>NW_006238970.1:1146797-1217320 GCF_000226075.1 Solanum tuberosum | reverse complement strand
TAGGAAAGGATTACTATTACTAGGATTACTGCGTTATGAGTTTGTGGTGAACATGTATACCCTAGTTAATTTTCTCATCTTGATAACAACCGAAATTGACTTTTGTTTACTGCTTACTTAATAAATTCTTACAATTTGTTTTACAAATTCCCCCCTTTTTATTACTTGTTTCTAGAAGTACTTTGGCTAATAGAATATAACTGTTGGTTAAAGTAAAGTCTAAATCATTTTCCTCGTGGGATCGACCCCAACCTACAAGTTGGGTTCTTTACTTGATAACGATCGCTTATACTTCTGTAGGGAGGTGTAATTTGAGCGTATCACCCTTCTTGTTTAGACTTGGTTCATAGTTAGATGTTTTGGTACATTGACTTTCAGATTCTAGGTTATTCTTCCGCATTGTTAGTTTATTATTGTTAGACTTTTGTTAGATTTTATGGGAACTCTATTTTCTTTTTTTTGTATTGACTTAAATGCCTTAGTTATTGCTTTAGTTGCTTGGTTTGGATTGTAGTAGTGGTTCTCCCACCGGAGTGTTAGTATGGGTGCCAATCACGACGGTTTGGGTCATGACAAAGTTGGTATCAGAGCCTAGGGTCATTGATCTGGATGTACCAAAATGAGTCTAGTAGAGTCTCGCGGAACAGTACAGGGACACCTTTACTTTTCTTCGAGAGGCTCTAGGACTTTAGGAAATCTCTCTATTTTCTCTTTTTCCTTTCATGCTATAACTTGATTCCAATTGGTATTTGTCGATTCGAATTGGTATCTACCCTTCTTCACTCTTTTTTCCGCAGATGAATAATACTAGGTATAACGGCATTAGGTCCGTAGGTCCCATCAATGCTCCAGCTGAGGAATATGCAGCGAGAGGTTGCGGCCGAGGCAGGGGTAGAGGAAGAGCTAGGGGTAGAGGCCATGTAAGAGTAGCACCTACTGGAAACAGAGCTCCTGTGAATGAGAACCCTCTCATGCATCATGAAGAAAGAGAAGAAGAGGTTGAGATGGAGAATGTTGATAATGTTGAGGAGGTTGGACAAGAGAAAGAGGTGCAGGCTGAGCCTACCAATATTCCTCCCATCGATCTAGTGTTAGCTCGACAGATCATGTTATTTTTGAAAGGGTTGGTTGGTCCTGGAGTGCTTCCTTCTGCTCAAACAACTCAAGCTCCTACTAATGCTCTTGTTGCTAGCACTGTGCCCAAGGTGGGTGGGACTGGAGGTAATGATGCTTTCTTCCTTCCTTTGTTAGGTTCTGTTATGACTGGTAATGAGCATGACATGTTGACTAAGTTTCTGAAGCTTAAGCCTCCGATATTTCTTGGTTCTGAGAGTGAGGATGTGTATGAGTTCATCCTGGATTGTTATGAGAGGCTTCATAAGTTGGGTACTGTTCATCAGCAGTGGGGTTGAGTTTGTGTCTTTTCAACTTCAAGGTGAGGCTAAACAGTGGTGGAGAGCTTATATGGAGTGCAAATCTTCTACTTTACCTCCACTTACTTGGACCCAATTTCATGCTCTATTTCTAGAATAGTATGTGCCTAGAACTTTGAGAGATCGTAAGAAAGATGAATTTATGGCTTTGGAACAAGGTGGTATATTTGTGGCTGCTTATGAGGCCAAGTTTCATACTTTATCTAGATATGCTACGCAGTTGGTTACTACTGAGGAGGAAAGGATCCGGTTATTCAATAGGGGATTGAATTCTGGGTTGCAAGTATTATCTGTTCATATGACTTCTGCAGGGAGAAGCTTTAATGAGGTGACAAATTATTTTAAGAAAGTGGAAGGGGTGAGGCGAGACGGTTAAGCTAAGACATTGGCAACAAGGGCCAAGAATTCAGGAAACTTCCAAGGTTCTTACTCTAGAGGTTCAGGGAGGCAAACGCTTGCATCTAAACCAATTCAATCGCTATTCCCGCCTATACAGGTAACTACTCGGGAACTCCATCTTATAATTTTTAGGATAGCCAGGGAGTCGCGCCTTCAACGGGTGGCAGACCATTTTTTGATCATACTTGCTACAATTGTGGAGAACCTGGGCATATGAGGAGATATTGTCCCCATCCCCGTGTATTAGATGCCGCACAGTAGCCTTCTATAGCAATGGTACCCACAGGAAATGGTAATAATGGTAGAGGACGACTAAAAGGTGGGCAATGAGGTCATCAACGAGGCCGTGGAGGTAGAGGAAATGGTAATGGTAACGGAGGTACGGGTAACGCCCAACCAGGCAGGGAAGTGGCTCGTCAAGATGATAGGGCTCAGTGTTATGCTTTTCTGGGCAAGAATGAGGCAGAGGCGTCTGATGCAGTGATCACATGTACTATTCTTGTCTGTGACTGGATGACTAATGTGTTGTTTGATCCGGGTTCTACTTATTCATATGTATCCATGAGATTTGCCTCCAATTTTGATATGATTTTTGATATTCTTGATGCCCCTATATTCGTGTTTCTACCCCAGTTGGAGAGTCAGTCATAGTTACCATGTCTATCCTGCTTGTCCTATTTTCTTTATGGGATTGCAGACTTGGGCTGATTTAGTGTTTTTGGATATGATTGCCTTTGACATAATCTTAGGCATGACTTGGTTGTCCCCTTATAATGTTGTGGTTAATTGTAATACTAAGTCTGTAATTCTAGAAATTTCTGGAAGGGAAAAATTAGAGTGGGAAGGGGTGTACAATCCTAAGCAAGCTAAGATTATATCCTCCATTCGGGATAGTAAATTGGTAGAGCAGGGTTGTTTGGCTTATTTGGCTCATATTAGGGATGTTGAGATTGAGACTCCATCCATTGGGCTTATTCCTATGATATATGAATTTAGTGAAGTGTTTCCTAATGACTTGCCTGGTATGCCTCCGGATAGAGATAAAGATTTTTGCATTGATTCAGAGCCTAGTACTCGTCCCATTTCTATCCCTCCATATCGCATGGCTCCGGAGGAATTAAGAGAGCTTAAGGTTCAAATTCAAGAGCTTCTTGATAAAGGATTTATTCGCCCTAGTGCTTCTCCATGGGGTGCACCAGTTTTGTTTGTCAAGAAAAATGATAGTAGTATGAGAATGTGCATAGATTACCGACAATTAAATAGAGTCACTATTCGAAACTAATATCCTTTGCCTTGAATAGATGATCTCTTTGACCAAGTGCAAGGGGCGGCGGTTTTCTCTAAGATTGATCTAAGATCACGTTACCATCAATTAAAAATTAGGCCAGAGGATGTGCCCAAGACGGTGATTAGAACTTGGTATGGGCACTATGAGTTTTTGGTTATGTCTTTTGGTTTGACCAATGTGCCTGCAACTTTCATGAGTTTAATGAATGGGGTGTTCAACCATTTCTTGATTCTTTCGTCATAGTCTTTTATTGATGATATTTTGGTTTATTCGAAAAGTGAGGAAGAGCATGCCGACCATCTTCGTATTGTTTGGGGTATTCTTGGGAAGCAAAGGTTGTATGCTAAATTTTTAAAGTGTGAATTTTGGTTGAAATCGGTTGCATTTTTGAGGCATGTAGTTTCGAAGGAAGGGGTAATGGTAGATCCTCAAAAGATTGAGGCGGTTACTTATTGGGTTCGGCTTAGCTCTGTGATAGAAGTTAGGAGTTTTGTGGGACTCGCTAGCTATTCTCGTCGATTTGTGAAGAATTTTACTTCTGTTGCCACACACTTGACTAATTTGACCAAAAATGAGATACCATTTGAATGGACTGGAAAATGTGTGGAAAGCTTTCAAAATCTCAAGACTCTCTTGCCACTACGCCTATTCTAGCAATACCAGTTGAAGGTAAGATTTTATTGTTTATTGTGATGCTTCACATTCTGGTTTGGGTGTTGTATTGATGTAGGATAAGAACGTTATCGCTTATGTCTCGCGTGAATTGAAGGTGCATAAGAGGAATTATACAACGCATTATTTAGAGTTGGCAACATTAGTGTTTGCTCTTAAGATCTGGCGACATTACCTCTATGGTGTAAAGTGTGAGGTATTTACTGATCATTGTAGTTTGCAACATGTGTTCACTCAAAAGGATATGAATTTAAGTCAGCGAAGGTGGATGGAGTTACTTGAAGATTATGATGTGACCATTCAATACCATTGATATACCATGAGTTTACGGTATTTTTAATACATTTCACTTAAGAGTTGTGTGTGTCTAGGACCATATTGTATAGGTATTAATGTGTTTTATCATGTTTGCAGGAAATAAGTTCGGACGTGGAAGTTGAGAGACACAATTGAAGAATGTTGCTGAAAAGGGCATCTACGGACGTGATCTACGGACCGTAGGTCCAATCACGGTTCGTAGATGGTAGGCGTAGATGGACAGGCAAGGCTTGAAGGAAAATCAGGGAATTCTTGACCAAGTGTGGAATCGTGGTTACAAACAACGGACCGTAGGTCAACCTACTAGCCGTCCTGCAGTTCCGTCAAATGATTCAGAGTAGGGGGTTCCAGTACCTGTTTTCAAAAGTCTAAGTATGGAGATACGGAAGAGGATCCACGGACCATGGTTGTCCGTCTTGCTGAGCCATCGATTGTTACTAAGAGGTGGAGATTTTAAGCCTTGGAAAAATGCCTAAGTCCCACACCACGGAAGGGACCTATGGACCGTAGGTCAGTCCACGGTCCGTAGGTCTGTGTCGTAGATCAAAATCGTGTCCAGAAACTTTATTTCCTTATTTCGTTTCCTTTTTAGTTAGGAAATGTTTTTCTATATATAGGGCATGTAAACCTCGTTTTTGGGGGTTAGACATTATTACTTTTGTTCTAGTTTTTGGCTTTGGAGATTAACTTGCAATTTTAGCAATTCTTGATTTCCTAAGTTCGTTTTAAAGATTTTGACTTTTAAATTCAAGTTGAGATTCTGGATTTCTTCTTCCCATTACGTAAGTTCATGATTTCTTCATCTAGAAAGATGAATTGTGTTCCTGCTACTATGGGTAACCAAATCCACAACTAGGGTTGTGGGAACCATGCGCGATTAACGAAGTATGAATAGTAACTAAGTAATTCTTGAATAGTGTTGTTTCATGCATTGATAATTCTTTCGTTTAGAAGTCTTTTTAATGGTGGCCAACGTTATAACTCGCCTTGTTGTTACTTGCCGGACCAAGGAGGTAGTTAATAAGAAAAGAATTATCAACATAGATTTAGTGTGATACTATCTAATAGTCTAATGTCAATTGGTGCGAGGGTGAAAATTAAGCCATACATTGATGTGATTTCTAATATGAAGGTCAAGGTAAGGGTTAGTAAATTATACACACGTAGCCGGACCAATGTGCGGGGTGAAATTCTCTAGTTGCTGGACCAAGGAATTAGAGATACCTAACTTATGACTTTACATGTAATACACTAAGAAATAATTACTATTACTAGTATTACCGCGTTATGAGCTTATGGGGAACACGTACACCCTAATTTCTCTGTCTCATTAATAACAACAAAGTTTGAATCCTGCTCACTTGTTACTTAACAACAATAAAGTATTTGTTTAAAAAATCCCCCATTTTACTTACGTGTCTCGGAAATACGTTGACTAAACGAATATAATCATAATTTAAGTTTAAGTCTAAACCATATTCCTCATGGGATCGACCTCAACCTACTAGTTGGGTTCTTTACTTGATAACGATCGCTTATACTTCTTTAGGGAGGTGTAATTTGGGCGTATCAAATTTTGGCGCCGCTGCCGGGGAATAAGGCTTTTAGATTAAGTTTAACTACATTATTGAACTTTAGTCAATTATTTCCTTATTTTACTTTTTATTTTGTTTTTGTTTCTCTCAGGTTCCTACTCTAGTGTATGCCAAGTACACGAAGTCAAGGTGAACCATTAACTCCATACGATCCGGAACTGAACAGAACTTTTAAAGAATGAATAATCAAGAAGTCCCAGTCAATCCTATCGGAGGAAATCTAGGTGATGGGTTTGAGTTGCAGCCTCCTAGGGTTGGTAATGAGAATGCTCAGGCTCAGGGTGAAATTTTACAGGGAGATCCATTGAGGGTACAAAATCCAGCAGAACCGAGGCTGCGCGATAACTATAAGGTCGACTTCAAAACCGCTAAATCTGAAGGACCTATTGTTCTACCTTCGAGAGATACATTCGTGGTGACTAGCAGTTTGATGTAGATGATTACGGCGAGAGGTTTGTTCTCTAGTTTGGCATCGGCAGATCCACATGGACACATGGCCAAGTTGAGGACTCTTTGCAAGAGTTGCATGGGTCGACCAGAATTGGACATGGATGGCATTGGTCATTGACCGGGGATACTGTTGTGTGGTTTACTAAGCTCCCATATAATTCGATTCACACATGGGATCAATTGCAGGCGGTGTTCTTGGCAAATTACTTCCCAGTGTCAAAGAAGTTAAACCACAAAGATAAACTCAACAACTTCATGGAACTACTTGGAGAGTCTGTGAGTAGTTCGTGGGATAGGTTCACTGTCTTCATAAGAAGTGTTCCGAATCACCGCATTGATGATGAGTCGCTGAAGGAATACTTCTATAGAGGTCAGGATGACAATAGCAAGGTTGTGCTTGACACTATCGCTGGAGGTTCATATGGTGAGTGCACTTTTGAGTAGATTACAGAGAAATTAAAGAAAATCTCCCAAAATAACAAAGCTTGGAGTACTAGAAAGCCAGACACTGGGACGAACACGTTTGTAGTTTAATCTATAACCAACCAATTTGCTGATGACATTCGTGAGGAGATGGCTTAGAAAAGGACCAAGTTGGGGTTGGGGTTGGTGTTAAAGCATGTAAGCGAAGGTGCCGAAAAGCTAAATGCTATGAATTATTTGACTAGGAATCCACCACCGATTGAGGATTGGTACTATGAAGAGGATACTTATGCAGTGAATGATCATACGGGGGGTTTTCGAGCCAACACCCAAGGTTCCAATCCGGATAATTGGTGCCAAGGTCAAGGAAACTAAGGTCGAAACTATGGCAACTATAATCGAGAGGGTCAATATGTCCTGGATGGGAACTACAATCGCAACAACTATGGCAACACAAATGATAGGGTTGGTCCTTAGGTTCCTCCTCAAAATCAGGAATCTAGTAATAGGGAAGTTGTAGGTAGTATGTCACAGATTGAGGATATGATGTAGAAGATGATGAAGAGGTTTGATTTGACTGATGAAAATATGAAGGAGATGCGGAACGACTTGTCTAGTCTTGGTCAAAAGGTTGATGCCCATGCAGTGTCGATCAAGCAACTTCAGCAACAAATGACTCAGTTGTCTACCACAGTTAACCCACGTCAGCCCGACACACTTCTTAGCAACACCATCCAAAATTCGAAGAATGATGGGCATTGTATGGCAGTCACCACTCGAGGAGGTAAGCAGACCATTGATCCACCTATGCCGTCTGAGGTTGAAGTTGAGGTTAGTAAAGGAGATGCTGTGATCGAGGTTATTGGAGAGTCCGAGAATGCGACAAAAAAAGAAGTGGAGATAACCCAGAAAGTTGTTCCCATGCCTAGACCTCCATCTCCCTTCCCACAGAGGTTAGTGAAGAAGACTAAAGAAGGCAAATACCGCAGATTTATTATTATGTTGAAGAAGCTTTCCATCAATGTTCCGTTGATAAAACCTTTGGAGCAAATGCCTGGGTATGCAAAGTTTATGAAAGATTTGGTGCCGAAGAAAAGGGTCGTGCGTTTCAAAGATGATGATACGTTGCAAAATTGTAGTGCTATTGCTACAAGGTCCCTTGTGCAGAAGAAGGAGGATCCTGGTGCCTTCACTATTCCCTGTACCATCGGGTTGTTGCATTTTGCTAAGGCACTATGTGATCTGGGTGCTAGCATTAATCTGATGCCATTATCTATTTACAAGAAGTTAGGCTTAGGAGATCCAAAACCGACTACGATGCGATTGCTCATGGCCGATAGAACTGTGAAGAGGCCCATTGGTGTGCTCTTTGATGTACTAGTGAAAATGGAGTTGTTTATCTTTTCAGTGGATTTTGTGATACTTGATTGTGAGGTTAATTTTGAGGTTCCCATTATCCTTGGGAGACCATTCCTTGACACTGGGCACACCTTTGTCGATATGGAGACATGGCAGATAAAGTTCCACCTGAATAATGAAGAGGTACCATTCAACATCTGTAGATCCATGACGCATAGTAGTGAGCTCAAGTCAGTATCAGTGGTGAATCATATTATAGAGAGTGGTTCTGAGGTGCCTATTGAAGAGAGGTTGGGTGTTGATGCACTAGCAACGGTAATGATGAACTTTGATAGTGATGGTATTGAAGACTATGATGAATTGGTCGTCGCACTTGATAGGTCTGAATTCTATTCAAAACCAAAGAGATTGGATTTGGACATGAAAAGTCGCGACTCTCCACCTGCAAGACCGTCTGTTGAAGAGGCTCCGAAATTGGAGCTTAAGGCTCTACCATCACATTTGAGGTATGTATTCTTGGGGAGAGATGGTACTTTACCAGTCATCATTGTGGTAGGTTTGAATGTGACACAAGTTGAGGCATTGGTTTTCGTGTTGATGAGGTTCAAGCGGGCAATTAGGTGGACTATTGCAGACATTATTGAGATTCCTCCTAGCATCTGTTCTTATAAAATCCAACCAATGCCGGATCACAAGCCTAGTATTGAGCATCAGAGAAGACTAAATCCGCCTATGCAAGAGGTAGTGAAAAAGGAATTTATCAAGTGGTTGGATGCTGGACTTATTTATCCCATTGCAGATAGTAGTTGGGTTTGTCCTGTTCAGTGTGTGCCCAAGAAAGGTGGGATGACTGTGGTTTCGAATTCCAAAAATGAGCTTGTTCCGATGTGACCCGTGACTGGATGGAGAGACTGCATGGACTACCGGAAATTAAATACTTGGACTGAAAAGGACCACTTCTCTATGTCGTTCATGGATCAGATGTTAGACCGACTTGCTGGTAAGGGTTGGTATTTTTTTATTGATGATTATTCAGGCTACAATCAGATTTCTAAAGCTCCGGAAAACCAAGAGAAGAACACCTTCACTTGCCCTTATGGGACATTCGCCTTCAAATGAATGCCATTTAGGTTGTGTAATGCTCCAACGACCTTCTAGCGTTGTATGATGCAAATATTTTCTGATATTGTGGAGGACACTATTGAGGTATTTATGGATGATTTATCTATGTAGGTGACTCTTTTGATCGGTGTTTAAACCATTTGGCCGAAGTACTGAAATGGCCTGAAGGGTGCAATCTTGTGCTAAATTGGGAAAAGTGCCACTTCATGGTGAAAAAGGGGATAGTTTCGGGTCATCAGATTTCTGAGAAGGGTATTGAGGTTGATAGAGTAAAAGTTGAGGTAATAGAAAAGCTTCCACAACCTCTCTCTGTTAAAGGTGTTAGAAATTTTCTTGGCCATGTAGGTTTCTATAGGAGGTTCATCAAAGATTTCTCCAAAATTGCACATCCATTGTGCAAACTACTCAAAAAGGAGTATAATTTTGATTTTGATGATGCTTGTCTTAGAGAATTTGGAGCGTTCAAGGAACAACTAGTTTCTGCACCTATAATTATTTCAATGGATTGGGAGCAACTATTGGAGGTAATTTGTGATGCGAGTGGAGTGGCGCTTGGTATGGTATAGGGACAGAGGGAAGAGAAGATTCTTCATCCTATTTACTGTGCCAGTAAAGCTCTAAATGTGGCTGAAAAGAACTATACAGTGACTGAATAGGCGCTTCTTGCGGTGGTTTTCGCATTAGAGAAATTTCGATCCTACTTGCTTAGTACTAAGGTCATAGTGCATAGTGACCATTCTGCATTGAGGTATTTGATAGCTAAGAAGGATGCAAGTTGATTAGATGGGTGTTGTTGATGCAAGAGTTCGACTTTGTGGTGAAAGATAGAAAGGGGACTGAAAATCAGTTTGCCGATCACTTCTACTGATTGGAGGAAGAAGCTATACTCAAGCTTGGTAATAGGGTTGAAATTAATGATGCTTTTCCAGATGAACAGTTATTGGTTGCCTCTCATGATCTGATTCCTTGGTTCATAGACTTTGCTAACTACTTGGCAAGTGATCTGCTGCAATCAGATTTGTATTTTCACCAAAGGAAAAAGTTTATGCATGATGTGAAGATGTTCTTTTGGGATGAGTCTTACCTGTACCGTAGTTGTGCTGATGAGATTATTCATCGTTGTGTGCCCGGGGTCGAGATGTTGAGTGTACTAGAGGCGTGTCACTCATCGCCTGTTGGTGGGCATTATAGTGGTATTCGGACTGTGCATAAAATTTTGTAGTGTGGGTATTACTGGCCTACCATCCACCAAGATGCTCATGATTTTGCCAAGTCGTGTGACCGTTGCCATAGAGAAGGAGGAATTTCAAATAGGCAAGAGCTTCCTATGAATCTGATATTAGTGATAGAGTTGTTTGATGTATGGGGCATTGATTTCATGGGTCCATTTATGAGTTCACATGGGATGAAGTATATTCTTGTTGTGGTTGATTATGTGTCGAAGTGGGTGGAAGCAATTGCGCTTTCCAACAATGAAGGTAAAAGTGTCACTGCATTCCTGAAAAAGAATATCTTTTCCAGATTTGGTACACCTAGGGCGATTATCAGCGATGGAGGTTCCCACTTTTGTAATAAGTTGTTCAAGGCACTACTTGAGAAATATGGTGTCCGCCACAATGTGGCCACACCTTACCATCCGCAGTCTAGTTGGCAAGTTGAAGTGTCCAACAAAGAGAACAAACGGATTTTGGCTAAGACTGTGAATGCTAATAGAACTGATTGGTCGAGGAAGCTTGATCATGCTCTATGGGCCTATCACATCGCATTCAAGACTCCCATAGGAATGTCTCCCTACCAACTTGTATATGGGAAGTCTTGCCATTTGCTGGAAGAGCTATAGCATAAGGCTATGTGGGCGCTAAAGAGGCTAAATTTGGATTGGGGCGCCGAATCGAATCAGAAAATAAGCGACTTGAATGTTCTTGATGAGTTTCGCCTAAGATCTTATGAAAGTTCAGCCTTGTACAAGGAGAAGATGAAGAAGTATCATGATCAAAGGATTGAAAAGCGAGAATTTATTGTGGGTGATCTTGTGCTTCTATTCAACTCTAGGTTGTGCTTGTTTTCGGGCAAGTTCAAGTCCAAGTAGACCGGGCTATTCTTAATCACGCAAGTGCTCCAACATGGAGTGGTCGAACTCGAAAATAGCGAGGGGACAAGGTTTAAGGTAAACGGGCAAAGGATCAAGGTCTATGTGGGAAAAACGGAGAATGTACAAGAAGTGGTTGAAGCCTACTACCTTGATGAAGTCTGAGTAATCAAGAGGACTGCGTGGTGTGATGAGTCCACAAATTGGACTCATTTAGGGCTATATTTTAATAAAAATTGTGTCCTCAAATGCTTATTTTATCTCAATATCTGATGAAAACCCTTAAGTTTCAGGTATTTGAAGATTGAAGGAGAGCATGGACACTACTTTGCAAAAAGGAACGAAAAAGCTGAAAACAATGAGAAAATGAAGGCCTGAAGATCGCCGAGTCCACTTGGCGAATCGCCAAAGGGTCTCACTTCGCCTTTTGTTCCAGTGTGCTGAGCCTGAAGGAAAGGATCAAGTCGGCGGAACAAGGGAGCACTCGGCGCATCACCAAGAAGTTCCGCGAAGCAGTACCGTATCACCCAATGGCCCTGAGCACGATGATGCCGAAGGATGGTGCAAGACGGTGATAAACTACACCAAAGGGCGAATAGCCGAGTTGATCGGTGATTCCGACTAATGTCGCCGAATGATCCGCCGAAGCACATATTTTGAAAACTATAAATACTCGTTGAGAGTTATAGATATAATATAGATTAGACAGTATCCGATTCTTAATATAATTTTTAGTACTTTTATTTTTGCTCTGAGTTTGGAGAGGGTTTTAGAAACTAGAAGAAGAAGAGGGTTTCATCTCCAAGGATTTGGACTTGGGTTTCTTGGATTCTTCATTCTTGGACTGTAACAAGACTTAAATCTTCATACCCATTTGAATGCAGTCTCATTTAGGTATAAATTTCTTTCTCTTGATATGTAGCTAAAATCCCCATTCTTGGGGTGTGATTTAGCAAATATGTGTTGAGATTATTGTTGGGTTTTGCTTGCTGATAGGTTTGATGTGTTTTAATGGTGATTTTACCTAGTGGTTATGGTTTAATGTAATGGGTTTGTACTTGCAAATACAAAACCACCCATGTGCTTTTGGCTTGCGAGAGAGATAGGTCGCGAAACCAAGAGCGCTAGACTGAAGGCCTAAGGAGTGGGTCGACATGAGGTTTTTGCCCGAGAGGGTGAGCCCTAGTCCCATATCCTTAAACCCAGCTCGAGAGAGTGAGTGGGTTAAGGCGTAGGCTGGCCTTTATGCGGCAAATGGGTGTTCGAGAGGAACCCATTTGAAACGGGGTAAATTGCCCGAAAGGGAACTTATTTCCATCTAAAGCTTAGCCTAGTCATTATTATCTTGCAAATTTCCTATCGAAAACATGTACCCAACGATTTAAATCAATATATATATTGCGGTCACACCCTAAGAATCCCCTCTCATTTATAGATTTCTTGTTATTTTTATTGCTTTTGCTATATTTGTGACAAAAACCCCAAATCGATACTTGACACTCTTGTGTCCCCCCTTTAATGTACAATGTTTTTAATCGTTAATATCTTTAGCTACAACTAGTTAGAACTTAATTTTATTTTTCTATTAATTCTTGAAACCACTCCCTTTGAACTCGACCCCAACCCTTGGTTGGATTATTATACTATTGCACGATCGTAGACACTTGCATTGGAAATTGTGTCGTTGATTACGCAAACATCAAAATAGTGCCGCTGTCGGGGACTGGTGTTACGTGAGTTTTTGGTTTAAGTTAAGTTCTGCTTTCAATAATCGTAGTTTATTAACCTTGTTTTTAGTTTTGTTTTTCTTTAAATTTGTTGGTGTAGGTAGGTTCCCTAAGCATGGCTGAGGGAAGTGGTGGCAACTCGGCAGAGATGAAGAAAGAAGTCGAGAGGGACTTCACATTACCCGCACTGGTAAATCAGCTCCACGAGTTGGCCACCAAAATAACAGAGGTGGAAAACCAGTGCAAGAGTCAAGGGAGGAACATACCTCCTCATGAGAGGAAATAGTCTAGAGGCAGGGAGAACAACCGCGTCGAGGACACACTCCAAATCATTCTCCAAAAGTTCACCGATCAAGATCAAATGTTGGAAGAGATAAATGAGAGTATTGAAGTGTTGAATCAAATGGTTGGCTTTCATTCTAGATCGATCCAGCTGATCAGGACACTCCTGAATTATGCGGTGCCTCCTCTTCACTCAAACGAACTATTGGGGTTACCTAGTAACACTAGGTCCAACCCAACCAATGGGGAGTGAGTAAAGACTCACGTCGAGCCACGACATTAAATAACGCGCCTATTGGGAGGAAACCCAAGGGTTTAATTGCTTAAATTTGCTTTTATAAATAATAGGGTGTTAGTGATGCAGGTTTGAATGGGGAAAGTGGTGAAAAATATGAAATGGCGAGCCAATGATCAGTCGGTGGACCGCCGAATAGGTCGGTGTGCCCAACCTAATATGTCATTTGTCTCAACTCAAGTTTAAATTAGAGCCTATAAAACTCGGCGACCTTGAGAAGCAATTCAGCACATCGCCGACCTGGTCGGTGATCTCGACTTAGACCGCCATCTTGATCCAAAGAAATTGACAAGTCTGTAACAATCGGTGGGACAAGGGACCACTCAGTGATTCTCTTAGTGGATCGGCGATTGCAACTAAAGTCACCGAACGAGCGCAAACTGAACGGTTTATAAAGGCCAAAATATTCAAAACTTCGACTTCTTCACTTTCCCTCGCTCACAAATCTCCTAAACTTGCACTGAGGTAGCATTTTCTTCAATTTAACATTACTCTAGCATTTTAGTTTAGGCTTGTGCTCGGAATTGGAGCACTTTGCCGCTTAGCTTTTCAAATCGCATTTAATCGACATTGAAGCTTGGTTTCCTTTTCCAATATTTGCATTCGAATGTTTTGTACTCATTTGAAGTAATTGTCTCTTAGTGATGTGTGTTGGGCCTCTCTGCTAGGATTATAATGTCTATTTCAATTTGAAAATCATGCCCGTAAAGTTTTGATCGTCAGATGCCCATATTTGTTGTGATGGAAATTGAATGAAATCTTGTCGGGTTGTGCTTGCATGTTGTTTTGATTGTTTGGGTTCCATGAGAGAACCAATGATGTGATATAAAATGTGAAACTGATCGTTGTTCGTAAATGCTGATAATATTGTACATGTTGATATATATGCATGTGCTTATATTGTTGTCTGGACTTGCGTATGTTGCACCAGTGGGATAGCCGTGTGATCCTACCAGTACACTGTGGTTGTGTACTGATACTGCACTTGCTCTTATTTTTGTTGAGTACATGGCATCTTCAAGCAGCTACTGACAGACCTCGCTTAGGAGATCAATAATCGTTCGAATTCAAGGGTGAGCCAATTCTTTCGGACTGCCATGGGATTCTGTTTCGTCTATGTCCACCATTTCCGGACTTTAGACAATTATTTTAGTTAGTTGATTAGTTCATTAGTTTGGGGTTGTATCCCTTCTTGTTTAGACTTGGTTCATTGTTAGATGTTTTGGTACATTGACTTTCAGGTTCTAGGTTTTCTTCCGCATTGTTGGTTTATCATTGTTAGACTTTTGTTAGAATTTATGGGAACTCTATTTTCTTTCCTTAGTATTGACTTAAATTCCTTAGTTATTGCTTTAGTTACTTAGTTTGGATTGTAGTAGTGGTTCTCCCACAGGAGTGATACTGTGGGTGCCAACATGACGGTATGGGTCGTGACATAAAAACAATATTATTTCAATGAAATTAATAAGTTAATGTATAACAATCTCTAAATTATTAATCACTTAATAACATTCCCTTCATTATTAATATCTCTCATAAACTATTAATGCATTACAATCTCCATATGAAAATATCTTTACCATAGTGGACGTTGAGGTTGCAAATGTATGAAAACATTGGTTAGCCAAGAAGGAAAATTGTCAGTTTAAAATGAATTTGGCCTGTCAGAATGGATTTAATCAATAATGAGACATTTTCCAATCCAACACAAAAAATTGTCTGATTGAGATGGGTTGCATAAATATATGATAAACAATAGGCTATAACAACACTACGAGCACAACTCTTACCCTTAATAAATTTGTTTGATTATTTTATTAATCAAGCAAAGAGTTCCATTAATAAAACAAAGGCCAACTTGTCGTATACAAGAGTTATACCAATACCTTCATTATTAATTTCCCTCATAAACTATCAATGCATTACAATCTCCACATGAAAATATCTTTACCATAGTGGACGTTGAGGTTGCAAATGTATGAAAATACTGGTTAGCCAAGCAGGAAAATTGTCAATTTCAAATGAATTTGGCATGTCAAAATGGATTAAACCAATAAATGAGATATTTTCCAATCCAACACAAAAAAAATTCATATTGAGATGGGTTACATAAATACCTCATAAACAATAGGCCATAACAGCACTACCAGCACAAATCTTACCCTTAATAAATTTGTTTGTTTATTTTATCAATCAAGCAAAGAGTTCCATTAATAAAATAAAGGCCAACACGTCGTATACAAGAGTTATACCAAAAAAGGATGAGTCTACACAAAAAAATACAAGGTATCCTCTGACACGGTGTATAAAAACAATAATGAATAAAGTGTATTTGTAATGTTTGCGCATTATGAGGCGTTTGTTGTACCACCCCAGATTCAGAAAGGACAAAAATACAGACTTTCAGAAGTGCAGATGCCACTGACGGAGGCCACCTATGGACCGTAGGTGGGGTCCATGGTTGTCCACCTACAACTCCCTCCAAGAACCCTAGAAAAAATCAGCTAAGTCTAGAACCACGCCAAGACCTACGGACCGTAGGTGTGACTAAGGTCTGTGGACCAGATCCCTAGCTTCCAAATCTCTGAAGTCAAACGACGCCATAGCGGAATAGACCGTCGGTCAGGCCACGGTCCGTTGGTCAGGGGCCGTCGATGGCTTTGGCAGATTTTAAGTGAGGGTCATTTGGTCTTTTCCCCTATGTGGTGGACATCTAAACTATGTCGTTTAACTCTTAAACTACATCAGTTTGGTCAATTTAAGCCTAGTAGCTAAATTAGAACTTACCCTAAGAGATTCATTCTCCAAAATTCATCCAATTAGAATGAAAAAAGGAGAAACAGTCGACCAAAACCCTTCCAAGAACCTATCAAGTTCCCTTCTGTTCCAGCTTTGAAATCGAAAGATTTCTCCGTGGAAGTCATCACCAGGTATGTGGGATTTCACTGGTGGATTCCTTTCATCCACTAGGTCCCTAGAATTCAGTTAGAATCTTGATTCCCTAAATAATTCTTAGACCTAAGTTTTCTAGAAATTCAGATAGTTGTTGTGATTTATCTGTTATAGTATTCCTAATCAGATTACTATGTTTTCGTAACCATGTTGCTTGATTCTTGCATGAAATTCCAAACCCTAGTTGTGTAGATTTGTTTTTAGTTCTTGAATTACACTTGCTAGGTCAGTTTATACAGATATACATGTCTCAATTTTCAAATGTTCCATTATCAGTACTTAATGTTGCATTTTCAGTTAGCATGTCAGAATATTGAGCTATCCAGTATATTTCAGTTATGTTGTATTGTACACATTTACAATTGGGAGTAGGCTTAACACTGAGTTAGACTAGGGTCAGTCAACCACATAGTTCAGAACTACGTGCCCCCGTAGGTTTATAAGTCCCCTCTATAGGCATCATATTTAGTGATCACGTCATTCATGCCTTTATACCCTTGGTAAGGTATATTAGGTCCTCTCGATGGGGCGTATACATCGGACTCCACGTTTAGCTCACATGGTTTTATGTCGGTTAATAGTAGCTCCCACATTCAGACTCTAGTGCATTTGACCAGGTTTCAGTATTCAGTTTCAGCATGTTATATACTTGGTCATTGCATTCAGTTTAGTTTATTTTTAGTATATCTCAGTATCTTTGTCATGTTCAGATTATATTATTTCTCAGTACGCTTTGTTCAGTTATATATTTATTTCAGTTTTACTCTATCATGCATGCTTAGTACCTTTCAACTACTGACTCATACTCTGCGCTACATCTTTTCGTGAT
Source organism: Solanum tuberosum (assembly GCF_000226075.1). Taxonomy (NCBI): domain Eukaryota; kingdom Viridiplantae; phylum Streptophyta; class Magnoliopsida; order Solanales; family Solanaceae; genus Solanum; species Solanum tuberosum. The sequence continues at coordinate 1,200,087 of NW_006238970.1, read as the reverse complement.
GTAGGTTCAGGTCCTCAACATTCAGATCACGTGTAGATCGGTTCCCAATCCATATCCAGTATTATCAGTGGTGAGTCATCATTCTTCGAGGACGAAAGACGTGTTTGTGTTCTTTTACATGCAGTCTTTCATTTTAGTTTAAGTTTTGCTATGGATGTCCCAGCATCTCTAGTCAGTTAGAGGCTTATTTCAGACATAGTTTTAGATTCAGCTTTAGATTGGAGTGAATGTTTAGTATCATTAACTCTTATTCAGTGTTTTTTTTATTTAGACTATTATTGGGTATTTCTTATAGTTCAGTTTATCTTATGATTTAAGCTTCCTCATAGTATCTGGTGTTCAGTTTCTTAAGTATGCTTATGATATGCCAACTAAGGCTTAGAGTGGGGTCACTCGTGATCCTAGGTCCCATGTATACGTCAAGGGGGTAGCCTCGGGAAGGGACATTTGTTTTTTGTATTAAAAATAAAATGCATTCCAGAATAATACTTCCTATTTTTTTCTTTTAACAATCTCAACCTACAACCTAATTGCCAACTTCTGCTCCTCCATATATTTATCTAGACGTATTTGTGAGTTAGGGTGTATAGTCTAATACATTAGTATTTACCTTTTTTTCTCATCCAATGTTTGTAATTTTTCATGGATATATTCCAATACGTTGAACCAATTAGAATTTCCCTAAGCATAATCATGTTGGCAATCCTCTACTTTGACTTCTGAAAAAATTTCCATTATTTTTTCTATTCATGTGGAACCATAGGAATATGGTTTTACACTTAGTGAAAAGACCATAAAACCAACATTCCCTTTGGCCCGAGTTGTAAGTTTATATTCATTAAGTCTGAGAAAGCAAGCATTGTTAGTTTTTCAAAATAATACCTTGTTCCATAATGTATATAAACTTGCGTCTTGAACCGGAGAAGATATTGGTGTAATGGTCTTTTCACCAAGTAGAAAACCATTTTCCTATTGTTCCACAAGTATAAAAGAAATAATTGATAATTTTTCAAAATGAAACAAGAGTATCACCAACGTAATTAGGCTGAAGGAAAATCAAATGGCATAGACGCATTTGAAGATTTTCATTAAAAAAATTACAAAAACTAAACAAAAAAGAATAAAATAGAATACTAATGTTTAAGATTATGCAAAATTTCTCAGAAATACCTCCAGGTAAACAATTGGAGGAGAAAAAGTTGACAATGAAGTTACCAGTGGAGAAACTTAATAAAGAAAAAGAAAGTGATATATAACCGAGCATCTCAAGTTCATAATTATCATGGGTTGGTTCATAATACAAACTTACCTACTTTTACCATTATTTAATATATTTTAATTTTTAATATTATTGTTTTTAATCAAGAAATGAGTTTCATTAATAAAAGAAATGCCAACTTTCTGTACACAAGAGTTATACCAAAAAAGGAGGAACCTACAAAAACAATATAATGGATGACCCTAAAACTAAAGTAGGGGCACGGCCCTTTACAATCGAAAGACTAACAAATGTCTTTACATTCGGGGTCAAGTACGCCGTGTGGCATCTAGGGGCTAGCCTTGGGTCATGACAAAATTGAACTGAATGCAATTACCAAGTGCTAATCATGAAGATAACATGTTGAACTGTAAACTGATATAAAAGTTGAAAACCTGGTGAAATACACTAAGAGTCTGACTGTGGGAACTACTATTAACTAACATAAACCACGTGAGCTAAACGTGGAGTCCGATGTATACGCTATATCAAGAGGACCCAATATACCTTGTTAGGGGTATACATGCATGACTTGTGTGATCACTAAATCTGATGCCCAATAGAGGGGACATTTAATCCTACGGAGGCACGTAGTTCTTGGACTATGAGTGTACGGTGCATCCTAGTCCAACTTGGTGCTAAGCCTACTCCCAACTGAAAATGTATCTGACACAACAAAACTGAAATACTGGATAGCTCAAAGTTCTGACATGCAAATCTGATAATGCAACACTTATTTACTGATAATGTAACATTCGAAATCTGGAGCATGGTTATCGGTTTATTTGACCTAGCAAGTATAATTCACGAACTAAGAGAATTCATACAAACTAGTGTTCTGAGTTTCATGCAAGGAACTAAGCAAAATTTCCAAGAATCAAGCTAATTCGATTTAGGATATTACAACGGCTAAATCACAACAATTATCCAAGGTTTTAGAAACCCATATTTGAACAAAGTATCGAGAATCAAAAATCTGATTGAATTCTAGCTACGTAGTGGACTAAAAGAATCCACTAGTAAAATCGCACATACCTGGTGATGAAACTTGAAGGACGCCTCTGCTTGTTCTTGGGAAACTGCGCCTCTTTCTTCTCAATTTTCTCTAAGTTTAGGTGAAAAATCGTTTAGGAAAGATTTTGACTAGAATATTACGCTTAAAATGAGTAAACAATGCAGTTTAGGGATAATATAATTAGGAAAAAACCCAAATACCCCTAAGCTAATTGTCAACTGCCGACTTATGGACCCTAACCGATGGACCGTGGTCTAATCGATGGTCCATTCTCGTTGTCCATCGTCTTGCTCAGAGAGTTGGAACTGGGATCACGAACCACAGGCCCTTAACCACAGATTGTGATCTGACCGATGGTCGGTAGGTCAGGCCGTGGTCCTAGACTTTCTGGGCAGGGCTGGGGTGACCAATCACGGACCACACGTACGGTCCGTGGTCCCATCCACGGGCCGTGGGTTGCCTCCTTCAGTGGCACTTGCAAATTCTGGAAAATGTTGTTATTCCCCTTTCTCAAATCCAGGGTGTTACATTATCTCCCCCTTGGGAATATTCATCCTCAAATGAAGTCTAAGCACGCTGAGTATGGAGGGAAGGAGCTGCAATCCCTACGACTAAGTACTAGAAACTAAAATTTTAGTGAACTGAGTACCAAGAGTAATGCAAACATGCTGAAATACAATATTAACTTGAGGAACAAGGTACTGAGACTGAATTTAGGTAAAAGTAAACTGAAAGATTGGAGAGAAATTATTACCTCAAGCTGAAATGGAACCGAAAGGAAAGAGGTGAGGATACTTGGCCATAATGGCTGCTTCTGCTTCCCAAGTAGCTCCTTTTACGGACTAACTCCTCCACAAAGCATTCACTGAAGTGACTACCTTGTTTCTTAACCTACCAACCTGACGGTCAAGAATCTCAACTTGCACGTCTTCATAAGTGAGACTATCTATCACAACTACACTCTCTAATGGTACTATTGATACCTGATCACCCACACACCTCTTCAACAAGGAATTATGAAAGATTGGATGAACCGTTGCTAGTTCCGCTGGCAATTCTAACTCATAAGCCACATTACTAACCCTTTTCAGGATTCTGTAAGAACCTACATATATAAGACTGAGCTTCCCTTTCTTGCCAAATCTCATCACCCCCTTCATAGGTGACACTTTCAGGAAATAATCCAATCATCGATCTCAAACTCTAAGTCCCTTCTCATCATATTTGCCTAGGACTTCTGACGACTCTAGGCTATCTTTAGTCTATGTCTAATGAGTTGAACTTTTTCCATAGCCTTATGAACCAAATCTGGCCCAATCCTGCTTCATCTACTTCAAACAAACCAATGAGGGACCTACATCTACGCCCATATAGTGCCTCATACGGGGGCCATCTGAATACTGGAATAGACGTTATTATTATATGTGAACTATATGAGAGGTAGGTGATCATCTTAACTTCCCTTGAAATCTATCACACAAGCTCTCAACAAGTCCTCTAAGGTCTGAATGGTACGCTCTACCCTACCATCCACCTATGGATGAAATGTCGTACTGAGATTTACCCCTGTACCAAGACCTTTCTGAAATGATTTCTAGAAATGAGAGGTAAATTGAGGACCTCTATCTGAGATGATAGACAAGGGAACCCGACGTAAATTTACTATCTCATTGATCTTGAGTTTGGCGTAGTCCTCTGCTAAATTTGTAGTCTTGACAGCTAAGAAGTGAGTGGACTTAGTGACTTTGTCTACTATCTCCCAAATGGAGTTATGTTGTCTTCGAGTACGAGGTAAACCCGTTATGAAGTCCATGTTTATCACTTCCCGCTTCCATGTATTAATGTTAATTTCTTGAGTCATACCTCCTCATTTCTAATGTTCTACCTTAACCGGTTGACAGTTAGGACACTTACTCACAAAGTCTGCTATATCCCTCTTCATGTCATTCCACCGAAAGACTTCCGTAGATAAAAATACATCTTAGTGGCACCTAGATTAATAGAATACCTAGAGTTATGGGCTTTGGTAAGGCTATTTTGCCTCAAATCACCCACCTTAGGAGCACATAAGCGAACCTGTTAACGAAGCACACCATCTCCCCCTTGGGAGAAAACCTCGACTTTCTGCTGATGAACTGCACCTTTATACTGAAGTAATATAGGACCACTATATTGTTTTTCCTTAACCTCTGCTACCACTAAAGATTCTGATCCATTCTGAACTGTCACACCACCATCTGATATGTCAGTAAGGCAAACTCCTAAGCGAGTAAGCCGGTGAACATCTTTGGCTAACTCTTTCTTTTCTTCCTCAACATGAGCTACACTACCCATAGACAGTCTGCTGAGAGCATCAGCTACTACATTGACCTTACCAAGATGGTAAACCATATTCATGTCATAGTCTTTGAGGAATTCAAGATATCTCTTCTAATGATAATTTAACTCTTTATGGGTGAACACATATTGAGGCTCTTATGATCGATGAACACATCCACATGAACACCATATAAGTAATGTCTCCAAATCTTTAGGGTAAATACTACAACAGCATGCTCGATATCATAAGTCGGGTAGTTCTTCTCATGGACCTTAAGTTGTCTAGAAGCATACACTATAACCTTAAATTGCTGCATCAACACACAACCTGACCCGACTCAAGATATATCACAATAAATCACATAACCATCTGAATCATCAAGTAGAGTCAAGACAGGAGTTGTAGTCAACCTAGTCTTCAGTTCTGAAAAGCTTTTCTCACACTCATCTGACCACTGGAACTTGTCCCTTTTCTGAGGCAACTTGGTAAATGGGGAAGCTATGGATGAAAATCCTTCCACCAATCTTCTGTAATAACTAGCCAAACCCAAGAAACTTTTGATATCTATTGGAGAGTTGGGTCTGGGCCAATGTTGTACCACTTCAATTTTATGAGAATCTACTCAGATCCCTTTTCTAGATACCACATGTCCAAGGAAAGCGGCTGACTGTAACAAGAATTCACATTTGTTAAGCTTAGCGAATAATTCTCAATCTTTGATAGTTTGCACAACAACTCTCAGATGAGTCGCATGCTCCTCCTCACTCTGAGAATAAATGAGGATATCATCAACAAAGACGATAACGAACAAGTCCAAATACTATTTGAACACCCCGTTCATTAAGTCCATGAAAGGTTCAGGAGCATTGGTTAGTCCAAAAGACATAACTACAAATTCATAGTGACCATATCGAGTTCTGAAGGCTATCTTCATGATCTATCTCTAACTCTAAGTTGATGATAGCCAAATCTGAGGTCTATCATAAAAAAACAACTAGCACCCTGAAGTTGGTCGAACAAATCATCAATCCTGGGGATGGGATACTTATTCTTGATTATGACTTTGTTCAACTAGCACCCTGATGTCACCATCTTTATTTTTCACAAATAACACTAGAGCACCCCATGGAGAGATACTGGGTCTAAGAAGCCCTTATCTAGAAGGTCTTTGAGCTATTCTTTAATTCCTTAAGCTCAGCTGGAGCTATTCTGTAAGGAGGAATCGAAACGGGATGGGTATCTAGAAGGAGATCTATTCAGAAATAGATTTCCCTTTCGGGAGGAACTCTGGGAAGATCTTTTGGAAACGCTTCTGGAAAATCATTTACTATTGGGACTGACTCAAGAGTTGAGGTTTTAGAGTTTGAATCCTTGACCCGAACAAGATGATAGATATACCCTTTAGAGATCATCTTTCTGGCCTTAAGGAAAGAGATAAATTGACCTATAGGCACTAAGCTACTACCCTTCCACTCTAATATTGGCTCGCGTGGAAACTGAAACCAAACGATTCTAGTTCTACAATCGGCTGAGGCATAACAGGAACGTTACAAATCCATGCATAAAATGATATCGAAATCTAGCATTTATAACTCTACAAGGTCTGTTGAGGTGACTTTCTGAGAGACTGTGACAGGGAAATTTTTGTATACCCGTCTCGCTACAACTGGGTCACCAACTGGAGAAGAGACTGAGAAGGGTTCTCATAGAGATTCTAGGCTGACACCGAAGTTTACTGTATACGGAGTTACTAAAGATAGAGTAGCCCCTAGATCTAACATTGCATAAACATCTAAATGAAAGACTCATAATATACTAGTGGCAGCATCAGGAGAATCTTTCTTATCCTGGTGAGTGTGGAGGGCATACAACCTGTTTTAGTGCTGACCGCCACCTGTACTAAATGAAGCACCCTGCTGAGTTGGGTGACCTGTTGGTGCTGCTGGAGCTGTAGATTGAGCTCTATTGTTGTTACCTCCTTTCCCCTGCCTGGCAGAAGGGCAATCCTTCAACCTATGGCCAGACCGACCACACCGAAAAAAAACCCTCTCTAATAGCCAGACACTCACCCAGATAGTTCTTACCATACTTTGGGGAAGTTGGAAAACTCCAATTACCTGAAGCACTCTCTTGAGACTTAGAGATTGGTTCCCTACCTTTCTGATCCAATCGACACCTTGGGGATGGAGCACTAGCTCATAAAGGTGCTGGGGATGTAGATTTCTACTGAAACTATGAGCGATTTCCACCACCCAACTTATGGTGACAGTACTCATAATTGCCTATTTTAGCCTTTTTGTTGTCCTTAGCCATTTCCTTAAGCTTATCTCCCTCAACTTGTTGAGCGTGAGTCATTAGCTTGGAGATATCCATATCCCCTAATAGCATATCATTCCTGCACTCGTTCTTCACCAAATTGCATACCTTAAACAAGAACTTGCACATTTGTGCCCTTGGATCAACAACCATGTTTGGAGCATACGTGGAGAGATGAGTGAACCTCAGTCCGTACTCTTGGACTGACACTGTCCCCTGCCTCGAATTCATAAGCTCCTAAGCTTTAGCCTCCCTCAACTCTCTCGGGAAGAACCTGTCTAGAAAAGCTCCAGCAAAACAATTCCAAGTCACAGGAGATGCATCTGCACCCCTGTTGTCTTTCCACTTAGTGAACCAAATATGAGCCACATCCTTAAGCTGGTAGGATGCCAACTCCGCCCTATCATTACTAGTCACTTGCATCACCCCAAAAATCTTCTTGACCTCATCAATGAAATTATTTTGGTCCTCACCAACCTGCGACCCTAAAATTTTTGGCGGATTCATCCAAACAAAGTCTCGAACCCTAGTTGCAGCTTATCCACCATTTGTGTTTGCAGGAATTGGGGCCTACTGATTGTTCTGGTTGGCCACACTCTGAGCCAATAGTTGGATCACATTCTAAAATTTTGCATTCATAACCTCATGGTTCGAGACATGAGGAACTTTATTAGCATTACGTGCATTAGAATTCCGTGCGTTAGCTCTAAGGGAAGCCATGATTTGGAACGCATAACGAAATATTAGAACAGAGAAATTGGATCATACTCATGCACGATAGGAGTCGAAAAGAAAGTGAAGTTTTTTATTAAAACACTTTGTCGCCTCCCTCTCATAGATGTGGTGCGCTTCACACCCATGAAAGAGACTCTACTTAGTGCGACTTTCAGACATCCTAAGACTCTTGAACCTAATGCTATGATACCAAGTTTGTCAGGCCCTGAGTCTACCCCTTTGACGTAACATGGGACCTAGGATCTCGAGTGACCCCAATCTAACCATGTGTCTAGCATATATCAAGTATACTAAGAATAAATAAATAAAATATACACTATGTAGAAGCTAAAATGATAGATAACTGAATATGGGGAATACCCAACTAGTCGAAATAAAATAAACATACTAAGATTTTAATAATAATGAAACATAAACTTAATAAGTCAAGTTAATTCTATTATTATGTATAAGAAGCCTTTAATTGAGTTGAGTTGTTGGGACATGCCCCAACTAACTCTAACAAAAACTGAAAGTAAAGACTGAAATGGAAAGCATATTTATTGTCCTCGAAATGTGACGACTCACCACTGAAGCTGCTGAATGCGGACTGAGAATTGATCTAAGCGTGATTTTGATGCTGAGTACCTTAACCTACATCATGAAAGGATGTAGTGTAGAGTATGTGTCACTACTTGGAATGTACTGAGCATGCAGAATATAGATACTAAACTGAACAAATATATAAGATGGACAATGCATAGCTGAGCAATGATATAATCTGACACAAGATATAGGTATGTACTAAAGTATAATTGACAAGAACTGAACTCAATGCAATGACCAAGTGCTAATCATGAAGATAATAGGTTGAACTGTAAAATGAAATAAATATTGAAAACCTGGTCAAATGCACTAAGAGTCTGAATGTGGGAGCTACTATTAACCAACATAAACCACGTGAGCTAAACGTGGAGTCCAATGTATATGCCCCATCGAGAGGATCCAATTTAACTTTGCTAGGGGTATAAATGCATGATTGGCGTCATCACTAAATCTGGTGCCCAAGAAAGGGCACTTATAATCCTACAGGGGCACGTAATTATGGGACGATCAGGGTACGCTGAACCCTAGTCCAAATCGATGCTAAGCCTACTCCCATCTAAAAATGTAGCTGACGCAACATAACTGAAATACAGGATAACTCGAAGTTCTGACATGCGAATCTGAGAATGCAACACTTATGTACTAATAATGTAACATTCCAAATCTAGAGCATGGTTATCTGTTTAACTGACCTAGTAAGTATAATTCATGAACTAAGAGAATTCGAACAAACTAGGGTTGTGAGCTTCATTCAAGGAACTAAGCAAACTTTCCAAGAATCAAGCTAATTCGAATTAGGATACTACAACAGCTAAATCACAACATTTATCCAAGGTTTTAGAACCCTTAGGTCTGAACAAAATATGGAGAATCAAGAATCTGACTGAATTCTAGGGACCTATTGGATGAAAGGAATCCACTATTTAACTACCACATACCTGGTGACGAAATTCACGAAGAAATCCTTTGGATTTTGAAGCTGAAACTTGAAGAACGCCTCTGCTTGTTCTTGGGAATCTGGCGCCTCTTTCTTCTCAATTTTCCCTAAGCTTAGGTGAATAATCATTTAGGGTATGTTCTGACTAGAATATTAGGTTTAAACTGAGTAAAACAATGTAGTTTAGGGATGAAATAATTAGGAAAAGACCTAACTACCCCTAAGATAATCCTCCACTGCTGACCTACGGACCCTGACCGACGGACCGTGGTCTGATCGACGGTCCATCCTGGTGGACTATCGTCTGGCTTACAGAGTTGGAACTGGGATCTTGAACCACAGGCCCTCAACCATGGATCATGGTCTGACCGACGGTCCGTAGTCTAGACCGTGGTGCTGGATTTTCTGGGTAGTTCTATGGTGACCAACCACAGACCACACTTACGGTCCGTGTTCCTATGCACGAACCTTGGGTGGCCTCCGTCGGTGGCACCTACAACTTCTGAAAAATGCTATTATTCCCCTTTCTCGAATCTGGGGTATTACATCATTCCTCTAGCGACCATACATTATTTATTATATTTTGGGACTAACAATTGGGTCACCTGGTTGTACATTTGGTTTTTCTAAAATTTTTTGTATTTCAGAGCTTCGGAACCTTGAACAATTGATTTCGATCAAAAGTTTGGGATGATCACCTAGTAATCTAATTCACACAGTTCCATCAGCTCCAAAAGGTTTGTTTTAGCAAAGTGGCATGGTCGGTTCGACTCTAGATACTTTAAGCATGAGTTTGTGCAATTAGGTATGTTAACTTTTAAGTATTGTCCTAAGTTTGACCTTGGTCAGCATTCTTGTTACACATTCCCGAATGAGAATACCTACAGCGCGGTTAGCTCTAGAATGTCTAGTTTAGTCTAGAATGATTCTTCGTGCAGATTTTGAGGCTCTCGATCTAAATTTAAGGCCCATTGTGGATTTTAGCTTTAAAATGTAGTTTTGGTGTGGGTCCCACTTTTTGTCAGGACGACTCATATGGTGTTTCTACTGCTTTATTTAATCCAGAATATCAAATTTGGCAGAAAAATGTTCTTCGCATTCGGTGCCTTGGGTAATGTTCACGAAGGCCAGGTAGCCTAGCTAGTTTGTCCGCGGTGCCTGTATTTGTGTGATCCCTTACCACGTTCGTGAGGCCACGATCCTCTGCTACCCACAATCGAGGGGACCTCGATCATTTTCTTATTACTATAGCTTCATATAGCTATGTTCTAAAGCTACTAGCTTTTCTCTCCATTACTATCTTGCATATGCTTCATACCTTTCTAACGCAATTTACTAACTTTAACCCGGAGGGAGGGGGGATGCAACTAATTAGATATGTACAACCATATTATAAAGTTTAATTGAGATAGAGTTGTACATATATTTTTTCTCAATCACATTAGGAGAAAATTTACCCATAAAAGAAATTAAAATTATATATGTAAATAAATTTAAGCGCATAGTTGTTTTTCATCTGTCTTTAGATTCAATCGATTTGTATAACTTTGCGAACGAAGTGGCATAATGAGTACACGAGGGTTTTCTTTGATCCATCATTTTCACATAGTCTTATAAAAGATTTCAATTGATTTGTAATTAAGGTTACACAAAATTGGAGCCAGAAAAGGAATAAATCGAATTTGGGAAAGTACCCAATAAAGCTAATGTAATTGAGTAAAATTAATTTTGTTTTATATAAGAAAGGAGCCCCATTTGTGTATATGCTCTCGATAAAAATTGGTACTCTGTTTCAACACATGTGTGGATCTTAATGAAAAATCTGGCTCAATTTCTCTTGGAATCCTTAATTTGCCAGTAAAGTCAATAGATATTAGAAAAAACTTGTATTACAAAGATTCCATCATTTTGTAGAGAACTACCCTATAATTAAGTGTGCTTCCCTCATTGGAAATAAAAAAAGTATTAATGAGTGCATAAGAAATTTCTTTCGTCATTCACTAGATCAATAAAAGACCTCAATCGACTTACTAATCAAGACTTCACAAAACTTCATGAACTACTAATGATAAAAAAACAAAAATTCTGACTGAATAATATAAGAACTTCATATCCTACAATTTTTTTGTTTAAAACTTTAGATAAAGTGATGACTGAAGACTAACAACAACTAACTTAATAACAATGTCGAGAATTGACAATATTAGAAGTTTCAATCATGGGTAAAATTTCCTCCATGCATAGATCCAAATTCAACAACTCTAGTTACACTCAATGATAATTATGTGTTCAAGAAATTTCCTCCTCGTCTGTCTGATGGACAACATTTAAATAAATCTTGAGATGCTAGGCCATAAAAATACTTCTTGTTTTTTCTAACTTTCTCCATCTCCAACTTCATTATCAGCATCTGCCCCAATATGTGCTTTTCTAATGGTATTTGTGAGCCAAGTTGCATTATCTTATACATTTGTATTAATTTTTTTCATTCTCATTTAATGTTTGAAATTATTTACAAAGATCTTCAAAATCATCAAAGACATTCGATCTTCCCTCAACATGTTTACGATAGTGATCTTCTAGTTTCACTAAAAAAATTGTCTATTTTTTTTGTTTACTTGTAAATAGAAACATGGGTTTACACTTGTGAAAAAAGCATAACACCAACATATACTTCAATCCAAGTTGTAAGTTTATATGCATACTAAAACAAGGTTTTTTCCTTTTTGAGACACTAACATTACTTGCGTTTTTCGACTCAATCAACTTGATTTCAATCTTTTGCTAATTCATCAGGCTTTCCATATATTTTTTTTCTTCTTTAATTATTTTCTTTCGAAATGGAAAACATGACCAAAAAGTGCAACCAAAAGATTGAAATGAAATTAATTGAATTTGAGAAAGCATACACAGTTAGTTTCTCAAAAAAGAAAAATAGTTTGTCCCAACAAGCAGAGAAGTTTGCAACTTGAGCCAGAGCAGATGTTGGTGTTACACTATATTCATCAAGTGGATAACCATGTTCTTATGATTCCAAAAGTATAAAAAAATAATTGAATTTTTTTTACGTGACACTAGATGATCAACAACATGATCATGCTGATGTCAAATCAAATATCTTTGAGGCATTTAAAGATCTCCGTAAAGAATTACAAACACTGAATAAGAAAGAAAAAAATGAATACTATTGTTTAAGATTATGCACTCTGACTCAGAACTACCTCAAGATTAACACATGGAGGAGCAGAAGTTGATAATGAAGTTTCAGATGGAGGAGCATAAAAAAACCAGAAGTGTTATTATGGCCAAGCATATCAAGTTTTATTTAAATGTTTCCTCTGAGACAGAGGAGGAGGATAATTCTTGAACTCATAATTATCATGGTTGGAGTTCTTGAAATTAGAGTTATGCTTGGAGAAGACTTTACCAGCGATTGATTCTTTTAATGTGGTCAATTCTTGTGTTTGTTACTAAGTCACTCAAAATTCATCAATGTTGAACGAAAAAAAGGATAAAAAGTTGACCAACCCTCTCCAAGAATGCAACAAGGTTCCTCCAGTTCCAGCCCTGAAATCGAAAGATATCTCCATGAAATTCATCCCCAGGTATGTCAGATTTCACTAGTGGGTTCCTTTCACCCATTAGGTCCCTAGGATTCAATTAGATTCTTGATTAACTATATCATGTTTTGACCTAGGGTTTCTTGAACTTTAGAAAAGTGTTGTGATTCAGCTGTTAGACTAATCCTAATCATATTATCATTTTTTTGCGAAATTGTTGCTTCGCTTCTTGCATGAAACTTAGAACCCTAGTTGTGTAGATTCACTTAGTTCATGAATTACACTTTCTAGGTTAGTTTATTGAGATATACATTCCCCAGTTAAGAATGTTTCATTATCTGTAAGGACCCTAAAAATGAACTAGTGAAACTAGAGCCTCGTGTGTTGGTATATAGTTGGTAATCTTGTATAAATGCTTAAAAATGGTGTTAGAGGTCAGTTTGGTTGAGTTGGAGGTCAAACGTCAAGTGCCGTCCACGACGTCCGAAAACTAGTCTTGTGTGTGCTAGTGTGTTGTCCTTGATTTGGTGAGTTGTTTGGAGTCAAAAAGCTGTGGAAGTGACCCTAGTATCTAGATGAGAATGTTTAGGGTCAAAAAGCCCGGGTACGACTCCCCAAGGACCACCCTAAGGTTCCTTGAATAGGACCCAAACGCTGACCTAAAACCTGTCAAAACTAGCAGCCATCAACGAGCCCCATTGATGGGCCGTCAATGGATTGACGGGGTGTGGATTGGCTTCGTGAGTTGAGACTTAGTCTCCTCACCAAATCCTCCCGAACACACTCTCTGACCCTTTTGATGAGCAGCCAGGATGGGCCGACAATCCATCCATGGTCCGTAGATGGTGGCCATCAATTGGCACTGTGTTGTTGTCCAAAAATCTGCCTACCCAAGGGTGGTTTGGTAAATTCCACCCTTGGCCAATTAAATGCATTGACGGTTGTTTTAACTTATTTTAGGTAATTTAAAGGTATTAAAACATTTAACAAGTATTTTTGAATTCATTCTTCAAAAATAAAACTCCCAAAGACTTTCTCTCTCTAAAGTTCTCTAAAGTTCAAGGAAGAAGAATGTGGAGAGCTAGGGTTTCAAATTGAGGGTTCCTTCCACCAAATTTTGTTCGGATTTCATCAATTGAGGTATGGTGGCTCTTTATCTAAAGCTAATTTTCGATTTAGAGCCAATCTCAAATGAATTTCAAAGTTTTCCAAAAGGTTATGAAAAAGCTTGTTTCTCAATTCTCTCAATGGTTCTTGCATGAAAATGGTTTAAACGATTAAATATGATGTTATTAATGTTTTATTGAAGGTTTTTTGAATGAAAAAATCTATGAACCCTTGTCTTCCACAAAACCCTAGAATTTGCTTATGAAGTGGGTCTTTTGCTTAAAATTCAAAGTTTATGAAATTGTGTTTGGATTGGATTGTATTGGTGACTGTTATGATTTTATATATCTATCTATGATGAATTGTTGAGGTATGGATGAATTGAGAGTTGTGGCCTAATGGGCAAGTTATGGATGAATTCTCTTGTTGTAAGTAAAATGGTGGGGACTTGAGTGTTGTTAAATATGGCTTTGAAGGATTGTAAGTTGGCTTAATCTCATATTATTGATATAATTGTTCTTGTTTGGTTTGATACACTTATGGTGGACGTGTTTAATTAAGGAATGTATTATGAACATGGCCTTGAAAGCATTATCTATTGAATTAAAGTGTTATCAAGTTATGAAGTGTTATTGTACTATGTGAAGATATAAATGTGAAGATATTCCTATGGACATAAGGTGATCTTGTATAAGTGTTACTACATTATGATTGAGAGTCTGATCTCCTTTAATATTCATATATGTGATGATGTTAAACTATGAAGAGTCTATATATGGAAGTGTTGTGGTTTGCTTGGTAGACTTAGATCTCCCTTCTTGTTACATGAAAACTTATGGAATGAATGAATGTCTAGGATCGGTAGACCTAAGCATGGTGACCTTTCATAAGTCTAGACTCCTAAGTGAATGAAAAACGTTGAAGTGGTGGACATTAGGGTGGTGACCTTCTTTTTGTGTGAAATGATAGACTTAGAGTTGGTGGACCGGAACGGTAGAAAACCTTATCTAAGAAAGTCAATGAGCTATCCTATTGAACCTTGATCGGTAGATCCTTGTGGTGCCCTTCTTGGTAGAAGTACTATGGGTTGGCTAGACTTAGTGATGAAGCCCTCTCTAGTACATTCAAGTGAATGAAATAACTGTATGGGAACTAAGGCTAAGCACTGAGTGGATATGGTTAAGAAGGTAGCCCTCTCCGAGTATGAGGTTAGGGTACAATGAACTTCTTTGGATATCCCCTAAACCATGTGCCTAGATGGGTTGCTTATTAGTTCTACCCTTGGCAAGTAGAACACCTTCCATGGAGTAGGGTAGACTTCGAATTCCATGCCTAGCTAGTATGGTCTATGTTAGTTAATGCCTTTTCCCATCATGTGGGATGTCCACTCTAGTTATTGGATAGGTTCTACAAAGTATAGGTGGTAGTATGGGATGCTATCTACACATGGCACGAGTATGCCTAGAAGATGCTAAAGTGATTTCCCTAAGTCTAAATGACTATTACGTGAAAGTCCCCTAATTGCTTGAATGTCTCCTAAAATGGTATAATAAAGAATGTTGACTTAGCATGTTATATTGTAATGATAAATTCCTTATCTATGGTAACCCTTAGGAACACTTAGGTGTATATGAAGAGGTTGTATGGGCGGTCACTTCATGTCTCACTTAAGTGTTCCTTAGGGTGACTTGAGATAGAGGTTTCAAGATGATGAAAGGACCTACTTGACTATTATGTTTATGTGTTGTACATTGGTACTAGTTTAGTATGTCTATTATGTGGGTATTGTCTTATATGTGGATGATGACTTGAAATGTGTCTCTTATATTTGTGTTATGAAGGTTTTATAAAAAAAATGGCATGAAAGCATTTATCTCAAATAAATGTCCGTTTTAGCATGTTTTTGCATAGTCATCATACTTAGTACTTAATTGTAATAATTCCATATTTTCTCTATTTTCTACAAGTGTAGGTTCTGGCAAGTGAGCGGGTTCTATAGTAAGCTTGGGATTTGAAGTTCTTCTAAGATCTTGTGGTTTGTCCTCATATGTCGAGGACAAGACTTTTCTATTTTAGTTTTATGATAAGGTTCTTGTAATAGACTTAATAGACTTCTTTGATTGTAAAGGGCTGTGTCCCTAGTATGTTTTCAGGTTTATGTCTAAGATGGCTAAGAAACTTAGTATTCCGCTTGTGTACTTTTGCAGGCTGTTTTAAAAAGTGACCTTTGAGTCTTATGGATTTTGTTTTAATTTTTTTAAATTCTGCACTATTTTACATATCTAATGCGATTAATGCTAAGTGCTTGTATAAGACCTCCAAGAGGTTGAATACGCATGCTACGACTTGGGGGTGCTCTCGGGTCATGACAAACTTGGTATCAGAGAATAAGGTTTCGGAAAATGGTTCTTATGTTCAAAGTCTCAGAAGCCACGTCTAGTAGTGTCTTGTTCATCGGTGTGACTCGCGACACATCTATGAGCGAGAGGCTATAGGACGGTAGAAGCTACACTTCTTTCATTATTCTTGAAGTCGTGCCTTAGAATTTGGTTTATAAGTGTCCTTTTCCTAATCCTTCTCTTATGTTTATAGGATATGAATACGAGGGCTAACCAGAGGAGAGCAGAAGACGAGATTGTAAATGAGGGAGTTCCTCCCCAAGATGATCAAGGTCTTCAAGGTGTCCAAGTCCCTATAAGTGAACAAGAGAATGAGGTTCTGATGGTTCCCCCGTCCATGACTAATGAGAAGATTATGGAGGCTTTTCTAACTCTAGCTCAAGCCATGACGGCTCAAGCTAACCGAGATGTGGGGTCTAGGGTGAATGCTAATAAGAGTACCGCGGCCTCAAGATTGAGAGACTTTGTGAGCATGAATCCTCCTATCTTTCTTGGCTCTAGAATGGGAGAAGATCCCCAAGGATTTTTGGATGAAATCTACAAAATTGTAGATGCTATGGGTGTGTCATCTAGGGAGAAGGCGGAGTTGGCTTCCTACCAATTGAAAGAGGTGGCCCAAATTTGGTTCACTCAATGGAAAGCCAATAGACCGGTTGAAGCGGGTCCTGTAGAATGAGAGGAGTTTAAGAAAGCATTCTTAGGAAAGTACTTTCCCCGTGAGAAGAGGGAGTGTAAGATTGAGGAGTTCATCAACCTTAATCAAGGTATTATGAGTGTGGAGGAGTATGCTTTGAAGTTTACCTTGTTGTATAGCTATGCTCCATCCTTGGTGTCTAACCCTAGAGAGGAAATGAGTAGGTTTGTTATTGGTGTATCCGACTTGGTTAAGGAAGAGTGTCGTACGTCAATGCTCTATGGTGACATGAATATCTCTAGGCTTTTTATGTAGGCTCAATCTATGGAGGAGTCCAAACTTATGAGGGTGAAGAAGGATTGGAAAAGGGGTAGGTCCGATGAGCAAGGACAACCTAGGTTTAAGAAGAGGGTTCCTAATCAATATTTCTCAAGTGCTCCTAAGGTAAACAAAGAGAGAGGTGGTAGTTCTCAATTTGTTAAGCCTACTTGTCCCACTTGTGGAAAGAAGCATTTTGGGAAATGTCTAGCCGGTACTAATGGGTGCTATGGTTGTTGAAAGGATGATCATAAGGTGAGAGATGGTCCTACTCTTGCGGCTAAAGGGAGAGATGCTAAGCAAGCTTCTTATAGTGGTCCATATGTTGAGGGTCAAAAGAAAACCCGTTTGTATGCTCTCCAAGCTAACAAGGAAGGAAATCCGGATGAAGGTGCTTGTAAGTCATAGTTCCTTGTTTAGTGATGAGATCTTTATTTGTTGTTTATGATGGCCTAGATGGGTTTCTCCTAAGTGTGGGATGGTATGTTGAATAGTGTGTTGTGGTGAGTTTTGACATCCTCGTCACTTTCTTCTATTCCTATTTAAGCTTGAGACATAGTGTTTCTAGTGGCATATTTCATGTTTTGGAGTCTTATGTGAAAATGAGTTTCTATAGTCTCCTTATGATATGCATGTTTTAAGTTGAATTCTTGTTAAATGAGAAAGTGAGTTTTCATAATGATGTCTCTCATGTTTATATGCATATATGATGAGTTGCTAAAATATTTCGTGAGTTGACTAGTTCAGCATGCTTAAGTGTATTCTTGATGTGGCATGATTGTGTTTTAATGAGATAATTGCATATTGTGTTCTTTGATGTTGTTATGAGCATGAGGTGCTATGGATAAGGAAGTTCCTCCAAATAAATGAGAAATGGAAAAGGTTTGAGGCATGTTGAGTTGTAGGTGTGATTCCTACTTCCATAAATTTGAATGAAGTTGTGTTGTAAGGACTTGTTATGTGGATTTGATGTTTCCTCCTTAATGAGTGATTTTATATTGGTATTGTATGATTGTTGTGGGCTGCTAGTCTTGAGTTGTTACCCTTAATGTTTTAAAGTGTCATTCGAGGACAAATGTTTCCAAGTGGGGGATAATGTAGCGACCCTAAAAGTGAACTAGTGAAACTAGAGCCTCGTGTGTTGGTATATAGTTTGTAATCTTGTATAAATGCTGAAAAATGTTGTTAGAGGTCAGTTTGGTTGTGTTGGAGGTCAAACGTCAAGAGACGTCCACGACGACCGGAAACTAGTCTTGTGTGTGCTAGTGTGTTGTCCTTGATTTGGTGAGTTGTTTGGAGTAAAAAAGCAGTGGAAGTGACCCTCGTGTCTAGATGAGCATGTTTAGGGTCAAAACGCCCGGGTACAACTCCCTAAGAACCACCCTAAGGGTCCTTGAAGAGGACCCAAATGCTGACCTAAAAGCTGTCAAAACTAGCAGCCATCCACGAGCCCCATTGACGGGCCATCAATGGATTGACGGGGGGTGGATTGGCTTCGTGAGTTGAGACTTAATCTCCTCACCAAAGCCTTTTCAACACCCTTTCTGACCCTTTTGACGAGCAGCCAGGATGGACGTCAATGCATCCACAGTCTGTGGATGTTGGCCGTCAATTGGCACTGTGTTGCTGTCCAAAAATCTGCCTAGCCAAGGGTGGTTTGGTAAATTCCACCCTTGGCCAATTAAATCCATGGACGGTTGTTTTAACTTATTTTAGTTATTTTAAAGGTATTAAAACATTTAAAATGTATTTTTGAATTCATTCTTCAAAAATAAACCTCCCGAAGACTTTCTCTCTCTAAAGTTCTCTCAAGTTCAAGGAAGAAGAAGGTGGAGAGCTAGGGTTTCAAATTGAGGATTCCTTCCACCAAATTTTGTTGGGCTTTCATCAATTGAGGTATGGTGACTCTTTATATAAAGCTAGTTTTCGCTTTAGAGCCAATCTCAAATGAATTTCAAAGTTATCCAAAATGTTATGAAAAAGATTGTTTCTCAATTTTCTCAAGGGTTCTTGCATGAAAATGCTTTCAATGATTAAATATGATGTTACTAATGTTTTATTGAAGGTTTTTGAATGAGAAACTCTATGAACCGTTGTCTTCCACAAAACCCTAGAATTTGCTTATGAAGTGGGTCTTTTGCTTAATATCCAAACTTTATGAAATTGTGTTTGGATTGGATTGTATTGGTGACTCTTATGATTTTCTATATCTATCTATGATGAATTGTTGAGGTATGGATGAATTGAGAGTTGTGGCCTTATGGGCAAGTTATGGATGAATTCTCTTGTGGTAAGTAAAATGGTAGAAAACCTTATCTAAGAAAGTCAATGAGCTATCCTATTGAACCTTGATCGGTAGATCCTTGTGGTGCCCTTCGTGGTAGAACTACTATGGGTCGGCCAGACTTAGTGATGGATCCTTCTCTAGTACATACATGTGAATAAAATTACTCTATGTGAACTAAGGCTAAGCACCGAGTGGATATGGTTAAGAAGGTAGCCCTCTCCGAGTATGAGGTTAGAGCACAATGAACTTCTTTGGATATCCCCTAAACAATGTGCCTACATGGGTTGCTTATTAGTTCTACCCTTGGCAAGTAGAACTCCTTCCACGGAGTAGGGTAGACTCCGGATTCCATGCTTAGCTAGTATGGTCTATGTCGGTTAATGCATTTTCCCATCATATGGGATGTGCACTCTCGTTATTGGATAGGTTCTACAAAGTGTAGGTGGTAGTATGGGATGTTATCTACACATGGCACGAGTAGGCCTAGAAGATGCTAAAGTGAGTTCCCTAAGTCTAAATGACTATTACGTGAAAGTCCCCTAATTTCTTGAATATCTCCTAAAATGGTGTAATAAAGAATGTTGACTTAGTATGTTATATTGTAATGATAAATTCCTTATATATGGTAACCCTTAAGGACACTTAGGTGTATATGAAGAGGTTGTATGGGTGGTCACTTCATGTGTCACTGAAGTGTGGCTTAGGGTGACTTGAGATAGAGGTTTCAAGATGATGAATGGACCTACTTGACTATTATGTTTATGTGTTGTATATTGGTACTAGTTGAGTATGTCTATTATGTGGGTATTGTCTTATATGTGGATGATGACTTGAAATGTGTCTCTTATACTTGTGTTATGAAGGTTTTATAAAAAAAATGGTATGAAAGCATTTATCTCAAATAAATGTCCATTTTAGCATGTCTTTGCATAGTCATCCTACTTAGTACTTAATTGTAATAATTCCATATTTTCTCTATTTTCTACAAGTGTAGGTTCCGGCAAGTGAGCGGGGTTCTATAGTAAGCTTGGGATTTAAAGTTCTTCCAATATCTTGTGGTATGTCCTCATATGTCGAGGACTAGACTTTTCTATTCTAGTTTTAGGACATGGTTATTGTAATAGACTTAATAGACTTCTTTGATCGTAAAGGGCCGTGTCCCTAGTATGTTTTCAGGTTTATGTTTAAGATGGCTAAGAGACTTAGTATTCCGCTTGTGTACTTTTGAAAGATGTTTTCAAAACTGACCTTTGAGTCTTATGGATTTTCTTTTAAAGAGTTTTTAATTCCGCACTATTTTACATATCTAATGTCATGAATGTTAAGGCTTGTATAAGATCTCCGAGAGGTAGAATACGTATGTTACGACTTGGGGGTGCTCTTGGGTTTGGGACATTATTAGTATATTAATGTTGCATTTTCAGTTAGCATGTCAATCTGTTGAGCTATTCAGTTTTACAAAAATTAAGTTATAATGTGTTTTACTTACATAATCAATTGGGAGTAGGCCTAATACCGAGTGGATTAAGGGTCAGTCACCCTCATAGTCCCAGAACTACGAGGCTTCATAGGATAAGTCCCCTTTGTGGGCAACATATTTAGTGATCAGGCCAGTCATGCATTTATACCCCTGACAATGTTTACTGGATCCTCTCGATGGGGCTTAAACATCGGACTCCAATGATAGCTCTCGTGGTTTTATGTTGGTTAATAGTAGCTCCCGTATTCGGACTCTAGTGCATTGACCAGGTTACCAATTATAGTTCGGTATTAAGTCTCAACATGTTATGTACTTGGCCAATTCATTCAGTTAGCTCAGTATTCAGTATATTTCAGTATCTACATTCAGTTCAGATTATATCATTGCTCTTATTGCTTAGTTCAGTTATGTATATGTTGTTCAACTTTATCCTAGGTTGCCTGATCAGTACCTTTCAAGTACTGACACATACTTTGCGCTACATCTTCTCGTGATGTAGGTTCATGTCCTCAGCATTCAGATCACGCATAGATCGGTTCCCGATCTCCAGTTTAGCAGTATCAGTGGTGAGTCCTCATTCTTCGGGGACGATTGACATTTATTTTATTCAGTCATTCTTGTTTTAGTGTCAATTTTGCTAGAGTTAGCAGGGAGATGTGCTAGCATCTCTTGTCAGTTAGAGGGTTACTTCAGACATAGTGAGATTCAGTTTTAGTTCCAATTTGATCTTTCAGTTCTTATTGAACTCTTAGTTTTTATATATTTAGACTTAGAATGGGTATTCCCCATCATTTCCCTTTATATCATGTTTAAGCTTTTGAACAATATTTCTATGTTTAGTAAATCTTTAAGTATGCTTATGATGTGCCAATTCAGGGTTAACTTGGGGTCACTCGTGATCCTAGGTCCTGTGTTACGTCAAGGGGGTAGTCTCGGGGTGTGACAAACTTGGTATTAGAGCACTAGGTTCAAGAGTCCTAGGCTGTCTGAAAAGCCACACTAAGTATAGTCCCTTTCATGAGTGTGAAGCATGCCACACCTATAAGGGGGAGGCTACGAAGTGTTTTAGGAAAAACCTCACTTTCTTGTTATTCTTATCATGTGTGGGTATGATCTCCTTTCTAACTCGACGTTATGTGTTTTCAGATCAAGCCTCCTCATAGAGCTTACCCACAGAATGTTAATATCTGCAATGGTGACACATTTCCTCCAGTCCCAGACCATGAGGTTTCAAATGCAGAATTTTGGAACGCCATTCAACTTTTGGCCTAGAGTGTAGCCAACCAAAGCAATTAGCAAGTTCCAGTTCCTGCAAATGTTAATGGTGGATCAAGGGCATCTAGGGTCCGTGACTTTGTTAGGATGAACCCACCAGATTTTCTAGGGGATGTAAGTTGGTGAGGATCCCCAGATATTCATATTTGGAGATTCTCACTTGGTGAAAACGGAGTTTAAAAATGCTATGTTGTTAGAGGACATGAATATCTCTAGGCTCATGACCCATGCTCAGCAGGTTGAGGGAGATACGCTTAGGGAGTAGGCTAAGAACAATAAAAAGGCTAGGACAGGCAACTATGAGTACTCGCAGTAGAAATCGGGTCGTGGAAATCGTTCGCAGTTTCAGCATAGGTCTTCAGCTCCAACACCATCATCAGCTAGTGTTCCATCCTCCAAGTTTCGATAGGATCAGAAAGGTAGGGCATCAGGCTCTAAGTCTCAGGGGTGTGTTTCAGTTACAAGAACCCAAAGTTTGGTAAGAATCATCCAGGCGAGTGTCTTGTAGGAAAGGATGGATGTTTTGGGTATGGTAAGACAAGTAACAGATTGAGGGGTTTCCTTTCTTCTAAACAGGGACAAGGATATAATAATAGTAGGGCTTAGTTTACAACTTCAGTAGAACCAGCAAGTCACCCAACTCAGCAGGGTACTTCATCTAGTAAAGCTGGTGATTAGTGCCAGAATATGTTGTATGCTCGCCAGGATCAGAAAGATTCTGCTTATGTGGTTACTAGTATGTTGCGAGTCTTTCATTTAGATGTTTATGCTTTGTTAGATCCAGGGGCTACTTTTTCCTTTGTAACTCCATATATAGCAGTAAACTTTGGTGTCGGTCCAGAAAATCTCTCAGAACCCTTCTCAGTCTCTACTCCAGTCGGTGACCCAGTTATTGCTAGACGGGTATACATAAATTGCCCTGTGACAGTTTCTTAGAAAGTTACCTCAGCAAATCTTGTAGAGTTATAAATGGTAGACTGCAGGATCATTCTAGGACTGGATTGGTTACATTCCTGTTATGCCTCAGTCTATTGTAGAACTAGGATCGTTCATTTTCAGTTTCCAGACTAGCCAATCCTAGAATGGAAGGGTCGTAGATCAGTGCCAATAGGTCGATTTATCTCCTACCTTAAGGCCATAAAGATGATCTCTAAGGGGTATCTCTATCATCTAGTTCGGGTTAAGGATTCAAGCTCCGAAACCCCAACTCTTGAGTCTGTTCCAATAGTTAATAAATTTCCATAAGTGTTTCCAAAAGATCTTCCCGAAGTTCTTCCCAAAAGGGAAATCGACTTGGGAATTGATCTCCTTCCAGATACCCAGCCTATTTCTATTCCTCCTTACAGAATGACTCCAGTTGAGCTTAAGGAATTGAAAGAGCAGTTGAAAGACCTACTACATAAGGGCTTCATTAGACCTAGTATTTCCCCAGGTGGTGCACTAGTGTTGTTCATGAAAAAGAAAGATGGTTCTCTTAGGATGTGCATTGATTATCAATAGTTGAACAAAGTCACAATCCAGAATAAGTATCCTATCCCAGGATTGATGACTTATTGGACCAACTTTAGGGTGCTAGTCATTTTTTGAAGATAAACCTCAGATCTGGTTATCATTAGCTCAAAGTCAGAGATAGTGACATTATGAATTTGTAGTAATGTCATTTGTACTAACCAATGCTGCTGTAGCTTTCATGGATTTGATGAACAAGGTGTTCAATCAGTATTTGGACTTGTTCTTTAACGTCTTTATTGATGATATCCTCATTTACTCTAGAAATGAGGAAGAACATGCGACTCATTTGAGGGTTATCCTGCAAACTCTCAAAGATCGCCAGTTATTCTCTAAGTTTACCAAATGTGAGTTTTGGTTACAATTAGTTGCTTTCTTTGGGAATATAGTGTCTACTGAAGGGATCCGAGTGGATTCTTAGGGGAAAAAAAGCAATGAAACAATGGTCCAGACCTACCTCTCCTACAGATATCAGAAGTTTCTTGGGATTAGCCAGTTATTATAGAAGGTTCGTGGAAGGATTTTCATCCATAGCTTCTCCATTGACTAAGTAGATTCAGAAAAAGGTTAAGTTCCAGTGGTCAGATGATTGTGTGAAGAGCTTCTAAGAACTAAAAACTAGGTTGACTACAACTCCTGTTTTGACTCTACCAGAGAGTTCAGATGGTTATGTGATCTATTGTGATACATCCAAAGTTGGCCTAGGTTGTGTGTTGATGCATCAAGGTAAGGTTATAGCATATGCTTCTAGACAACTTAAGGTGCATAAGAAGAACTATCCGACTCATGACCTCAAGATTGCAGTCGTAGTATTTGCCCTTAAGATTTGGAGACATTACTTGTATGGTGTTCACATAGATGTGTTTACAGACCATAAAAGCCTTCAGTATGTGTTTCACCCAGAAAGAGTTGAATCTTCGCAAGAGGAGATGGCTTGAGTTCCTCAAGGACTATGATATGAATGTGATTTACCATCCTGAGGACAATGTAGTAACTGATGCTCTTAGCAGACTATCTATGGGTAGTATAGCGCATGTTGAGAAAGAAAGGAAAGAACTAGCAAAAGATGTTCACCGACTTTCTTGCTCATGAGTTTGCCTTATGAACATATCAGGGGATGATTTGATAGTTTAGAATGGGTCAGAATTTTCATTGGTAGCGGAGGTTAAGGAAAAACAAGACGATGATCCTATATTGCTTCAACTGAAGGGTGCAGTTCATTAGCAGAAAGTTGAGGTTTTCTTCCAAGGGGGAGATGGGGTGCTTCGCTATCAGGGTTGTTTATGTGTTCCTAAGGTAGGTGAGTTGAGAGAACAGATTCTTACAGAAGCCCATAACTCTAGGTATTCTATTAATCCAAGCGCCACTAAGATGTATCGTGATCTACGGGAAGTCTTTTGGTGGAATTGTATGAAAAGGGATATAACTGATTTTGTGGCTAAGTGCCCTAATTACCAGCGGGTGAAGGTAGGTCATCAAAAACCAAGAGGTTCAATCAACAGATTAACATTCCTACATGGAAGTGGGAAGTGATAAACATGGACTTCATTACAAGTTTACCTTTTACTCACAGACACCATGACTCCATTTGGGTGATAGTAGACAGAGTTACTAAGTTCGCTCACTTTTTGGCATTGAAGACTACAGATTCAGACGAGGACTATGCCAAGGTTTACATTAATGAGATAGTCAGGTTTCATAGGGTTCCTTTGTCTACCATATCAGATAGAGGTCCTCAATTTACCTCTCATTTTTGGAAGTCATTTCAAAAAGGTCTTGGGACTCAGGTTAATCGCAGCACAGTATTTCATCCACATACGGATGGTCAGGCAGAGCGTACCATTCAGACCTTAGAGGACATGTTGAGAGCTTGTCTGATTGACTTCAAGGGTAGTTGGGATGATCACTTCCTCTTATAGAGTTTGCCTACAATAACAACTACCATTCCATCATACAAATGCCCCCATATGAGGCATTATATGGATGTAGATGTAGATCTCCATTTATTGGTTTGAAGTAGGTGAATCGGCCTTGATAGAGCTAGATTCGGTTCATGAAGCTATGGAAAAAGTTCAGCTCATCAGAGATAGACTTAAGAAAACCCAGTGTCGCCAAAAGTCCTATGCAGATGTAAGGAGAAGAGACTTGGAGTTCCAAGTTGATGATTGGGTTTTCCTGAAAGTGTCACCTATGAAGGGGGTGATGAGATTTGTCAAGAAAGGAAAGCTCAGTCTTAGATGTGTAGGTCCTTACAGGATGTTGAAAAGACTTGGTAAAGTGGCTTATGAGTTAGAGTTACCAACAAAACTAGCAGTGGTGCATTCGGTCTTTCACATTTCATTGTTGAAGAAGTGTGTGGGTGATCCAACATCTATAGTACCATTGGAAAGTGTGGTTGTAAAGGGAGTCTTATTTATGAGGATGTGCCAGTTGAGATTCTTGATCGTCAGGTTCGAAGGTTAAGAAACAAAGAAGTAACTTAAGTTAAGGTTTTGAGGAGGAGTCAGTCCGTGGAGGGAGCTACTTGGGAAGCAGAAGTAGCCATGAAGGCCAAGTATCCTCATCTCTTTCCTTTCGATTCCATTCCATCTTGAGGTAATAGTTCCTCTCTAGTCTTTCAGTTACTCATGCATAAATTCAGTCTTTGTATCTTGTTCGTTCAATTATCCTTTCATTTTCAACGTATTTGCATGGTCCTAGAACATAGTTCAGTAAGATTTCAGTTTCCAGTACTTAGTGGTAGGGTTTGCCGCTCTTTCCCTCAATATTCATCTAGTTTAGTCTTCATTCGAGGATGAATTTTCCCAAGGGGGAGATAATGTAACACCCCATATGCTACAGAGATCAGATTTTAGAAAATTAGAATTGTAGGTGCCACCAACGGGCACCACCCACGGACCGTAGGTTGACCCATGGGCCATAGGTGGGGTTCCGTGGTTGACCACCTGCAGCCCCTCCCTAGAAACCAAGGAAATCTCAGCCAAGGGTCGACCCACGCCATGACCAACGGACCGTAGGTGGGACCACGGTCCATGGTTCAAACCCTTGGGAACCAGTCTCTGAAGCCAAACGAAGGTTGACCAGGATGGACCGTAGGTCCATCAATGGTTCGTCGGTTGGCCTCGACAACTTCTAAGTTAGGGTCGTTTTGGTCTTTTCCCTATGCGTTGGAAACCTAAACTACGTTGTTTAACCCCTAAACAACGTCTTTTTGTCAGTTTTAGCCTAGTAACTTAATTAGACTTTACCCAAGTCAACTCATTCTCCAAAATTCATCCAAGTTGAACGAGAAAAAGTAGAAAAAATCGACCAACCCTTTCCAAGAACGCAACAAGGTTTCCTCCAGTTGCAGCCTCGAAATCGAAAGATTTCTCCACAAAATTTGTCACCATGTATATGGGATTTCACTAGTGGAGTCCTTTCACCCATTAGGTCCCTAAAATTCATCCAGGTTCTTATGTTTAGACCTAGGGTTTCTTGAACTTTAGAAAAGTGTTGTGATTCAAGTATTAGACTAATCCTAATCATAATATCAGGTTTTTGACGAATTGTTGTTTAGCTTCTTGCATGAAATTCAGAACGCTAGTTGTGTAGATTCGTTTACTTCATGAATTACACTTGCTAGGTCAGTTTATTAAGATATACATGCCCCAGTTAAGAATGTTTCATTATTAGTATATTAATATTGCATTTTCAGTTAGCATGTCAGTAAGTTGAGCTATTCAGTATTACAAAAATTCAGTTATAATGTGTTACTTACATAATCAGTTGGGAGTAGGCTTAATATTGAGTGGACTAAGGGTAAGTCACCCTCAAAGTCCCAAACCTACATGTTCCTGTAGGATAAGTCCCCTTTGTGGGCAACATATTTAGTGATCATGCCAGTCATGCCTTTATACCCTTGGCAAAGTATATTGGGTCCCCTTGATGGGGTATAAACATCAGACTCTAATGATAGCTCTCGTGGTTTTATGTCGGTTAATAATAGCTCCCACATTTAGACTCTAGTGCATTGACGAGGTTAGCAGCTACAGTTCGGTATTCAGTCTCAACATGTTATGTACTTGGTCATTTCATTCAATTAGCTCAGTATTCAGTATATTTTAGTATTTACATTCAATTCAGATTATATCATTGCTCTTATTACTTTGTTTAGTTATGTATATGTTGTCCAGCTTTATCCTATCCTGCATGCTTAGTACCTTTCAAGTACTGACACATACTTTGTGCTACATCTTCTCGTGATGTAGGTTCAGGTCCTAGATCACGCATAAATCGGTTCCCGATCTCCAGTTCAGCAGTATCAGTGGTGAGTACTCATTCTTCAGGGACAATTAACAAGTCTTTTATTCAGTCATTCTTGTTTTAGTTTCAGATTTGCTAGAGTTAGCTAGGGGCATTTCCTAGGATTTCCTAGTCAGTTAAAGGCTTACTTCAGACATAGTTAGATTCAGTTTTAGTTTGAGTTTGATCTTTCAATTGTTATTGAACTCTCAGCTTTTATATATTCAAACTTAGAATGGGTATTCTCCATCATTTCCCTTTATAGCATGTTTAAGCTTCTGCACATTATTTCTGTGTTCTGTAAATTATTAAGTATGCTTATGATATTCCAGTTCAGGGATAGTTTGGGGTCACTCGTGATCCTAGGTCCCTTTTTATGTCAAGGGGGTAGCCTCAGGGCATGTAAATAGTAAATAAATCCTTTCTGTGAAGTACAATAACTCAAAAGTACCTTTAGTAGAC
Source organism: Solanum tuberosum (assembly GCF_000226075.1). Lineage (NCBI taxonomy): Eukaryota > Viridiplantae > Streptophyta > Magnoliopsida > Solanales > Solanaceae > Solanum > Solanum tuberosum. Next base: position 1,171,606 of record NW_006238970.1, on the reverse strand, counting down.
TGAACAAAAAAGTTTATTATGGTGAGATGAAGGCAGATGCACAAAAAAAAAAACACAACCAAATGTATAAAAATTATCATTGTTAGGATTTTGGTGATAAAGATGATAATATGGAGACTCAAGATTTAGAACTTTATATGGTAGTATACTAATTAATAGAAAACAATAGACAATACTTCCACCCAATATTTGGATGGGAAAGAGGACTCAATCAATAATGTACTAGAGACATCTGAAAATTGACATTTTTTAAGCTTAGGAACCCCATTTTTCTGTGGTGTATATGGACAAGAGCTTTGTGAGACAATTCCATTCTCAAGAAAGAAATCTTTTTAATTCATAATAATTTTATTCTCCACAACAATAAGATCTTAATAATTTGATGATCGTAGAAAATTGAGTCTCAATGTTAGCCAAAAATGTCTTGAACATGGAAAATACCTCATTTATGGATCGAAGAAAATATACACATGTAAACCAGCTATAACCATCTATGAATGTCACAGAGTACTTGAAATGAGCATGAGAAACAATTGGTGAAATTTCCCAAACATCATTATGAATAACATTAATACACATTGTAGAATGACTACCAAAATTAGAAAATGGAAGAGTTTTACTTTTTCCTAATTTAAAAGTAGAAGAATCAATGGAAGAAGTTGAGAATTGAGTTTTGTTCCCCAATAAACAAGAATTAGATAAATGAGACAATACAATAGAAATTGGATGTCCTAGACGCTTATACCAAACCTCAGTCTAATTAGTTGTAGAAGTACAAGCAAAAGATAGAAGAGGAGGAATGAATCAGTGTCTAGGAAACAATCTTCCAACTTTAGGCCCCTTTGCAATTATTATCCTCGATACTTGATCCCGTACAAGACAACAATTACGAAAAAAATTTACATCACAATTGTTATCCACCAATTGTCCAAGTGAAATAAGACTAGTTGAGAGATTTGGTCAAATAAGAGCATTTTTTAATGTTGGAGTAATATCCCTAACCATGGTAATTGGTAAATTACTACCATTTGCAATCTATATTTCTGATGGACCTTGATATTCATGAACATTTTTAGTATTCTTTTTTAGTTGGTCATTTGATTGAATCACACAATCAACAATCCAAAATTTGGATGAAACGTTATTACCTTGTAATCCCAATGTTGAAAAGGCTGACACGATCATTTGTACCAATTCAAAACCAAGAGCTCTTCATGAAGATGAGTTATCAATAGTAAAACCATTTGTCCCAGGTGGAAAATAAATTACCCTATGGTTTCGAGGGCATGTCGTACATACTTTATTAATGTGCCCTTGTTTACAATAATTATAGAGCTTCTTACAATAATTGCTAGCAATATGACTATAATTCTTGCAACTGTAGCATTTAGTTCTAGTCATATCCCTTCCCTTTCCTTTACCTTGAGAAACAAATGCAACAATGACATCATTTTCTTTCATTTAAGCATTTTGTGAGACACGATGGTGATCTTAATGAAGTAGTTCCATAAAACAAACATCCAAGGAGGGATATGGATCATGTTCATCAAGTTAGAGCGAACACTCTCAAACTCGGACCGTAATTTCATCAGAAAATTATCTTGCTTGCTTTGCTCTGCTCATGAACTGCCTCAATTACAAACAACGATTAGAAGGTATTTTTGCATAAAGAATATCTATTAATTCAGCCCCTAATTATTGAAATCCAGAATAACAATCCTTAACAAAGAGACCTCGTTGAGAGTAGTTAGCAATTTGAAACTCTAACTTAAAGTGTCTTTTTTTATTATCTTGGTTGTAAACCTTTTATATATAATCCCACATAGCCTTAGTTATCTAGTAAGGCCATAGATTAGGAACGATAAGATGGTCAATTGACCCTAAAATCCGTGTCATTACCCGATCATCTTTAATCCTCCATTCACCTAACTTGGTAGGATCAGTAGGAGCAGGATCACTACCATCTATATGACCCTATATATCTTTTCCGGTGACAAAAAACCAAAATTGAAATTTCCAAGAAAAATAATTATCTACAGTGAAAAGAACACTGATAGATTCAAAGTGATGTGAATTCAAGCTTTTGAATAGCTACAAAAACTAGAAATAAAATGACTCAAGAAAAAACTAGAATGACCAAGACCAAGAGTCCTAGGCGCTAAGGACTAATTGTCGACGAATAGTCAACAAAAACAAGATTTTCAAAAAAAAAAACTCTATGCAACAAGACAGCAAAGAGAAGGCTCTAGTACAACGTAAAGATTTTGATGAATGCTTCTCAAAGTGAGAGTATTTACTTTATATAGAGAGTATACACATTACACATCCTTAAAGATCCGTTATTTCTATCCCTAAAGATCAACTTTCAATCCCTCTATATCTTCCATTCAAATCCCCTTAAATCTGTTATGCTATCCCTCCATATCCGCAATTCTATCATAATATTATTCTCTCTGATTACTTATTTAAAATACTATACATGAATATATAAAATTATTCTCTTTTAATTCATCATGTTGACAAAAACAAGGGTTTCACAATTAAGAGAGTATCTATGTGGTGTGGGGATTGGTATTTATGCCAAGTAGGGCTCACGTGCTTTCTCTATAACACTAGACAACAATAGATAAGCTAGGTAATCTTCAATGACACTAATATTTGTTCAATCTCAAAACATAAAATCATAGAATTTTCCTTTGGTATTATCTATTTAAATCACAAAACAACCCATTTCCTTATTAAAATCTCCCCTTCAAGCAAATTTGGCAAATAGAATTGAAATATAATCTCTCTTTCAAGCAAACTACAGAATTTAACCCAAAATTGCAAGCATTGATCTATCTACCCACTTTAACTGGTCTCTTTCAAGTACCAAGTGAACATCGAAGCTAGGATTATGTTTGCCATCTTAACCCATAAGTTAAATCCCATGCTAAATAACTCAAATCCATGAATGAACAACATTAAAGAAGAGCAAGGCACAAGACCCACAAAATCAAATCAACACCAAAACACATAACCACACCCCTAGATTTGGTGTTTTAGCCAAACATCATAAAAAGGAAATAAATTATACCCATGATCTTCTCAGCCATTAATGTGTTGATAATTAATAAGAATCTTCAACACCCACTTCAATTTTAACCTTGAAATGTCATTTACGAGAGTATTTTAAAACCAAAAAACTAAAAGATGGAATAAAAATGCTATAATTCAATATAAAAAAGATAGATTAGGCAAAAGATACATTTTATCACTCATTAGAACTATTTATACATTCCCTAACAATTAACCCAAAATGCCCCTCACATCCCATTCAATGACATTAGTCAGGCTCGTCTAGCATGATCGGTGGATCACCATTCCATCCTTCAACTCACTATTTCTCAGCTTCAGGCTTTATGTGTTTCAGCTCGAATCAGTGAACTAGATGAAGTTGTCCTTTCATGGTTGGTGGCTTGCCGATTTCCACCCTGTTTGCCTAGCTTAACATTTATCTTTGCTCAGTACTATGTCACTTTTGGCGAAGGAATTTGGGATCACCTTTTTACATTCGGTGCATCACTGATGCATACTTTCTTTGCCTACATACCTTGGTATTTTCTCATCAAACACTGTCAACTTTGGTAAGGTCTAAGGTATTAGGTAATCCATTTTTTGTTAGGTGACTACCAGTTGGGAGTTTATACTCCTTTCAATTTATTGGCCTCTTTTTCAAGTATTAATCCATTCCCTGTCCTTTGGAATTTATAGCTGCAAAACATCAAAAAATTATCAGAATACAACATAAATAAACATGGAAGACACTAATTGTTTAACTAAAAAGGCCCCAAATGAGTGAAAATCTACTATCATGATAGAGTTGACATGCACCCAGGTCACTCTTACGAGATGGGTGGCATACACCCCTAGGAGTGGACTGATTGACTGGGCTGCCTTGATATATAAAGATCATATTTAGAGTTGACACACCTCTAGATCTCTCATGCTAGATGGGAGGCTTACGCCCTCGAGAGTAGACTGGATGGCTAGGTGGCCTAGAACATTTCTACATACCCTCTAGTTAACTATTGCTAGCTGAGATAGGATTCTACTGGCTGGTTGGGTGGTCCATTTCTGGGTGTTGTGGTTACTTGGACTGCAACCCACCTTTCACTTTTTGGATTCTGATCTGTGGCACTTTCTCTAGTAGACATAGCTATTTTATGTACCTATCAGGCTTGTGGGAGTCCTCTCAAGTTTAATTTAATCTTGTTCACTAGTGTACCTTCTAGCATTATGGAGGTCCAACTATGTTTAGTTTAGTTGTGCTTAGATATAATTTTTGTATGTTCGTATGCTTTTCTTTAAATTCCACTTTGACATCTATTTGTGTGTAGATTCAATCTTTTCGTATTGTGTTTACCCTTCTTTGTTAGTCGGCATATGATGCCTACAAAGTACCTTTTCTATGATATTCATGCTACACTCTGCATCTGTTTTGTGATGCAGGTCCTAGTGCCAGCTACCGGTGGTGATTTCTCATGCGATCAACATCATTTCATATCAGAGACAAGGGTGAGAAGTTGGGGTTCTAGACTTGCTGGTCTCCTTCTATTTCCTATATATATAGCTAGTCATTTGCTATGTGAGACAACTTTTCTTTTTGTCTAGTTTTGGGACTTGTACTCTTATTTTTGATTGTGATGTAGTTGCGACTTCCTGGTTTTGGGAGGGATATTTTCTATATATGTTTTATTTGCTTCCATTTCTATCTTGTTTTGTTGTTATAGTGTTGTTTCTTCTCATTTCTACCCTTACACTCATTACTTGTTGCTATAGGTTACAATTTGGCTTACATACTAGTTTATTATAGTAGGTGTCATCATGACTTGAGGAATCGGTTCGTGACGGTTCTTAAACTCATAAGTATCATGGAGTTTCTAATTGGTGTTTTTAAAATTGGAGCTACTGTTGGAGAATACTTTACCAGCGACTGAGTTTTCTAATATAGTCAATTCTTTTCTATGTTATTATGTCTCATTTTGTTATTCTTCAATCACAAATTTATATGACATTTTAGACAACAATATAGAAGGTTATAAAGTTCTTATGTAAATAAGTTAGTTTTTGTTTGTTTCATCTTTAAAATTTAATAAGTTTTTGTGTTGTTTAGACTAGCAAATTTATTGAAGACTTTTACTGATATAATGAACAATATGAACTTAATGGATCAAAGAGAACGCTTGTTCACTCATTCGTACTCTTTCATTGTTCCAACTCTATAAAGATTGATGCGTTTAGATTTTACACCTAAGCTAGCTCTCAGTGAGATGGTGGAATATTTTGTAATATGAGTTTATAAAACATCTACTAACGATTAGTATTATTTTATATTGATTAGATTGTGGAATAAAAATATGTGCATTAGGTATGTAGATAGTAAAAAAAAAAAAATTCAAAGAAATTAATAAATTAATGTATAACAATATCTAAATTATTAATCACTGAATAACAATCCCTTTATTATTAATTTCCCTAATAAGCTTACAATGCATTACAATCTCCACATGAAAATATCTTTACCATAGTGGACGTTGAGGTTGCAAATGTATGAAAATATTGGTTAGCCAAGCAGGAAAATTGTCAATTTAAAATGAATTTGGCCTGTCAAAATATATTTAATAAAAAGAAATGAGATATTTTCCAATCCAAAACAAAAATTTGTCTGATTGAGATGGTTTACTTAAATATATGATAAACAATAGTCCATAACAACACTACCAGCAAAGCTCTTACCCTTAATAAATTTGTTTGTTTATTTTATTAATCAAGGAAAGAGTTGCATTAATAAAAGAAAGGTCAACTTGTCGTTAACAAGAGTTATACAAAAAAATGATGAACCTACAAACAAAAATACAAGGGGTCCTCTGATAGGGTGTATAAAAATAATAATGAATAGAGTGTATTTGTAATTTTTGCATATGTTAAGCTAATATTATTTTTTATGAGGCGTTTGTTTTTTTTTGTAGTAAAAATAAAATGCATTCCAGAATAACACTTCCTATTTTTTTCTTTAATAACCTCAACCTACAACTTAATTGCCAGCTTCTGATCCTCCATATATTTATCTAGACATATTTGTGAGTTAGGGTGTATAGTCTTATACATTAGTATTCACTTTTTTTTTTGCTCGTCCAATGTTCGTAATTTTTTATGGATATATTCTAATGCGTCAAACCAATTAGAATTGCCCTAAGTATAATCATGTTGGCAATCCTCTACTTTCACTTTTGAATAATTTTCCATTATTTTTTCTATACTTGTGGAACCATAGGAAAATGGTTTTACACTGAGTGAAAAGACCAAAAAACCAACATTCCCTCTAGCCCGAGTTGAAAGTTTATATTGATTAAGTCTGAGAAAGCATGCATTGTTAGTTTATCAAAGGAATACCTTGTTCCATAATGTATATAAACTTGCGACTTGAACTAGAGCAGATATTGGTGTAATGGTCTTTTCACCGAGTGGAAAACAGTTTTCTTATTATTCACAAGTATCAAAGAAATAACTGATAAATTTTTCAAAATGAAACAAGAGTATCAGCAACGTAATTAGGCTGAAGGAAAATCAAATGACTTATAGGCATTTGAAGATCTCTATAAGAAAATTACAAAAACTAAACAAGAAAGAATAAAATAGAATACTAATGTTTAAGATTATGTATCACGGCTCAGAAATACCTCCAGGTAAACACTTGGAGGAATAAAAATTTACAATGAAGTTGCGGGTGGAGAAACTTAATAAAGAAAAATAAAGTGTTATATAATCGAGCATCTCAAGTTCATAATCACTGGCGTAACCACATGTTGATCAGGGTGTCCATTCGTCGGAAAAAATATCGTATATACAAGTAAAATGATATACGAAATGATTAAATAATATATTTTGGACACCCTTAATATAACAAAGTTGTTATAGCCCAACGGTTTCACCTCCTGTGCCATTTCTGGAGCTTTTGTTGTGATATTTTCGAACACCCTTTGTGAAATTCCTGGCTCCGCCACTGTTCATAATTATCATGGGGTACATAAAAATATGACAAACAATGGTTCATAACTAACCTACTCTTACCATTATTTAATTATTATTTTTATTATTGTTTTAATCAAGCAATGACTTTCATTGATAAAAGAAATGTCAACTTGAAGTACACAAGAGTTATACCAAAAAAGGAGGAACCTACAAAAATAATATAATTGATGGTTTGATAGAGTGTATAAGAATAATGATGAATATAGTGTATTAGTAATGACTGCATAAGTTATGCTAATATTACTTTTTATGCAATGTTTTGTTTTGTCTATTAAAATTAAATGCATTCAATAATTTCAATAAAAAACATTTTTTTTCAATAATACCCTCCACATTCTTTAAGCTCAATAAAATGGGAAATGTTTGAGCGGGATTTGAGGAGTAGCTATGTCATTAATCAATCTTATGCATGTGTTGAAACCTAACTATGAGATTATATTATATATGATGCAAAAAAAGTCATGCCTGAGTATCCCAGGTTCTGTGTGTTCTTCACATAACTACACAAGCAATATTTTATGAATAAACAATGGAATATATAATGTCAACAGTAAGTGAAAACTTCAAAATTAGTTTAACATAGAAAATAGAAGGAGTCTGGCATGCTGAACGAGCACAAAGAAAATAGCCAAACATTTAAACAACTTACTTCACAATTGAAAACATCCTAAACAATGATCATACAATTGACATAGAAAAACTTCATAACTTCTTTTTGCTTTTCTAATGGTTCCTTGTCAGAGTCATCATCATCCTTGTGAAAATTATACCGAGAATTGCACGTATCCTACAAGGTCATATCTAGCACTTTTCTAACGTTGATAACAAAGTTATATTAAGGAATCACCACCTTCAAAATCAGTTAAATATACAGAATGAACAAATAGCAGCTTTCATGGTTATAGGAGGTGGATCAACATTCAAATTGGAGATCCCATCATAGTCTTGCAAAAAGTTGGAATACCTCAGATTTTCCATCACTTTGACGAGTATAATCACAAATATCTGCGGAGCCAACCCCATCAAATTTTAGATATTAATTTTTTTTTAAAACAATTAATTTTCGGGCAAACATGAACATAGAATAGAAATCTACTCGTAGTGGCTTTCTTGTGCATTATAAATAAATTTTGGTTAATAATGGTAACTTTCCTAATAATGAGTAATATTAATATTTACTAAGGGGCCATTTGGTATAGTGTGTAAGAATAATGCTAAATAAAGTGTATTAATAATGCTTGCATTAAATATATATATTTATTTAGATTATTTCTTATGTAATGTATTAGAAGTTCTTGCATAAAATGTTTATTTACAAGATATTCTTCACAATTATTGTCACGACCCGAGTCTACACCCTAAACGTGGTTTGCACTTGAGAACCATTGTAGGTCCCAAGTGAACCCTCATCCTGGCTGACTACAAGCGAAAGACTAATTCAAGCATACATAAGCTTAAAATTAAATTAAATTAATTGAACTCGACTATTCAACTTTAAAAAGTCTGAACAATACTAAATATATATATATATATATATACACACACTCAGAATTTGTAAAACAACTTAAAAGAAAGTAAATACAAACAACTCCTCAACTCTGTCTATCTTTGAAGCCTCTACTATTACAGAACGATATCGGGACAAGATCCACAACATCTCAAAACTATATATTGTAAGGTAAAGGTGAAGTCCTCCGGAATGTAAGAAGGCTCACCAAAGCTGAGTGGAATATCACATTACCTAAACGAAATGCATGTTGGTGATCCTGAATACCTGTATCTGCATCATGAAACGATGCCAGCCAAATGGCGTCAATACATGGAATGTACGAGCATGTAAGGGAAAATCTGCAAAATAAGTATAAGCTTGAACTGATAATAAGGAAGACATACTCATTTTGTCTCAACTCAGTAATACTTAACTAACCTCAAGAATACACAACTCAACTTAAAATACTCAACTCAACTCAACTCAGTATACTAAACTCAACTAAGAATACTCAACTCATAATGAAAGCAACAATAAAAGATGCTATATACATGAAACATTTAAAACAATAGATAATAACTCAAATGTATATGAAAATACAATAATAAACTCTTTATTCTTATTTGGGAGATTCTCTAACCGACAACCATCACTATAAGCTATGTGATGATACAACGTCTCACCCACGCTTCCAGAACTGTCCTATACCTTGCCGGAGTATAGGACATCCTCAACTAAGGGGATCCACTAAGCTATGCTTAAAAAGCAATACAGAATCATCTAATAAGTATGACCCTTTCTACCCACGTTGGCATACATGGTTTATGAGGACTTTGAGTTGTCTGAACCCATCCTCATATCGTTGTTCAATACTACTCCAAATAATATGATGTATGCTCATGTTTTTAAAAACATTTCCTCATCCTCAAACTTTGATATTATTACTCAATAGGTTATCTTAAAAGAGATTATGCTTAAAACTTCTCGTGAACTCATTTGGAAATCGAATTTTCCTTTCATTTTAAATGTAAAAACATTTACTCTTGGGAATAAGTAGTCCCCTTATACTCATTTTAAAAAATGAAACTCGACTCTCCTCATCCTCGTAGTCATTTACTCAAGTTTTTCAACAAATTATAAATAATTGTAAAAGACTTCTCAAAATAGGGTTCATGCCGAATTATGGATATGAATGACTCATTCAAGGGTTTCAATAACCATATATAGAACTTAATACTCTGAACTCAAGGACTCAATGATACTACTCATCTAAAAAATGCTCGACTTATAGGGTTCATGCGGAACTATGGGCATGAACGACTGAACTCAAAAACCTTCATGTATAACATATGGTAGTCCCATAATTAGGAATATAATCTCAAAAAGGTTAGTGAATCAATACTCAAGAATAAGAACTCGAAGAGACTACTCCTCTCAAAGATACTCAATTGATGGAATTCATTCGGAATTATGGGCATCAACGACTCAAGGATCACAATGATAATGTAGACTCATGAATACACTCTTATAATTCCCATGCTCACTTACTCCAGTCTTGAAACAAATTATAAGTAATTGTAGAAGAAACCTCAAACAAAACTTAAAGGGACTTTCTCCCACTTCACTCGTAACTCTACCTCGAATTTGAAGTATGAATTAAAGGAGTATGATTAGGATTTAGGATCTCTGAATGACTAAATGAAGTTTGGATAGGTGATAATAAGATACAAGAAAAGACACAAACTGGAGGTCACTGGTGCGACACAGATGATGAATAATTTTTTTATCGCAAAATAATTTTTGAGGCAGTGGACTTCGTATCCTCTTCGCGACATGGAGATGGGGTGACTATCTTGTCATAGCCCGAGCCTACACCCTGGACATGACCGGCACTAGAGAACCATTGTTTGTCCCCAAGCGTACCCTCATCCTGGTTGACTACAAGGGAAAGACTAACTTAAGCATAAAAAGCTTAGAATAGAATAATATTCATGAAAATACAAGCTTTAACTAAAAATAAAATGCTGAATAATACAATATATTCAACTCGCTCCAAAATGGGAAACTTAAGTCTTTAAAATATTTAATAAAATAAATAAACAAACTTCTGAAACTCTACTGTCTAACTATGAAGCCTCTAAATGACAAAGACAAAATTCGGGAGAAGACCCACGACTTCCAAACAACTGATATAACTGAATGCAAAATGAAATCCTCCAGAAGCAAGGAGGCTCACCATAACTAATTCGAACTGCCTGTGGTATCAACGAAGCTCCTGTTGATGACCTTGATTACCTGTATCTTCTTCATGAAAGGATGTAGGACAAATGGCTCAGTACGTGGAATATACGATCATGTAAGGGGAATTCTAAAGCAGAAACATAAGCTTGAACTTGATAAAAAAGGAAACATAATTACCTCTTTAGAAACTCACTCAACTCAAAGATTAGATACTCAACTCAAGGATTAGATACTCAACTTCAATGATAGGATACTCGACTTTGGGTACTGAACTCAAAATTCTCAACTCAATATAAAGCAACAATACATATGCAATATATTGAAAGTTTTTAAAACAATAGAAAACAACTGAGTGTATTGAAGAGTATAATAACAACTCAATTAATATGTAATAAAATATAATATAACTCTGTGGGAGTTTCTCTAACTGACAACCACCACTATGAGCCTAAGTGGTGATACAACGTCTTGCCCACACTGCTAGAACTGCCTATACTTTTCCGTCATATAGGACGCTTTAACTAAGTGGATCCACTAGTCTATGCTAAAAACCACTTAAGAAATCATCTTAAAAGTATGATCCTTTATAACCCATGATGGCTAAATGGTATATGGGGGTTGTGAGTTATCTGAACTCTCCCCCATAACGGTGCTCAATACTACTCCCAAAATACTCAGCTCATATGTTTAAAAACATAACTTCTTTCTTTGGTTTGAGATACTTACTCAAAACTTAGCTTAAAAAGCTCTCTTGGAAATATCAGTTTCCTTTCTTGCTCAAATGTGAAAACATTTTAACTCTTGGGAATACTTTGTTCTCGTATAATCTTTAAAGAATGAACTTTACTCTTACTCTTTACTGAAAACTAAGCTCAAAGGCTCTTTTGAAATATCAGTTTCCTTTCTTGTTTAAATGTGAAAACATTTACTCTTTGGGAATACATAGTCCCGATATACTTTTTCGAAGAAATGACTTCAATCTTTATTCTTTACTCAACTCAAAACTTATGTCTTAAAACAAAGTTAAAACATTTGTAAAAGACTTCTTAAAATGTGGTTCATGCCGAATTATGGACGTGAACGATTTAATGCAAGGTTTTCAATAACCATAGATAGAACTCAATACTTGGAACTCAAGAACTTCAATGATGCTACTCATTTTAAGAATGCTCAACTCAGAGGGTTCATGCGGAAATATGAGCATGAACTACTCAACTCAAGCACTCAAATATACTTTTCATCTCAAGACTTCTAGACTTATAGGGTTCATGCGGAATTATGGACATGAATAACACAACTCTAGGACTTCAGGGGTAGCATGTAATCATCCCATGATTAGTTGATTTCATATTTACTTACTCAAAACTTAACTCAAATCGATAGTTGATTTCAAAGGATTAACAGTTGAACTCAAAGACTTTCTTGAACTCTACTCTTAACTCTCTCTTGAATGTGAATTATGAATTCAAGAGTTATGGTTCATGATGTGAAGGATATCGTGATAATAAATTAGACTCATGAATACATTTTTCTCACTATCATACTCACTTGCTCGAGTCTTGAAACAAGTTATTAGAATTTGTAGAAGACTCCTCAAAAAGGCTTAAAGGGATTTTCTGAAATATGTTCGAAAGAACTCTCAAAACTTAACTTATAACTCTACCTTGAATTTGAATTATGGATTCAAGGGTTATGCTTTGGAATGTAGGACCTCTCAATCATTTAGGAGGGTTAAGATAGTTGATCAGAAGAACGGGTCAAGACCCAAATTAATGAACACTGGCGCGACGTGGAGATGGAATTAAATCTTTGATCGCATAAATAAATTTTGGGACAGTGGAATCTGTATCCTCTCTGCGACGTGGAGCTGGGCACATATTTTTGCCCGATCTTTTCTTCCTTTCTCAAACTCGAATCAACTCATACCTACTGCAATTCTAAGGTCAAAGTTCACGAATTCTTTTGACCCAAAACAATTATAGTGAAACCCATAAAAGGAACTGTCAATTAACTCATCCTATTCGCAAACCGTTGCCTCTAGTACTCAATGAAAACTTCATTATCAAAGAAAGAAATACATACCTCAAGAACATAACAAGATTATCAATATTGGCTAAAACTCAAGAACTTAATAATTTAATCTCAAAAACGATTTTAAGGATAGAATTAAACATGATTGGCGTGAGGGCGAACAAACCCAACACTATGAAAACCTACATACCTGAAAGAACAATCTTCTTGGAACAATTTGAAGGAAAATCTTGAAAGATGAACCCTAGCCTACGATTTTAAGGATAGAATTAAACATGATTGGCGTGAGGGCGAACAAACCCAACACTATGAAAACCTACATACCTGAAAGAACAATCTTCTTGGAACAATTTGAAGGAAAATCTTGAAAGATGAACCCTAGCCTTAGCGTTTCTTGAATTTCTTGAGCATAGAATTTTTGGAGGGGATGAGAGGGTTTTATTTATGAAAACTAATTGTTCTACACGTTTAGGGAAATTTGGCTCTGTAACGCGGAGCCATCGCGGAGCTGTTGCCAGGTTTGCGCGTCATTAATAAATCAATCATAACTTTTCACTCAGAGTTCGAAATTTACTAAACTTGGTGGTGTTGGAAAGAGGACTGGAAGGGATTTAATTTTATATCTTGTAGCTCACCTAACACATCTTCTACTAGTAGTTGTGCTCATTTTAAGTTTACCCAAAATATAAGAAAAACTTAGGAATGACTTGAATGAACTCTCTTTGGTTCTTCTTGGAACTTTAGGTGCTACATTTACTGACCTTAACGCTTAGGAAAATTTAAATTCCTTGGTAAACACTTACTCACTATGAAGGATGGTTCAAGTCTTAGCTCAAAATATTTCTGGGGTGTTACATTATCTCCCCTTTGGGATCATTCGTCCTCGAATGACAACTGGACTGGGTATAAAATGGGGTTACTCTTACTAAGGTCTGAGTTTAATGGTCTGCTCTTACTATATTCAAGCTTAACCCAAATCCTTAAGTTTGGATTCTATACCTCTCTATAGGGAATCTCATCCCAAAACTATTACTCTTTACCACCACATTGGGATCATATCAAGAACCACTTAATGTTTAACAACACCACGTTCAATCTTAGTACTCTAACAACTCCATGGACTCCTACTAACCAGCTCCTTAAGAAATTCTCAACACTTGACTTGATTTCTTATCTTATCATCTCCCCCTTAGGTCTAAAGCTAACACTTGAAAGCTATGGACCTATTCCACATTGACATCTCAGTTATACTATCCAGCCACATATGGAAAATTATAACTTAATCGGAACCTCATCCGGTAACATACCATCTCGTCACACCTCTTAATGCTCTTGATACTTAGCCACACTTCACTGCCCTTTATCTAAAGGTTAGGGTCTTTCACTGGTACCACTCATATTTATTGCAGCTAATCACCTCAATTTCTCACCTACTCTGGCTTAAGTTTTATAGATAAAATCTCAAGACTCACATCATCACCCTCATGCTGCCATTCTTTAGATCATGACACTCATCTCAAATTCAAGCTTAATGTTTATTACTAAACCCGAATATCAATATGATTGCTCACCTACTATACAAACTCACCACTACTATGCGCAAATTTTAGAAACACTCCTCCACTAGGATGTTATGACAAGTAGTTAATCCTCACCTCTTAGTCTTCATACTTACAATTTACTATCACATTTCCGTTCACAAATTGAGTACTATTCACTCATTCACTGTATATCAATGCCTAATTAGTTCTATAACACTTTGAATATTATGGTATTTCCCTTAAAGATCATAAGCCTAGCTTAGAGCTATCACCTCATGAATACTCTTGCTCTTTTATTCACCACTTACACTTGGTCATTACTAACACAATGACATATCATAATAACCCCTATCTAGTTAAGGTATACTCTTACTCGTCTTGACTTGCAATTCTTACTCTACATCCTATTCTGAGCTCTTCACAACTCATCACTTCTTAGTCTACCCATAAGGGAAAACTCCTCATTCATAACTTACTAGGTGCATGACTATACCAACATAGTTTACCAAAACACCATCTCCCTTATTTAGATAACTAAACCTCTACATACTTTCCTTTAACTTTGGGCACTTTCTTATACTACCACTTATAGAATCATAACTCATACTATCTTTTTGGGTGAAAATATTACCCCAAGCTCTAAACATACCTCCTCATAAGGACCTCACCTGAAACCAAGCTTACGGAAGAGAGTACAACTCGCTTTTAGCTCAAATGCACAATTCATATGAAGGCATTACTCTAACACTGAACACTTAACTCACTCATGTGCTTCTCTCAAGCCAGTCTGGAGTCTCATGACTATCTTAATATTTTGCTAAGAACAACTCATCGAAAAAGAACTGACTTTGTTTTTCAACCACCTCTAGTATGATGGGTAGTCAAAGGGATAGGACAACCCACAAGTTAGAATAAGTCTCTATGATATAGCTCTATTGCACAATTAAGAGTATGAAAGAAGGGAATCTATTCTTAAATGTCTGCAGTCCCTAGTTTATAAAAATGGGGCCCTCACAACCATAAACAAGACTCTACCGACAGGGCTTCATAGACACCCTAGGACACTTGAACTATGTGCTCTGATACCAAGTTTGTCACGACTCGAGCCTACACTCTGGACGTGGCCGGCACTCGAGAATCATTGTTGGTCCCCAAGTGAACCCTCATCCTGGCTAACTACAAAGAGAAGACTAACTTAAGCATACAAGACTTAAAACAAAATAAAATTCATCAAAAACTTAAATACAAGCTTTAACTCAAAATAAAACTTTGAATAATATAATATATTTAACTCGCCCCAAAATGGCAACTTAAGTCTTTAAAACACTTAATAAAATAACTGAACACACTTTTGAAACTTTGTTGTCTATCTATGAAGCCTCTAAATGACAAAGATGGAAGTCGGGACAAGACCCATGACTTCCTAACAACTGATATAACTAAATGCTCAATGAAATCGTCTGGAAGCAAGAGGCTCACCATAACTAACTCAAACTGCATATGGTATCAAAGAAGCTCCTATTGATGACCCTACATACATGTATCTGCATCATGAAAGGATGTAGGCCAAATGGCTCAGTACGTGGAATGTACAAGCTTGTAAGGGGGAATTCTAAAGAATAAACATAAGCTTGAACTTGATGAAAATGGAAACATACTTACCTCTTTAGAAACTCACTCAACTCAAACATTAGATACTCAACTCAAGGATTAGATACTTAACTTCAATGATAGGATACTCGACTTTGGGTACTGAACTCAAAATTCTCAACTCAATGTAAAGCAACAATACATCTGCAATTTATTGAAAGTTTTTAAAACAATAGAAAACAACTGAGTGTATTGAAGAGTATAATAACAACTCAATTAATATGTAATAAAATATAATACAACTCTGTGGGAGTTTCTCTAACCGACAACCACCACTATGAGCCTAAGTGGTGATACAACGTCTTGCCCACGCTGCTAGAACTGTCCTATACTTTGTCATCATATAGGACGCCTAAACTAAGTGGAACCACTAGTCTATGCTAAAGAAGCACTTAAGAAATCATCTTATAAGTATGATCCTTTACTACCCATGATGGCTACATGGTTTATGGGGGCTGTGAGTTATCTGAACTCTCCCCCATAACGGTGCTCAATACTACTCCCAAAATACTCAGCTCATATGTTTAAAAACATAACTTCTTTCTTTGGTTTGAGATACTTACTCAAAACTTAGCTTAAAAAGCTCTCTTGGAAATATCAGTTTCCTTTCTTGCTCAAATGTGAAAACATTTTAACTCTTGGAAATACTTTGTTCTCGTATAATCTTTGAAGAATGAACTTTACTCTTACTCTTTACTGAAAACTAGCTCAAAGGCTCTTTTGAAATATCAGTTTCCTTTCTTGTTTAAATGTGAAAACATTTACTCTTTGGGAATACATAGTCCCGATATACTTTTTCGAAGAAATGACTTCAATCTTTATTCTTTACTCAAATCAAAATTTATGTCTTAAAACAGAGTTAAAACATTTGTAAAAGACTTCTTAAAATGTGGTTCATGCCGAATTATGGACGTGAACGACTTAATGCAAGGTTTTCAATAACCATAGATAGAACTCAATACTTGGAACTCAAGAACTTCAATGATGCTAGTCATTTCAAGAATGCTCAACTCAAAGGGTTCATACGGAAATATGAGCATGAACTACCCAACTCAAGGACTCAAATATACTTTTCATCTCAAGACTTCTAGACTTATAGGGTTCATGCGGAATTATGGACATGAATAACACAACTCTAGGACTTCAGGGGTAGCATGTAATCATCCCATGATAAGGAATATGATCTCGAAAAAATATTAGGAACTCAATAATCGAGACTTAGAACATGAATGTACTACTCCTCTCGAAAATACTCAACTTATGGACTTCATGCGGAAGTTATGGGTATGAACTACTCGACTCAAGGGTCAAACTATCAATAAGGAACTCATGTATACAATTCTTCTCATTCTCATATTTACTTACTTAAAACTTAACTCAAATCGATAGTTGATTTCAAAGGATTAACAGTTGAACTCAAAGACTTTCTTGAACTCTACTCTTAACTCTCTCTTGAATGTGAATTATGAATTCAAGAGTTATGGTTCATGATATGAAGGACATCGCGATGATAAATTAGACTCATGAATACATTTTTCTCACTATCATACTCACTTGCTCGAGTATTGAAACAAGTTATTAGAATTTGTAGAAGACTCCTCAAAAAGGCTAAAAGGGATTTTCTGAAATATGTTCCAAAGAACTCTCAAGACTTAACTTTTAACTCTACCTTGAATTTGAATTATGGATTCAAGGGTTATGCTTTGGAATGTAGGACCTCTCAATCATTTAGGAGGGTTATGTTAGTTGATCAGAAGAACGGGTCAAGACCCAAATTAATGAACACTAGCGCGACGTGGAGATGGAACTAAGTCTTTGATCGCGTAAATAAATTTTGGGACAGTGGACTCCGTATCCTCTCTGCGACGCGGAGCTGGGCACGTATTTTTGCCCGATCGTTTCTTCCTTTCTCAAACTCGAATCAACTCATACCTACTGCAATTCTAAGGTCAAAATTCATGAATTCTTTTGACCCAAAACAATTACAGTGAAACCCACAAAAGGAACTGCCAATTAACTTATCCTATTCGCAAACCGTTGCCTCTAGTACTCAATGAAAACTTCATTATCAAAGAAAGAAATACAGACCTCAAGAACATAACAAGATTATCAATATTGGCTAAAACTCAAGAACTTAATAATTTAATCTCAAAAGCGATTTTAAGGATAGAATTAAACATGATTGGCGTGAAGGCGAACAAACCCAACACTATGAAAACCTACATACCCGAAAGAACAATCTTCTTGGAACAATTTGAAGGAAAATCTTGTAAGATGAACCCTAGCCTTAGCGTTTCTTGAATTTCTTGAGCATAGAATTTTTGGAGGGGATGAGGGTTTTATTTATGAAATCTGATTGTTCTACAAATTTAGGGAAATTTGGCTCCGTAACGCAGAGCGATCGCGGAGCTACTGCTAGGTTTGCGCGTCATTAATAAATCAATCATAACTTTTCACTCAGAGTTCTAAATTTAGTAAACTCGATGGTGTTGGAAACAGGACTCGAAGGTATTTAATTTTCTATCTTGTAGCTCACCTAACACATCTTGTAATAGGATTTATGCTCGTTTTAAGTTTACCCAAAACATAAGAAAAACATAGGAATGTGAAAAGATTTTCTCTTTGGGAATACATAGTCCCGATATACTCTTTTGAATAAATGACTTCAATCTTTACTCTTTACTCAACTCAAAACTTAAATTTTAAAACGAAGTTAAAACCTTTGTAAAAGACTTCTTAAAATGTGGTTCATGCCGAATTATAGACGTGAACGACTCAATGCAAGGTTTTCAATAACCGTAGAAAGAACTCAATACTTGGAACTCAAGAACTTCATTGATATTACTCATTTCAAGAATGCTCAACTCAGAGGGTTCATGCGGAATTATGAGCATGAACTACTCAACTCAAGGACTCAAAGATACTTCTCATCTCAAGACTTCTTGACTTATAAGGTTCATGCGGAATTATGGACATGAATAACCCAACTCAAGGACTTCATGGGTAGCATGTAATCGTCCCATGATTAGGAATATAATCTCGAAAAAAGATTAGGAACTCAATACTTGAGACTTAGAACTTGAAGGTACTACTCCTCTCAAAGATACTCAACTTATGGAATTCATGCGGAAGTTATGGGCATGAATGATTCGGCTGAAGGGTCAAAATATCAATAGGGAACTCATGTATACGATTCTTCTCATTCTCATACTTACTTATTCAAAACCTAACTCAAATCGATAGTTGATCTCAAAGGATTCACAATTGAACTCACAAACTTTCTTGAACTCTACTCTTAACTCTCTCTTGAATGTGAATTATAAATTCAAGAGTTATGGTTCATGAAATGAAGGATCTCATGATGATAAAGTAGACTCATGAATACATTCTTCTCACTTTCATTTTCACTTACTCGAGTCTTAAAACAAGTTATTATTATTTGTAGAAGACTCCTCAAAAAGACTAAAAGGCATGTTCTGAAAGAACTCTCAAAACTTAACTTATAACTATACCTTGAATTTGAATTATGGATTCAAGGGTTATGCTTTGGAATGTAGGACCTCTCAATGATTTAGGAGGGTTAAGATAGTTAATCACAAGAACGGGCACAGACCCAAATTAAAGAACACTGGCGCGACGCGAAGAAAGTACTAAATCTTTGATCGCGAAAAATAAATTTTGGGAAAGTGGATTCCGTATCCTCTCCGTGACGTGGAGAGGGGGGTAATTTTCAGGGAACTGAATGTTTAAAACACCTCTGCGACGCGGAGCTGGGCACATATTTTTGCCCGATCATTTCTTCTTCTCTCAAACTCGAATCAACTCATACCTAATGCAATTCTAAGGTCAAAATTAATGTATTCTTTTAACCCAAAACAATTTCAGCGAAACTCACACAAGGAACTATCAATTAACTCATCTTATTCACAAACCCTCGCCTCTAGTACTCAATGAGAACTTCATTTTCAAAGAACGAAACAGAAACCTCAAGAACTCAACAAGATTATCAATATTGGCTAAAACTCAAGAACTTCTCAAGAACTTATAATTCAATCTTAAAAACGAATTCAAGGATAGAATTAAAGATGATTGGCGTGAGGGCAAACAAACTCAACACTATGAAAACTTACATACCTGAAAGAACCATCTTCTTAAAGCAATTTGAAGGAAAATCATGAAAGATGAACCCTAGCCTTAGCGTTTCTTGAATTTCTTGAGCGTAGAATTTTTGGAGTGGATGAGAGGGTTTGATTTATGAAAACTGATTTTTCTACACGTTTAGGGTAATTTAGATGACTTCCTAACGGCTTTTAGGACTAAAATACCCCTAAAGAAATAAATAAAACGAGCTGGGAGTCGAAACAATTTTTAACCAGACAGTGAGGTCCGTATTGGTTCCGTAACGCGGAGCCATCGCGGAGCTGCTGCCAGGTTTGTACGTCGTTAGTAAATCAGTCATACTTTTAGCAAACCCAGTGGCATTGGAAAGATGACTCGAAGGGCTTTAATTTTCCATGTTGTAGCTCACCTAACATATCATGTACTAGGAGTCAAGCTCGTTTGAAGTTAACCCAAAATTAACAAAAACTAAGGAATGACTTGAATGAACTCTCTTTGGTTCTTCTTGTAACTCAAGGTGCTACATTTAGTGACCTTAACGCTTAGGAAAATTTAAATTCCTTGGTAAACATTTACTCACTACGACGGATAGTTCAAGTCTTAGCTCAAAAAAATTATGGGGTGTTACATATCTGAAAACTGAAAAATCTTAAGCGTCTCTGCGACGTCGACATTGGCGCGATTATTATCCAGATCTTTTCTTGCTCTCCCAACTCGACTCAATTGATACCCTCTGCAGTTCTATGGTCTCAATTCACAAATTTTCATAAACCCAAAATGTTTTCAATGAAACCCACACAAAACTCATTAGGAATAACACTCATTCGCAAAACCCTCACCTCAAGAACTCAACAAGAATCCATTAATAAAAGTGAAGCTAAACCTCAAGAATCTCAATCAATCAACTTTAAAAAGAATTCATAGATGAAATTTTACATGATTGGCGTGAGGGTGAACAAACCCAATACTATGAAAGCTTACATACCTGGAAGAACAATCTTTTTGAAGAAACTTGAAGGAAAATTTTGGAAGATGAACCCTATCCTTAGCGTTTCTTGAATTTTTTGAGCATAGAATTTTAGGAGTGAATGAGAGGGTTTGATTTATGAAAACTAATTTTTCTACTTGTTTAGGGTAATTTAGATAACATCCTAAGGGGTTTTAGGACTAAAATACCATTAAAGAAATAAATAAAATGAGCTAGGAGTCAGAATAACTTTACAGTGGGCAGTGAGGTACGTATTTGCTCCGTAATGTGGAGCCATTGTGGAGTTGCTGCCAGGTTTGAGCGTCGTTAGTAAATCAGTAATAAATTTTTGCTCAGAGCTCGGATTTTAGAAAATTGGTGGCGTTGGAAAGAAAAATCCAAGACCTTTAATTTGATAGTTCATGGCCACCTAAATCTTTATGTTATAAAAGAAATGGTTATTTGAAGTTGACCCAAAACTTAAGAAAATGGTGGGTGACTTGAACAAACTTCTCTTCGGTTCTTTTTGAAACTCGAGGTGCTACATCTAGTGACCTTAAGACCTAAGAGAGTTTTAAATCACTCGGAAAAATTCCGTTCACAATGAAGAAGGGTTCGAGTTTTAGATCAAAAAATTTCGGAGTGTTACAATTATGATGGAAAAGATGTAAAACATATTTTGAGGGGCAATGGGGTCTTTATAGGGGTGGAAAATCAAACCCCAACCAATCCAACCCTCCCAACCCATTTAAGTTTGGGCGGGTTAGTGACCTGCCCTTTCATTAGCTCAACCTATTTCAACCCATTAAAAATTGGGTAGATATGTTACCCAAATGAGCTCATTAAAAATCTTGTCAAAATTTTCTTAAATTTCTTTTCTCAATTGGATATGTTGTAATATAGCCATAAAATAGAAAAATATAAATTGATTAGGTATTGTAATAGTTTAGAAGAACAAAAAAAATAACTAAGCTTAGTAAAAATTGGGTTGGATTGGGTCTTGACCTATAATGTAACACATTACCTAACCCATTTTGACCCAGAAAATTTGGGTTGGGTTGGGTCTATAAGTGATTGTTGTTCGAACCCAGTATGACTCATCCAACTTTGACCAACCTGTCTCATTACCACCCCTAGGCCTATAAGCATGTATTAAAATTCCTTGCATTAATAATACCTAGAAATCCATGGTATTAGTAAGAAATATCTTAGTACACAATTGAGTGTGTAACTAATGTTTGCATTAGTTCTACAGAGCATGTACAAATGTACCAAACAAATTATTAATACAAAAAGTTAATGCATTCATTATTTTGTAATACACTCTACAAAACCCCTAAGTGCAATTTTTATTTGGGAGTTAACTCTTGAGCGTGAATGAAGAAATTTTTGTGAATGCAACAATGCAGAACTCATGCTTTAAGATTTAAGTTTGAGCTCTAAACTTCCTTCCTTTTAGTTTCTTTGTGCTTAAATTTTCCTTTTGAAGAATTTTTCTTTATATTGTCTAACCAGTTTCCTATTGATCGTAGCCAATTCATGTCCTTCTGCTTGGAGTTTCTGGTAGTGAATTTCTATCCCATTTATGAATAAAACAGTTGTTGTTGCATGAAATGGGTCATCCAACATTACTATCTAATTTTAGAACTAAGCCTTACATTAATTTAGCATTACTGGGATTATAATGATTTATTGAGGTATAGTGTACATATTTTTGTCTTGAGTCACATTTGGAGAAACTGTACACATAACAAAAATTAACATTATATATCCAAATAAATGTAAAACATAGTTGTTTTCATTTGGCTTTAGATTCAATTCATCTATATTACTTTGTGATATAAGTGGAATTATGAGTGGAAGATGGTTTTCTTGGATCTATCACATTTACATTGTTTAATAAAAGATTTTAACTGACTTCAATCTAGACAACACAAAGCATCATTGAATCTAAAGATGGAAAAACATAAAAATTGACTAAATAACAAAAGAACTTCATAACCTATAATTTTATGGAAAAATACTTGTATAAATTGATGATTGAGGACTAACAACAACTATATTAATAACAAAGATGATATTTGACCACATTAGAAGATTCAATAACTGCATTCAAGGCTAATGATGTCTAAACAGTAACAATAAATGCAATTTCTTTCGGAAGGAATCATCAAGACTACGAAGTCAATGAGCTCCTCCATCTCTTTGTTTCATTAGAGGGTAAAACTTGGATGTTGACCCAGATAGGAAGATGGGTGATTACACTGTGAAAGAATGATACAAACAAGGATGGTATGTAAATGATGCGCTTAAAGAGCGGCCCCAGCAACATATTGGGAGAACTAGAAAACCTCATAGAGTTAATTGTTTTACCTAGATACCTAAAAAGTTGCATGTGTTATCCTAGATAAACTCAAAAAGAGAAGCATTATTCTTATCAAAGGATTCTACCTATGTGAAAAAACTAATGAAAAGTGAATCACCTCTTTTTGCACAACCCACTAACAACTATCGTTTGGTAGTTCTTCCTTTCAATGCTGTCTCAAATGGGTGTAATGACCCTCCATGTCATTTATGTGTTAATGCATTCTATTAGTCATTAGGAGCATTCCTGTAGCTACCACAAATTATTTATTATTTTCTAGGACTAACAATTGGGTCATTTGGTTGTACATTTGGTTTTTATGCAAATTTCTGTGTTTCAGAGCTTTTGAAATTCTTTACAAAGATCTTCAATAGCATCAAAGACATTCGATTTTCCCTCAAATGTTTACGGTAGTGATCTTTTAGTTTCTCTAAAAAAAATTATATATTTTTTTGTTTACTTGTAAATTGAAACATGGTTTTACATTTGTGAAAAAATCGTAACACCAACATATACTTCAATCCAAGTTGTAATATTATATGCATACTAAAACAATGTCTTTTCTGTTGTTCGTCTTGTATTCCTAAGATACTTCGAACAAAACTTTGAAGGTAAAAATTTCCTTAAGATTGTTATTCATCTTGTATTCCTCAGATACTTAGAACAAAACTTTGAAGAACTTGGTAAGACACAATAAAGTTTAAGAACATTTTCACAACTAGAAAATTAAAACTAGTAGAGAAACTAGAATCAGAAACAGATTAGAAAAATTATACGAAATATCTTTCCTTAAAGAAGAATTGTTGTCAATCTGTGTTTAAAGAATCTTACTGATTCCAACAAACTTTGCAGAAACACGAAGTTACCAAAGTTTAATGAACCAGTGAAGAACAAAATAACATAAATTAATTCACAAATTTAAAATCTGTAACACATACCAGAATCTGAAAAATAGAAAGAAGACCAAGCCCACTGAATGCACAGTGTCCCCTTAAGGAAATTATTCCCCTCTAGTATCCGAGGTTTGATTTGGAATATGTCCTCCCAGGATAGAATGATCTCAATCACCAATGTATTGATACCCAAAACGCTGGTGTCAGCGAGCCACTCAACGGCAGTAAAGTACACTTAGAATACTAGACTTAGTAGTAGAGGAAGTCCAGAAATTGGTTCTATTAAAATGAGAGGAAATTCCTCAATTTATAGAAAACAAAGGGTAGTGTGAAAAGGTTCTTATTGTGCCTTACCGGAAAGGTCACAAACCTTTGAAAAGTCACAATCTTTCGGAAAGGTCACCACCTTTCATAAAAGTCACAACTTTTCATAAAAATC
>NW_006238970.1:1142216-1146153 GCF_000226075.1 Solanum tuberosum | reverse complement strand
TTTTCATAAAAGTTACAACTTTTCATAAAAGTCGCAACTTTTGATAAAAGTCACAACTCTTCATAATAGTCGCAACTTTTCATCAAAGTCACAATTCTTCATAAAAGTCGCAACTCTTCATTTTCCATTCACACCTTTTAAAACCCAACAATCCCCCGCATGAATGGGGAATGACTCCAAGACAAAGAAACGGACAAGTATGTGTACTTTACAAGCAAGAATTAATTGCATCTGGATAAGTAGGTTTTCCCTTGGACTTTCCATAGTGAACATATGTCGAATATACTCAGTCAATCGGTAGATGCGATGTCTTTGAACCGTCGAGCTTTGGTGTATACCTAGACAACCATATGTCACACAATTAACCCTTTACCGTTTATGGTTCTTACGGTTGTGTTCGTTTCAGCCATGAACACCTCCTGGTTTCATAGGTGTGTAGAGAATAGGCTTTTGAAAATAATTCTCTTTGAAGCGGCTTACACTTCACACCCATATAGGTGATTTCTAACCGTGTTATCGCGTAGATACACTATTTGGTCAAATCTACCAAACTTAGCAAATCATTAAAAACATTAAGTTTTAGTAACTTGTTAACAAGCCTTAATGTTGTATCCTTGTTCCTGAGCATTGTCTTCATCATGAGAATGGATTGAGTTTGTTGACAATGCTGAACCGTCAGTCACAATTTTGTTTTTCTCCTTGAATCTATCTCTTGGGATCTCCAGTCTGCTAGATAGAGTTACCACCATGATGACTTGTTCTAAGCCGTAAACCCATTCCCTTAGATGATCTTTAAACTTTCTCTCTAGTTAGGCCTTTTTGTAAGTGGATCCGACACATTATCCTTTAACTTTACATAGTCAATTCTGATAATTCCACTAGAGAGTAGTTTTCTAACGGTATCTTGTCTATGTCCTATATGACTAGACTTTCCATTATACATCATTCTCCATGCCCTACCTATTGCATCTTGACTATCAAAGTGTATGCATATTGATGCCAAAGGTTTGGGCCAAAAAGAATATCTATCAAGAAATTTCGGACTCTTTCAACTTAATCACCGACCTTATCTAGAGCACCTAGCTCAGAGATCATTGTAGAGTTAGCGATACATGTCTCTCTTTTTTTTCTTCTTTTTTTAAAAAAAAAATATTTCCAAGAGACTGCTCCTCAACCAAGAGTAAATACATATCCACTCGTGGATTTCACTTCATTTGTCCGGTGATCCAATTCGCATTACTATATCCTTTCAATACTGTTGGATATTGTTAAAATGCAAGACATAGTTTTAAGTATTTCTTACATACTCCAAAAATCTTTTCATTGTCATATAATGAGTTCGATTGGGATCACTTCTGAACCGACTCAGTTTATTAATAGAAAATGCTATATCTGATCGCGCACACTTCGTGATATACATCATACTTCTCAATATTTTAGCACAATCCAATTGTGAGTCACTTTTGCCTTCACTCTTTTGAAATGCAAAGCTCACATTTATTGGGGACTTGACAATATTGAAATCCAAATATTTGAACTAGTCAAGTACCGTTTCAATGCAATGAGACCGCGAATATGCTAAACATTATGGAGTTCTAAGGATTCTTATACCTAAGATCACATCTGCTACTCCAAGATTTTTCATTCCAAACTTGCTTTCTTGCATATGTTTAGTAGCATTTATGTCATTAGTGTCTCCATTGATGATCAACATATCACCAATTATACAAACAAACAATGACCTAGTGATTTTAATGTAAACACATTTATCACTTCCATCATTCTTAAATCCATTTACCAACATAGTTTGGTCAAATATCTTATGTCATTGTTTGGGCGCGTGTTTTAGTCCATAAAGTGACTTAACAAGTTCGCATACTTTCTTTTCTTTACCACCAACCACAAAACCCTCGGGTTGTTCCATGTAAATTTCTTCCTCCAATTCTCCATTTAAGAGAGTTGTTTTCACATTCATTTGATGAATTTAGAGGTCATAAATCACAACTAACACAATTAACATCCAAATGAATGTAATTCTAGTTACTGGCGAGTATGTGTCGAAAAGATCAAGACCTTATTTTTGTCTTGCTTTATATCTGTCAACAGTTCCATCAACTTTCATTTTCCTTTTGAGGATTCACTTTGAACCCAAAAGTTTATTTTCTGGGGAAAGATCAACCAATTTCCAATAGGATTGCTCAAGATTGAACCAATCTCACTATTAATACCATATGTCCAAAAGGATGAGTCTACAGAAGACACAAGAAATGTTACAAAATCATATTCGAAGAAAGTAGATGTCCTTTGACATTTACTACACCTCGGAATCTCTTTATTAAGTACATTCTTCTTTTGTTCTTTCCAAGGTCATTTAGACCTTTCACTAGACTACTCAAGTCTATTATTACAGTCCACTGTCTTAGGTCCTATTTTAATCCTTTTAGGAATAGGAACTTGGACTTTGGCTAGACACCCCCATACTTTGAAATATTTCAAGTTGGATTTCCTTCATTTCCATTTCTCATATGGAATAGATTGTGTCCTGGAAAAACAAAACTTTTTATTGTTTTCTTTATGAAAAGGCAAAACTTTTTGTTGTTTCCTTTTGCAATAAGGATAGTTCCTCCACACAAGTTTTATGGTAAACCAGAACTTATAAGTAATGCATTGATCATTTCCTTCAAAGTTCAATTTTTTTTTCTATTAGATTGAGGTGAATAGGACAGCAGTTTGATGGATAATTCCATTTTTCAAACATATTTCTGCAAAATGAGATTTATACTCTCCATCCCTATCACTTCTTATCCTTTTCCCAACTAATTTTCAACTTCAATATTACTATCCACAAGGTAGATTTTTCTCATAGATATTTGTTTCTATCTATTACAATTTTGTATGACACAAACATTGTTTAGAGTCATCACCTTGTCAAATGCCCTTTTCAGTAGGACCTTTCCATAACTTTCAATTTGATTGTTATAGAACTACCCATGAACAAAGTTTCATCAGATCCAATAAAGGCAATATAGTCCAAATGTTTCTTTTACAAAACATAATGAATTACTATTCACCATTATTCATGTCTATGCAAATACTTTTATTATAATAGACATATCTTTTCATGAAAAATCACAACATTTTAAGTGACACTTTTTCATAAAAGAACACAATTAATTTGAACAAGTATATATATAATTTGGCAGTTTCATACTAGTCACATCAAATACTAGTAATAAAGAAACTCAACAACCACAATACCGAATATACTCCAAGAATTTTGTGAGTTTAACATAATACAAAAGTATCATTGAATTTCATATCTTTTGCTCCAAAATTAAATTAGACACCAAGTCTAATTTTATCTTTATCATAAGCAAAGAACCCCCACATTTTAAATGTGATCTCAAAAAAAAAAATCAAGTATTTGAAAAAAGTTTTTCCATAGATTTTCCCAGACCATCAAAATGTCATTGGCACTATGAAACCTCTTTTGGAAATATTAATTCTACAAAAGAATTAATATTGCTTCAATTCTCTTTGACAATACTTACATAATGTCAAAGTTCATTCGTAGAGGCACAAAATCACAAACTCTAAGTCACTGGTATTTTTCCATCTATCACAAATAGACATACCACTTAGTATTTAGAATACTAACAATAAAGACAAAAAAAATTTGTACAATTTGTTTCTATATAACAGTGAGTTTATAGAAAGTCAAAAGTACAACATTGAATTATTATTTGAAGTTTTCATAATTTTTCAAACCAATTGCATAGTCTGATTTATCCAGAGTAATAAACTTCAAAAAAAATTAGCCTACAAAAATCAGACACAATCAAATTTCACATGGAGTACAAAACTACAAAAGTTTATTTATTTATTTTTTTCCATCTCCAAACAGAATTAAACATATTCTTAGATTATCACATAGATA
>NW_006238970.1:1141126-1141374 GCF_000226075.1 Solanum tuberosum | reverse complement strand
GTTTGATTTGGAATATGTCCTCCCAGGATAGAATGATCTCAATCACCAATATATTGATACCCAAAACGCTGGTGTCAGTGAGCCACTCAACGGCAGTAAAGTACACTTAGAATCTAGATTTATTAGTAGAAGAAAAAGTCCAGAAATTGGTTCTTTTCAAATGAGAGGAAATCCCTCAATTTATAGAAAACGGAGGGTAGTGTGAAAAGGTTCTTATTGTGCCTTACCGGAAAGGTCACAAACCTTTG
>NW_006238970.1:1081777-1141044 GCF_000226075.1 Solanum tuberosum | reverse complement strand
TTTCATAAAAGTCACAACTTTTCATAAAAGTCACAACTCTTCATAATAGTCGCAACTTTTCATCAAATTCACAACTCTTCATAAAAGTCGCAACTCTTCATTTTCCATTCACACTTTTTAAAACCCAATATTTTCCTTTTCGAGAAACGAACAGTACTTGCGTTCTGAGACTCAATCAACTTTATTTCAATCTTTTGCTTATTAGTCATGTTTTCCATATATATATTTTCTTCTTTAATTATTTTATTTTGTAATGGAAAACATGACCAAAAAGTGTAACCAAAAGATAGAAATGAACTTAATTGAGTTTGAGAAAGTATGCACTATTAGTTTCTTAAAAAGAAAGTTAGTTTGTCACAACAAGAAGATAAGTTTGCAACTTGAACCGTAGAAGATGTTGGTGCTACAGTATTTTCTTTAAGCGGAAAACCATGCTCTAATGATTCCACAAGTATAGAAAAATAATTGATTTTTTTACGTGACACTAGATGATCGTCACGTGATCATTTTGATATCAAATCAAATTTCTTTGAGGCATTTGAAGATCTCGATAAAGAATTACAAGCACTGAACAAAAAATAACAAAATGAATACTATTGTTTAAGATTATGCACTTAAGCTAATAACTACCTCAAGATTAACACGTGAAGGAGCAGAAGTTGATAATGAAGTTTTGGATGGAGAAGCATAAAAAAAAACTAGAAGTGTTGTTATGGCCAAGCATATCAAGTTTTATTTAAATGTTTCCCCTGAGACATGAGGATGATAATTTTTGAACTCATAATTATCATGGAGTTGATAATTGGAGTTCTTGAAAATTTAGGTCACTTTCCTATTAAATTAACACAACTTAATGTAAAAATGAATTTTATTTTATAAATTTTATTTTTAGTATCAAACTTAACTAGAAAAATAAAATATTAAAAAAATTATGTGGGGCGGATCTATGCGGGGCGGATTAAATATTTTGTGGGTTAAGCTCAACCCTCCCCGCCCACACCCAAAATCGCCCCATTGCCATCACTAATGATATTCAACTCTGCATATTATAGTGGCTAGTATGGATTCCATGTTTTTCTTGGAATCTGGAAATGACCTCATTGTGTCAGGCCCCGATACCAAATTGTTAGGAGTTCTAGAGATGGATCAAGTCATAGGACGATGAACATGAAAACATAAATCAATTTACTTTGACTTTTCTTTGTTTTTGTTCGAATTCCTAGAACAAAATATTTTGAATATAACTTCAACTCATTAAAGAAATGTTGAATCATAAGATTTCAATGGATGAGGGAACTCCAATAACATGTTTTTAAAATTAAAATACGACCTGTTTTATTCCACAAAATTCCTTTTAAATAGGGAGTCTTATTACATCAATAAGAAGTTTAATCCTTATGAAACTAGGTAATATAAATCGTCTTCTAGATAAATAACAATTGCTAAGCCTAATTAACTTATGAAACAAAATATAAAAAAATCCTATTTTCTAATAAAATACATAAAACTACTAAATGTATTACTAAATACTTAATTTAATTCAGTTTCTTTTAGACATACGTCTTGCTCACAAACACAATCACAACAATCTAACTTTTAAATAGATTAAATTTTTAGAGGTCAGGATGGACTGAGTTAATAAATGAGTGGGTCATTAACCCAGTATTTAGGAAAGCACTCGCTTCACCACTTTAAGAATGAAGCAGACCTCTACGATGTAAGGGCCTCAATGCATTAGTAAGTTTGAACCAAACACTCTTTTATGATAACTGTGATATGGATTTATCAGATAAGGAAGTGTGAAAGAGATTTTTATAAGGGAGATTATAATTAATGGAGTTGAAGAAAATGATGAGAAATATAATGGTAAGGGAGAAATACAAGATTCTAACAATCATTTCCAAGTAGATTATTTAGCAGAAAAAGAAATAAATGTTTAACCATTAATAGCTTTGATTTTGTGATATCTACTTTTTAGCTTATAATTTGAAATTTTGCTTACATATTCTCTCTATTTATGTTGGTCTTTTTTCAGTTAAATTACGCTTCACTTCAATAAAGAGAGCACTTTGCTTACAATTCATTTATAAGCAAAGCAAGCCTTGCCAATTTTTTCCACTTCACACTTCCATGAACACTACAATAACCTACCCAAATTTGTATGGATTGGACATATCATATTTTATAGGAGATTTTTAACTCCAATAAAAAAAACAGAGAATTGTTTACTTTTATAAACATGAGTCATCACCTATTTTCTTGAATTCTATGGTCTTCATCATAGTAGGGTATAGTGGAGACCTAAATCAATGTTACTAGGTGCTTGGGCAACCACTGTTTTTTACCCACACAATATTTTTTTATGTTGAATACTAGAAATAACATATATGAATATATTGATTAATCACCCGATCTTAGAAAATAATTTAAGATTAAAGGCAATTACCATGACTCAAAATTCATAATTCACAATTGTCAAGCTTAACGATATATTACATTTTAGCGTGAACAAGCCCTAAATAAGACCCTCATGTTATCGGATTCACAAGTAAGATATCTACTACACACATGGTATTTCAGAGCAAAAACATAAGTAATTATCAACAAGACATAAGCTTGACACAAGAAACTCACCCTAAATTCCAAAACATGAATTCCATACCCAATTATTCATTGTTATTGGAGCGTGCAATCTAGATTGAATTTCCAAATCATAATCAACCAGATACACAAGAATCTAATTCAAAGCTTATCTAAGCTATAATCTACAAAAACTGAACAGATTAGCAAATCATTGTTTAGAAATACCTATCTCTCAAGATGGTACCAAATGATTGACAAAAGTTCTTCAATCTCTCGTTCCACATATCCTACAATAATATAACAATAATTTATACATATGATCTCTCTTTAGCATAAACAAACAAGCATAGAATAAGAAAAACATGATCATAAGACCTTGTAGTGAAGTTTAGTGCGATGAATAAGATATAATTTATGATTGCCTCAAAAAAAGTTCCTGATATTATTAAAAAATATCTCCATCCCGGAAATTTCATTGCTCTCTTCCTTCTAGTCTCCGTCTCCACCTCCGCCTCCGCCTCTGATTGCTTTCCTTAAATTTTTACCTTGTGTACCCTGTATCCCAACTATCAGGTTATTGACTAACTCATATAATAGGGCTCTTCAAACGTGGGCCAAAACTCACTCATATGATAGGGCTCTTCCAATGTGGGCCAAAACTCAATTATATGATGGGCTCTTCAAACATTGCCCAAACAAACAAGTTTTGCGCAGATAAATCATATTTTAATTGTGGTATTTAGTTTTGTCCTTTAGATTGATTTTTTAAATTTAATTAAAAAAATTAGATTAAAGTATGTTTAGTTATGACCTAATTTTGGAATGCAGGAATTTAGAACTAAATTGTCTTCTTCAGCATGAGTTATATAGTATCTAATTTGGAAAGTATAAGTTACTTGTTCAACATAAGTATATAGAACATTTTATCTTGTCCAATATTAGTTTAGAGAACTTTTATGTTATTTGACAAAAGTTCATTAGGATAAGTTATGTCACTAAGAGATAAGTTTGTTGTTTTAAAACTAAACGTATGTATCCATCAATATTAGTTCTATAGAAACTAAGTCATTTCGTAACTTGTGGATTTTGAAGTTTTAAGACATAATGTTCTGAAATTGAATTTATGACTTTTAAAACATAATTTGTGTGCTGCGAATTTTTTCTTGTAAATATATTTTTCCTCGTAAGAAATAAATTGTGTCATGCGATTTTTATTTTAATGTCAAGGGTATCTTGGACAAATTTATTTTTAATTACTTAATATGTTTAGAGATAAAAAAACAAAATCATTAATTCAAAAGATAAACTTGACAACTAACCTAAAATATATATATTCGTGCTTGAATGACCCACAAATAAATTCAAAAGTGATGGGCTTTTGGGAACTACATTGAATCCCGCTTATTTTATTGGAAACTCCGATTCCTTATTTTCTGGTGCACAACAATGCGAAAATTAAACAAAATGACCATTGAATTACGTTTTTTAGTTTAAAATAACTTAATTTAACTTATAACAAAAATGTATCCCTTATGCCAGTTGACTTGATGAAGCGTGGATCCTTTATAAAACAAAACAAAATTGTTAAGTCACTTAAAACAAAATATATCTTAAGTACGTTTAATGAAGGACCACTATTAAGAAATTAACTTATAATCTATTTAAAAGTGCTTGGAGAATTCCATCTTCGCATGCCAAGCAATAACAATGAACGCTAACTGCAACTTACAATTTTAACCAACAAGAAGGAACTTGGATGGAGATATGCAAGCATTCCACTGTGTTATAGATTACATTTACAAGCACAAGGGATCAATGATTTTACATGCACGGGTAATCGAAAAAGAGATGAATTCCATGAAAAACTATTCGTCCAAACTTACACTTCATTTAACAAGTATAAATGGTCGAAATCAATTACAGAACTTAACAAGAGTTGAGGTCGATCCCACAGGCAATGTAGAAGAAATAAGTCTACTAGCTCTTATACTCATTTGTGGTTGATATTTCTGGAAAATAAAAATGTGTACAGTAAATATTGGGTTTGATTTAGTGTTCCGGTAACAATGTGTAACTATAATCAAGTAGCGTAAGTAGCAAATGATAATCTTAAAGTTTTCGTTATCAAATAAAAGAGACCAGGATTATGCTCCCCATGATGTCAGAATTCATCTCGGATTTCGCACAAATGACAGTTATTTGATTTAAGGCATCTGTTATAAGCAAGTTAAGAACACTTAAACTCTTGTCAACCATTTTAGATGAATATCACCCGTCTCCTCTCTCTCTTAGAATGTGTACATTATTATCCCTTGCTTCTCCTTTAGAAAAATATCCCCTCTCGCGCTCAAATCTTCCAAATGAGTTATAGAATATGAAATTCGTTCGTTTCGAGATTTTCCTAATCAGACCCTTCTCTCCTAGAGGATTTTGCAACTCGTCGAAGTATTTTTTCTTCAGCTTGTGGAGATTCATTGTGGAGAGTAGATTCAATTTCACTTTTTTACCTTCTTTATTTCCTTCTCTGTGATAATGCTCAAATGTACTCTTCAAATACAATTAAAAGAGGCAGCTATCGTCATCAATAAAAATATCCAACTAAGAGTCACTGGTCGAATCTAACAGAGAATTGAATATTGTAGAAAATTCTTATCAAGAAATTTGGATTGTAAAGTCATTTTTTGTAGTAGTAAAAACAAGTGAGTGGATGATTCCACCAATATAAATAAAAGTATTTTGTTATCAATGGTAACAATCATACATCATCTATCATATATCATATATATATATATATATATATATATAAATTTATTTATTTCCAAAACTAGTATTCCCCTTTCATTAAAAGTTGCGACTTTAATGAAGAGTTGCGACTTTTATGAAAAGTTGTGACTTTTATGAAAAGTTGCGACTTTAATGAAGAGTTGTGCCTTTTATGAAAGGTTGTGACCTTTCCAAAGGGCTGCCTTTTCGAAGGGTTGCAACTTTTCCAAATAGTTGTAACCTTTCCGATAAGGCAACATTTGTTCAAATTACCCTTTGTCGTTTATAAAAAGAGGGATTTCCTCTCATTTTAAAACAATGAAAATTATGAACCTCTTTTTCCTCTTCTTCTTTACAATTAAATATTTGTGTACTTTGCTCATGTTGAATGGCTCACTAACAACATTGCTTATGTTACAGAACTTGGTATGAATTTTTACAGTCATTAATTTATGTTTATATTATTAAGGATAAATGATAAGATGTAATAATTTTCATTTTCCTTTACATTATTAATATTTGTTACTACGTAATAATATATGTAAGATAATATAGTGTTTTAGTTTTAATGACTGATAAATTTTAAGTATTATTTTATAAATTCCATGATATTAAATTTCCGCGCAAAGCATGTGTAATTTTACTAGTTAAACTAATATTTCGGAAACTTTCAAAAGTAATAAGCAATATAGGGGTGCATGGATTGGATATCAATGTCACATAGGTGTAATTGTGTTTCTCTATAATGGTGAACATTCATGAATAGGCCGGGTCATCTTCAATGACAGTAATCTTCTTTCGATCTCATAGAATCCTTGCATAGAATCTTCTTTCGATCTCATAGAATCCTTGCATAGTATCTCCTTTCGATACCATCTATAAGTTATACTAAAAACCCCAATACTTCACTCTATTCTCTCTTTTGATGCAGAAATAGGGCAAAGAGATACGACCCATAACCTCTATTTTCAAACAAGTTATAGACATCAAACCTAAATTTCTAGTATGAGACTAATTACCCACTCCAATCAATATCTTTAGAGCAACGATCTGAGATCAGAAGTAAGAATTAAGTTTGCAACCTTAACCCATAAATTACCTCATGCTAATAAGCCAAAATTCATGTACGAACAACAACAAAATAGTGCATAACAAATACCCACAACAGTAAATCAACACCCAACCCCATAATTGCACCCCTATATCTTGGAGTTTTAGCCACCCATAAAAAAAAACAAATCAATTATACCTTTCATGAAAGCAGTCATGGGTAGCATGAAATTAAGCTTACCAGCAAACCCACTTTGAATTCAACTTCAATTTGTCAATTTCAAAAACAAAGTTGAAAAACCCCAAAAAAGAACTAGAAAGTGTTATTAACAAGGTAAAGTGTTTTTTCTTCACTTGTGCATACACCAAAAACTATTACAACTAACGTGGCCTCTATTTTTCTCTTTCCATTGGGCTATTTATAGTTTCCCAAAATTTGGTCCGAAACTCATTACGCTACCCATTTAGTGACATTAGTCGAGAAAGCCGATCACAATGGGTGGATCACCGATTCCTCTCCAACTCACTTTTCTTTCTCTAGACTTCAGGTGTTTGAACCTCAGTCGCTGAGCTCGTTCGAGTCTTCCCTTCACATTCAATGTATTTCTGAGTACCACCTTAGCTCGCCTTTCAAGCCTTCAAATTTTCTCTTGGCACTGTCACTTTTGGCGATGGATAACAAGTTTTCCCTTCTTAGTCAGTGAGTCGACTTTTCTTTTATGGGTTCACCGACATGCCTAAATTAATTTAAGTATTGTGCATCGTTACTTTGGGCGAGGTCATGCTTACAATGAGATCCACCTTTATTGTTTGGTGATCATCAAAGTATTGTTTACACTTCTTTGCCATTCTTTGAAATTCATCCTTTTCTTTTACTTTAGCTTTCATAGCTGTAAGTTATCAAAAGATCATTAGAATAAGACATAATTAGGTATTGAGGATGTTAATGGTCGAGCTAAATTGGCCTAAAAAGAGTCTAAATTTACCACTCATTAATACCTCCAACTTCAACTTTTATTTGTCCTTAATAAAATCAAGAACACAATTAGCTCAATAAGGGTGTCTACAAAAGTACTCAATGAGAGCGCCTAACATGCATGTGTCATTATAAGATTACTCTCAACAACATGCTACACTCAATCAAGATCAAAAAGTTCCGAATGATGACTAGTTGGTTTTAACACCAACTCAGGATCACTATAGATTATTTTTTAATGCAACACCATGTTTGAACAAATACATTCAAGTGCCCTCACATCAAGAACGATTGCATGTTCTTACAAAGCAAATCAACAAAAAAAATAAGGAATCTATGCAACTCTCACTCTCTCAAAAGAGAAATACATGCAAGCTTCGTCCCAAAGGTTTGCCCATATTTTTCAATCATCACATAGCCTAGTGCATGCAAGATCTCAAGGGTCTTTTAGGCCTTTAATAGGGATGAAGGTTAAGGTATTATCAATTTGTCTTAGTGACTTTACCTTTTCAAAGAATGGTTGCAATCATCTTCACCTCTTCTCAAGTGCTTCTCATTCTTTTTCATTTGAGAACTCAAACTGACTTTTCACTCACTTTATTCAGAATCACCATTATTTCATCAACTTCTCTTTTTCATTTCCAATTTTCAAAATAGCTTACCACAATATTTTTCTTTTCCCTTTCTTTTTTTATTAGGAAGGGCTCCTTCTTTTTGTAACAACTTCAAAGTTGAGTCTCATTTCATCTTTATTTTCCCTTCATTGGGTTTTCATTCCTCATTCCCTTCCACACACCAGCTTAGGCTTTTAGCCTAAGTTGGCTATTTAAACATAACAATTCTTAAAAAAGAATTTTGGGTTACAAGGTGGTGACAATTTGGCTCAAGATGTTTTAATTTGGTTTTGTCAACAAATGATTTAGGCTCAAACAGATGCAAAAATGGATGCACACCCTAGAAAAGTAGTCACAAATTATATGGAAATTTGGGTTCCTCCTTAGAATTGTTGCCCAAGATCACGACTTAAATTTACCAAGGTTTAGATAATTAGACTAACAAAGAAAAATCTAGGATTCCACACACATGCTTTCATGTGAGACTGAAACCACACATGGCACTTCAAAATACACTCATTTAGCACAGCTCAAAAAGATCAAAAGTGTATGTATGATGTTCATTTCAAGGCTCACATCAAAACACAGTTAGTCAACAAAAGATTCAAAGAGATCTCTCAAAAGTGCAACGACATCAATTTCATTCTTGCAACACCGACACTATACATCATGTTCATCATGATTAATTGTCAAGATATCGATAATGAACATAATCGATCCTCAAAATATTATCAATGAAAACTCAAGAATTTCACGATTTCCAAAAGTTATGGGGTAGTTTCAAATTTGAGGGAAAACGGAAAAGGCAACAAGAGATAAACACAAACCAAATGAAACACTCTAATATAAGAAAGAGTAAAAACGACAATCATCCAAAACTTAAAAATAACAAAATACAAAGCAAAAGGGAAATATTGACACAAAGGCCCTCACCCCCAAAACAATAAATGCAGTTTCATCAATGAAAAAGTACAAAGTACGGGAGGAAGATTAATAATGTCTCCTAGACAGGCTAAGCTTATTGAGTTCTATTAACGGGAGGAGTCCCTGGAGGAGTAGAATAATCTTGGGCAAAGCCCGACCATAGTATCACATGTAGGAGAAATTTGGCATCAACTGGGGCATCATTGCCTTACACATCATGGGAGGAATGGCAGAATCTAAAGAGACTCCATAGGTGTCGACTACGGAGGTCTCCTGAACGGATCCCTCCAAGGTAGCTTGGACAATCATCTCCTTAGTGTCCTGCAACGCCATAAGTGTTAGCATAATTCCATGCCCATCATCGTCTCTCCTCACCTAATCCTCATCGGTCTCCTCAGCCAAATCATCATCGGCCCACTCATTATCATCAACAACATTCTCAACAAAAATTGCAACACCCTCAACTATTCTACTTGGTTTCACACAAGAAAAGGGATCATTATTGGGCATAGTTGGTGGCATGAAGGATGGAACA
The DNA here is from genome assembly GCF_000226075.1 of Solanum tuberosum. Lineage (NCBI taxonomy): Eukaryota > Viridiplantae > Streptophyta > Magnoliopsida > Solanales > Solanaceae > Solanum > Solanum tuberosum. Next base: position 1,131,599 of record NW_006238970.1, on the reverse strand, counting down.
TTTGGTAGGGGAACATCACCCCATAGACTCAAAATATTAGTAGATCGCAGCTGGTTTACATATACTAGCAAAGTAATAAGTTGACCTCTCATGGTGTCAACCATACTATAATTACCCTTGGCCTTCTCTTTTGCCTCTAGTCGAGCAGTGAAGTTATCCTACCTCATCTTGTGGGACTCAACAAATTCCTCACAATGGGTCACCCTATCCCTAAAAGGGTCAATCACCCTAACCCTCAAAGGGGCCATCAACCTCTCAATTTCCATATCAATCACCTTTGGCATGTCCTTCTCAACCCTTGATAAATAAACGCTTGAGTCAAAGGGGCATAGGAAGTAGTAACGTGAGAAGGCATAATAGTAGTAGTAGTAGGAGTGGGAAGCACAGTGAGAGATACACCTTCCTGCTTCACAGAAGGAGTAGTTGTGGTGGCATCAGAAGCCATGTTAGTAGCAATTTGAATAGCACTAGTATTATAAGGATGGTGAAGAGTAGGATTAGATGACTAAATCCCATCTCATCAAGTAATCAATGAAGCCACACAACCTCAGCGCAAGCAGTGGACATAGATCAATATTCAAGCTTTGTTGATTATTTGGATACAGTATCTTGGTTCTTACTCTTCCAAGATATCAATGCTTTTCTAAGAAACGTGCACCAACCAATGATTAAACGACGAGTATCAAGACATCGTTCCTATTAATAATCACTAAAAGCGGTAATACAAATAGTAGAAAATCTGGGTAAGAATAATCCATGTGTAGATGTTCCTAGAAAATACCTAATGATGCGAGGAATTGTCAAAAAATTGAGATATTGCAGAGCTTGCATACATCCCATGTAGGTAATGAGAACAAATTAGGTGAAGGTTTCATATAAATATCTTCTTTAAGATCACAATGGAGAAAAGCATTTTTGACATCCATTTGATGAAGAGACCAATTTTGTGAAGAAGCGATGGCAATAATTGTTCGCACCATAGTCATTTTTCTACTGGTGCAAAAGTCTCTTCATAGCCCATATCATTCTCTTATTTATTACCAATAACAACAAACCAAACTTTGTATTGATCAAGAGTTCCATCAAAATTAATTTTATTTGAATAAGCTCATTTACATCAAATTGGATGGAAATTTGAAGGCCATGAAACAACCCCATGTGTTATTTTCTTTAAGGGCCAAAAGTTCTTCATCCATCGCACTCTGCCAACATTCATACCGGCAAACTACTGAGTAACAAGTTAGAGCAGAAATGGTGGATAAAGTAGAGGAAAAGTTATACCAATTAGTAATACGAGATACTCTAGTTGATCGCTGAGTAGGCTTAGGAGGATTAGACCTTGAAGAATTCTAAAAGTCTAGTTATGGTGCAGTCTCAAGTGGTCGATTCAATTTTAGGATGGGGTAGAGTTGGCCGATGTCGTTCAAACACAAATCCAAGTTTGAACCAGTTAAAAGAAGATGACAATTCCTCAAAAGTGGGATGAAGAGGATAAACAGAAGATGACTCGCCATGAGTAGAAAAAAAAATACCAATTTTCAAAGAAAACAACATTTTAGAAACACAAAATTTCTCTGTACATGGATCATAGCAAATAAATCCTTTCTATGAAGTACAATAACTCAAAAGTACCTTTAGTAGACTGAACAAAAAAGTTTATTAAGGTGAGAAGAAGGAAAATCCACAAAAAAAACACAACCAAATGTATCAAAATTATCATAGCTAGGATTTTTGTCACGCCCTGAGCTACCCCCGAGACGCGGACACGGGACCTAGGATCATAACTGACCCCAAGCTAACCCTGCTGGTATGATCATAAGCATACTAAAGATAATAATAACTGGTGTGGAAGCTAAATCAGAGTTTAATCTGATATGAAGGGGAAATACCTATATACTAAACTGAATATATCAAATCTGAGAGTTTAATACAAAAGAAACATCAAACTCAAATACTAAGTTGAATCTAACTATGTCTAAAAATAACCTCTATCTGACTAGAAATGCTAGGACATGCCCCAGCTAAGTCTAGCAAAACTAAAACTAAAAGACTAAAATACTAAAGGAAATAGCATGACTACTGTCCTCAAAGAATGAGGACTCACCACTGTACTACTGAACTGGAGATTGGGAACCGATCTAAGTGTGATCTAACTACTGAGGACCTGAAACTACATCACGAGAAGATGTAGCGCAATATATGTGTCAGTACTTGAAAGGTAATGAGAATGTAGGATAGAGTAAAGCTGAACAAAGCATATAACCGAATAAGCACTAAAGCAAGAGCATAAACTGAACATGACTAAACTGAATGAAATGACCAAATTATAACATGCTATGACTGAATACTGAAACATGGTCAGTGTAATAGAATCTAATTGAACTGTAGGAGCTACTAATAACCGATAATAAAACCACATGAGCTAAATGTGGAGTCCGATGTATACCCCTCATCAAGAGGACCCAATATACTCAGCCAAAGGTATAGAGGCATGCTGGTGTGATCACTAAAATGATGCCTATAGAGGGGACTAACAACCTACGTGGCTCGTAGTTCTGGGACTATATTGGTGACTGACCCCAGTCCAACTTGGTATTAAGCTACTCCATTATATTAAGTGATTAACACATTATGACTGAATTACTGTGATTTACTTGATAGCTCAAAATGACATGCAAACTGAGAATGCGCATAAGTAACTGATAATGACACATTTCAAACTGAGGCATGTTTATCTGAAATAACTGAAATATCTTGCCTAACATGTGTAATTCAATAACTAAAGAAGTACATAGGTAGGGTTCTCAAAGTCATGCAATAGACTGAATATTAACATACTAATCTAATTTGGATCATTCTAACAGCTAAAAACCCAACAATTCTACCATTCAAGAAATCCTAGGTCTAGTCATAATAAGGGAATCAAGAAATTGACTGAAAACTACGGACCTAATAGGTGAAAGGAACCACTAGTGAAATTCCACATACCTGGTGACGAATTCCATGAAAAAATCTTTCGATTTTGGGGCTAAAACTGATGAAAACTTGTTGCGTTCTTATAGCTAGGGTTGGTCGACTCTTTCTCCTCTTTCGCTTCTAATTTTATAAGTTTTGAATAATGATATGACTTAGGTAAGTTCTAGTTATATTTCTAGGCTAAAACTGACCAAAACCACGAAATTTAGGGATAAAATGACGAGGTTTAGAAGTCCAACAAAAAAAGAAAAAGAAAAGACGAGCTGGCCAGGCCATCTTCACGGACCGTGAAAGGGACCACGGACTGTCAAGTCGGTCGTGGTTTTCACTTGGACTGAAGGTCAAGGGGTTCTAGTTCACGGGTGCTACCCCAACCCGTGTGGAGGACAACGGACCTTGAAAGTCCTTGTGGTTCTCACTTAAACTTGAGGGTATGAGGGCTAGTCTAGGGGGGGTCTACTGGTTTAGAGTTCATGAGCCACTCCATGACCCGTGTGAAAGACCGTGGAGCCTGAAGGACCTCGTGGTCTTCACTTGGGCATGGAGGCCTAAGGACTAGCTAGGGGACGCTTCTGCCCAAGTGACCACGGCCCGTCGTCAAGACCACGGCCCTTGAAGGGTCCCATGGTCTGATGTCTGGGCCTAGTGGAATCCAAGTCAAGACCACGAATGGTTACACGGACCGTGGACCCTATCACGGTCCGTGAACCCTGCCGTGGTACACTGGTGCAGGTAATTTTTTCTGCATTTTTTTCTGGGTTAGGTTTTCGAGGTGTTACAATATCTCCCCCTTGGGAACATTCTTCCTTAAATGAAGACTTAAATAGCTAAATTGTAGGGAAAAATCTAAAACCCTACTAATAAACACTGAAGACTGATTTCTGACTGAACTAATTTCCAAGAACATGCAAATACGTTGAAAATGCAAATGCAAACTGAAGGAACATGATACTAAGACTAATTTCGCGCATGAATGACTAAAAAACTGAAGAGGAACTATTATCTCAAGCTATAGTGGAATCAGAAGGAAAAAGGTGAGGATACTTGGCTTTCATGGCTGCTTCTGCTTCCCAAGTAGCTCCCTCTACGGACTGACTCCTCCACCAAACCTTGACTGAAGCGACTTCCTTGTTTCTCAACCTTCTAACCAGACGATCAAGAATATCAACTGGTACATCCTCATAAAAAGGGCTATCTTTTATAGCCACATTCTCTAAAGGAACTACGAATGCTAGATCACCCACACACTTTTTCAACAGTGAAATGTTAAAGACTGGATGCACTACTGCTAAATCTACTGGCAAATCTAACTCATAAGCCACTTTACCAATTCTTTTCAATATCCGGTAAGGGCCTACATATCTGGGACTGAGCTTCCCTTTCTTGCCAAATCTCATCACCCCCTTCATAGGTGACACTTTCAGGAAAACCCAATCATCAACTTGGAACTCTAGTTCCCTTATCCTTACATCTGCATAAGACTTCTAGCGACTCTGGGATGTCTTAAGTCTATCCCGAATGAGTTGCACTTTCTCCATAGTATCGAGGATTGAATCTGGCCCTATCAAGGCTATTGCACTTACTTCAAACCAACAAACAGGAGATCTACATCTACGCCCATACAATGCCTCATAAGGGGTCATCTGAATGCTGGAATTGTAGCTATTATTGTAGGTGAACTCAATAAGAGGAAGGTGATCATCCCAACTAACCTTGAATTTGATCACACAAGCTCTCAACATGTCCTCTAAGGTCTGAATGGTATGCTCTGCCTGACCATCCATTTGTGTATGAAATGTTATGCTAAACTTAACCTAATTACCAAGACCTTTCTAAAATGACTACCTGAAATGAGAGGTAAACTAAGGACCTCTATTTGAGATGATAGACAAAGGAACCCCATGCAACCTCACAATATCTTTAATATAAAGCTTGGCATAGTCCTCCGTCGAATATGTAGTCTTGACCGCCAAAAAGCGAGAATACTTAGTAGCTTTGTCAACTATCACCCAAATGGAGTCATGTTGTCTACGAGTAGGAGGTAAACCTGTGATGAAGTCCATGTTGATCACTTCCCACTTCGAAGTAGGAATGTCAATTTTTTGAGTCATACCTCTTTGTCTCTGATGTTCTACCTTGACTTGCTGGCAATTGGGGCACTTAGCCACAAAATCTGCTATAACTCTTTCCATACCATTCCATCAATAGACTTCCCGCAGATCACAACATATCTTGGTGCCACCTGGATGAATAGAATATCTAGAGTTATGGGCCTCTGCAAGAATATGTTGTCTCAACTCACCCATATTAGGAACATATAATCGACCCTGGTAGCGAAGCACACCATCTCCCCCTTGGGAGAAAACCTCAACTCTCTTTTGATGGACTGCATCCTTGAGTTCAAGTAATAAACGATCACTGTCTTGCTTTTCCTTCACTTCCACTACCAAAGAAGATTCTACACCATTCTGAACCATTACACCAGTGTCTAATATGCTCATAAGATGAACTCCAAGGCAAGCAAGCCTGTGAACATCCTTTGCTAGCTCCTTTCTTTCTTCCTCAACATGTGCTACACTACCCATGGATAATCTGCTAAGAACAATTGCTACTACATTTTCCTTACTCAGATGGTAATGCACAATCATATCATAATCTTTGAGGAACTTTTACCATCTTCTCTGGTGAACATTCACTCTTTTTGGGTGAACACATACTGAAGGCTCTTATGGTCGGTGAACACATCTACATGGACACCATACAAGTAATGTCTCCAAATCTTTAGTGCAAACACCACTGCTGCAAGCTCGAGGTCATGAGTCAGATAGTTCTTCTCATGCACCTTAAGTTGTCTAGAAGCATAATCTATCACCTTACCTCGCTGCATCAACATAAAGCCTAGGCCGACTCTGGATGTATCGCAATAAATCACATAACCTTCTGAACCCTCTGGTAGAGTCAAAACATGAGTTGTAGTCAACCTAGTTTTCAATTTTGTGAAGCTTTTCTCACAATCATCTGACCACTGATACTTGACCTTTTTCTGGGTTAGTTTAGTCAATGGTGAGGCTATGGATGAAAATCCTTCCACTAACTTTCTCTAATAACCCGCTAAACCCAAGAAACTTCTGATATTTGTAGCAGAGGTAGGTCTGGGCCATTGTTTCACTGCTTCTATCTTTTGAGAATCTACTCCAATTCCTTCACTAGACACAATATGCCCAAGGAAAGAAACTGACTGCAACCAAAACTCATATTTGCTAAATTTAGCAAATAACTAGCGATCTTTGAGACTTTGCTGAACAACCCTCAAATGACTTGCATGTTCTTCGTCATTCCTAGAATAAATGAGGATATCATCAATAAAGAAGATAACGAACAAGTCCAAGTACTACTTGAACACTCTGCTCATCAGATCCATGAAAGTTGCAGGAGCATTGGTTACTCCAAATGACATAACTACAAATTCATAATGTCCATACCGAGTCCTGAAGACTGTCTTCGGACTGTCACTATATCTGACTTTAAGCTGATGATAACTCGATCTGAGGTCTTTCTTTGAGAAATGACTAGCACCCTGAAGTTGGTCAAACAAGTCATCAATCTTGGGGATGGGATACTTATTCTTGATTGTGACCATGTTCAACTGCCTATAGTCAATGCACATTCTGAGAGAACCATCTTTCTTCTTCACGAACAACACCGGTGCACCCCAAGGTGAAATACTAGGACTGATGAAGCCCTTATCTAGAAGGCCTTTCAACTACTCATTCAATTCCTTAAGCTCAGTTAGAGCCATCATGTAAGGAGGAATAGATATAGTTAAGGTATCTGGAAGGAGATCAATTCCAAAGTTGATTTCCCTAACGGGAGAAACTCCAGGAAGATCTTCTGGAAACACTTCTGGAAACTCATTAACCACTGGAACTGACTCACGAGTTGGGGTTTCAGAACTTGAATCTATAACTCGAACTAGATAATAGATATATCCCTTAGAAATCATCTTTTTGGCCTTCAGGTAAGAAATGAATCGCCCCATAGGCGCTAACCTACTACCCTTCCATTCTAAGATTGGTTCGTCTAGAAACTGAAAACGAACAATCCTAGTTCTACAATCGACTGAGACATAATAGGAATATAACCAATCCATGCCTAGAATGATATCGAAGTCTACCATTTCTAACTCTACAAGATCTTCTAAGAGAATGTGACTAGGTAATTTCTGTATACCCGTCAAGCTATAACTGAGTCACCGACTGGAGTAGAGATTAAGAAAGGCTCTTAGAGAGTTTCTGGACTAACATCAAACTTAACTGTTATGTAAGGACTAACAAGGGAAAGAGTAGCCCCTGGATCTAACAAAGAATAAACATCGAGATCAAAGACTCGTAACGTACTAGTGACTACATCAGGAGAATCTTCCTGATCCCGGCGAGCCTGAAAAGCATAGAACTTGTTTAGGCGTTGTCTGCCACCTGTACCAGAAGAGTTACCCTGCTGAGTCGGGCGACCTGCTGGTGCCGTTGAAGTTGGAGACTGGGCTTGATTAGCATTGCCTTTTTTACCCTGTTTAGAAGGACAATCCCTCAACATGTGACCAGACTGACCACAACCAAATCACCCTTCCTTTCCTGCAAGTCACTCGTCCGGATCATTCTTACCACATTTACGAAAAGTTGGGTAGGTTTTGGTACCTGTAACACTCCCCTGAGACTTAGAGCCTGATGCCTTACCTTTTTTATCGTTACCAAACCTGGAGGATGGAACACTAGCTGATGAAGGTGGTGGAGTAAATTTCTGCAGACTCTGCGAGCGATTTCCACCACCCAGTTTCTGTTGAGAATATTCATAGGTTCCAGTCCTAGCTTTCTTGTTCTCCTTAGCCTGTTCCTTCAGCTTATTACCCTCAACTTACTGAGCATGAGTCAGAAGCCTAGAGAGGCTCATATCTCCCAACAACATAGCATTTCTGCACTCTGTCTTCACCAAATCTAACACTTCTTAAAGAAACGTGTTCATTTGGGCCCTGGAATTAACCACCATGTGAGGAGCATACCTGGAGAGTTGGGTAAACTTGAGCCCATACTGTAGGACTATCATGCTACCTTGCCTTAAGTTTATGAATTCCTGAGCCTTCACCTCCCTTAGCTCTCTTGGGAAAAACCAGTCCAGAAAAGTCTCACTAAAGCAATCCCAAGAAATAGGAGCTACATTTGTATCCCTATTTTCCTTCCAGCGAGTATACCAGATATGAGCTACATCCTTAAGTTGGTAAGATGCTAACTCAACCCGATTATTCCCAGTTACATGCATCACTTTAAAGATCTTCTTGTCCTCATCAATGAAGTTTTGGGGATCTTCTCCAACCTGCGATCCTAAGAACTCTGGCGGATTCATCGTAACAAAGTCTCGCACTTTGGCTGCAGCTGACCCAACATTAGCATTTACCAGAACTGGAGCCCGCTGATTGTTCTGGTTGGCCACACTCTGAGACAACATCTGAATGGCATTCCTGAACTCTACATTCGAGACTTCTTGATTTGGGACTGGAGGAGTTGCGTTTGCGTTCCTGACATTAGCTCTACGAGGCGGCATGGTCACTGAAACGTAGAACGTCAAGTCAGAATAGGATTAGATCATACCTTACGCATGATAAGAGTAACAAGAACAATGAAGATTTTTCTTAAAACACCTTGTAGCCTCCTTCTCATTCGATGTGGTGCACTTCACACCCATTAAAGAGACTCTACTTAATGCGGCTTTTCAAACATCCTAGGACACTTAAACCTAGTTCTCTGATACCAAGTTTGTCACGCCCCGAGCTACCCTCGAGATGCGGACACGGGACATAGGATCACAAGTGACCTCAAGCTAACCCTGCCGGCATCATCATAAACATACTAAAGATAATAATAACTGATGCGGAAGCTAAATCATTGTTTAATCTGATATGATGGGGAAATACCCATATACTGAACTGAATATATCAAATCTGAGAGTTTAATACAAAAGAAACATCAAACTCAAATACTAAGTTGAATCTAATTATGTCTGAAAATAGCCTCTAACTGAATAGAAATGTTGGGACATGCCTAAACTAAGTCTAGCAAAACTGAAACTAAAAGACTAAAATATTGAAAGAAATAGCATGACTACTGTCCTCAAAGAATGGGGACTCACCACTGGTACTGCTGAATTGGAGATCGAGAACCGATCTAAGCGTGATCTGACTGCTGAGGACCAGAACCTACATCACGAGAAGATGTAGCGCAATATATGTGTCAGTACTTGAAAGGTACTAAGCATGCAGGATAGAGTAAAGCTGAACAAAGCATATAACCAAATAAGCACTAAATCAAGAGCATAAACTGAACATGATATAGATACTGAAATACTGAACATGACTAAAGTGAATGAAATTACCAAATTATAACATGCAAGGACTGAATACTGAAACATGGTCAATGTAATCGAATCTGATTGAACTGTAGGAGCTACTAATAACCGATAATAAAACCACATGAGCTAAATGTGCAGTCCGATGTATATGCCCCATCGAGAGGACCCAATATACCCAGCCAAAGGTATAGAGCCATGCTGGCATGATCACTAAAATGATGCCCACAGTGGGGACTTACAACCTACGTGGCTCGTAGTTCTGGGACTATAAGGGTGACTGGCCGTATTCCAACTTGGTATTAAGCTACTCCATTAGATTAAGTGATTAACACATTATGACTAATTTACTGTGATATACTAGATAGCTCAAAATAACATGCAAACTGAGAATGTTCATAAATAACTGATAATGACACATTTCAAACTGAGGCATGTATATCTAAAATAACTGAAATATCTGGCATAGCTTGGGTAATTCAAGAACTAAAGAACTACATAGCTAGGGTTCTGAAATTCATGCAATAGACTGAATATTAACATACTAATCTGATTTGGATCATTCTAACAGCTAAAATCCCAACAATTCTAACATTCAAGAAATCCTAGGTCTAGTCATAATAAGGGAATCAAGAAACTGACTGAAAACTAGGGACCTAATGGGTGAAAGGAACCCACTAGTGAAATCCTACATACCTGATGATGAATTCCATGGAGAAATCTTTCAATTTCGGTGCTGAAACTGATGAAAACTTGTTGTGTTCTTGGACCTAGGGTTGGTCGACTCTTTCTTCTCTTTCGCTTCTAATTTTCTATGTTTTGATTAATGTTCTGACTTAGGTAAGTTCTAGTTATGATTATACGCTAAAACTGACCAAAACTACTAAATTTAGGGCTAAAACGTCGAGGTTTAGAAGTCCAACAAAAAAAGGAAATGACCGAAATAACCCTGACTTAAACTGCAGACGGGCAGACCACGGCCATCTTCACGGACCGTGAAAGGGACCACAAACTGTGAAGTCAGTCATGGTCTTCACTTGGACTGAAGCTCTGGGGTTCTGGTTCACAGGCGCTACCACAGCCCATGTGGAGGACCAGAGGCTGTGAAAGTCCTTGTGGTCCTCATTTAAGCTTGAGGGTCTGAGGGCTAGTCTAAGGGTGGTCTATTGGTTTAGACTTCGCGAGCCACTCCACGACCCGTGTTAAGGACCACAGATCGTGAAGGCTCTTGTGGTCTTTACTTGGGCGTGGAGGCCTAAGGGCTGGCTAGGGGAAGCTATTGCCCAAGTAACCACGGACGCCACCACGGCCCATCGTTAAGACCCGGTCCGTGAACCCTGCCGTGGTGCATTGGTGCAGGTAATTTTTTCAGCATCTTCTCCTAGGTCAGGTTTACGAGGTGTTACAATTTTGGTGATAAAGATGATAATAGGGAGACTCAATATTTAGCACTTTATATGGTAGTAGATTAAATAATAGAAAACAATAGATAATGCTTCCACCTAGAATTTGAATGGGATAGAGTACTCAATCAATAATGTACGAGAGACATCTAAATATTGACAAAATTTAAGCTTAGGAACCGCATTTTGTTGTGGTGTATATGGACAAGATCTTTGTGAGACAATTCCATTCTCAAGTTTTTAATTCATAAGACTTATATTCTCCACCACAATCAGATCTTAATAATTTCATGCCCGTATAAAATTGAGTCTCAATGTAAGCCAAAAATGTCTTGAACATGGAAAATACCTCATATTTTGATCGAAGAAAATATACACATGTAAGCCGACTATAATAATCTATGAATGTCACAAAGTACTTGAAATGACCATGAGAAACAATTGGTGAAATTCCCCAAACATCACTATGAATAACATTAATACACTTATAGCATGACTACCGAAATTAGGAAAAGGAAGAGTTTCACTTTTTTCCTAATTTAAAAGGAGAACAATCAATGGAAGCAATTCAAAATTGAGTTTTATTCCCTAATAAACAAGAATAAGATAAATGAGACAATACAATAGAATTTGGATGTCCTGGATGCTTATGCCAAACCGCAGTCTAATTAGTTGTAGAAGTACATGCAAAGGATAGAACATGTGGAATGAAATAGTGTCCAGGAAACAATCTTCCAACCTTAGGACCCTTTGAAATTATCATCCCCGACACCTGATCCTGCACAAGACAAAAATTACGAGAAAAAATCACATCACAATTGTTATCCACCAATTGTCCAATTGAAATAAGACTAGTTGAGAGCTTTGGTCATAGAAAATCACTTTTGAATGTTGGAGTAATATCTCTAACCATGGTAACTGGTAAATTACTACCATTTGCAATCTATATTTCTGATGGACCTTGGTACTCACAAAAAAAATTGGTATGCTTTTTTAGTTGGTCATTTGATTGGAATCACCCAATCAACAATCCAAAATTTAGATTTAACATTATTACCTTGTAATCCCAATGTTTAAAAGGCTGACACGATCATTTGTACAATTTCAAGAGTAAGAGCTCTTCATGAAGTTGAGTTGACCATTTGTCCTAGCTTGAAATGCAATTACCCTATGGTTTTGAGGGCAAGTGGGACATACTTTATTAATGTGGCCTTGTGTACAATAATTATAGAGCTTCTTACAACAATTGCTAGAAATATGACTATATTCCTTGCAACTGTAGCATTGAGTTTTAGTCATATCCCTTCCCTTTCTGTTGCTTTGAGAAACAAATGCAAAAGTCACATCATTTTCTTTCTTTTAAGCATTTTGTGGGACAAGATGGTGCTCTTAATGAAGTAGTTCCCTAAAACAAACATCCAAGGAGGGAGATGGATCATGTTCATCAAGTTAGAGCGAACACTCTCAAACTCAGACCGTAATTTCATCAGAAAATTATCTTGCTTGCTTTGCTCATGAACTACGTCAATCACAAACAATAAATATAAGGTAATTTTGCATAAATAATATCTGTAAAATAATACCATAAGTATTGAAATCCAGAATAACAATTTGTAACAGAGAGACCTCGTTGAGAGTAGTTAGCAATTTCAAACTCTAACTTAAAGCATCTTGTTTTATTATCTTGGTTGTAAAACTTTTGTATATAATCCCACAGAGCCTCAGTTATCAAGTAAGGTCGTAGATTAAGAACAATAAGAGGGCCAATTGACCCTAAAATCCATGTCAGTACCCGATCATTTTTAATCCTCCATTCACCTAACTTGGTAAGATCAGTAGGAGCAGGATCACTACCATCTATATGACCCCATATATCTTTTTCAGTGACAAAAAACTTAAATTGAAATTCCCAAGAAGAATGATTCTTTCAAGTATAACGATCATAGAAGTATTCGATGTGATGTGAATTCAGGCTTTTAAATAGATACAAAAACTAGAAATACAATGACTCAAGAAAAAACTAGAATGACCAAGACCAAGAGTCCTGGGCATTAAGGACTAATTGTCGACAAATAGTCAACAAAAAAACGATTTTCAAAACGAAAACACTATGAAACAAGACAACAAAGAGAAGGCCCTAATACCATGTAAAGATTTTGATGAATGCTTCTCAAAGTGAGATTCTTTCCTTTATATAGAAAGTATATACATTACCCATCCTTAAAGATCTGTTATTCCTATCCCTAAAGATAAGCTATTCAATCCTTCTAAATCTTCCATTCAAATCCCCTTAAACTTGCTATGTTATCCCTCCATATCCGCTATTCTATCACAATATTATTCTCTATGATAACTTCAACAAATTTGTATAATTACACTTATTTACAATACTATACATGAATATATAAAATTATTCTCCATAAATTCATCATGCTAACAAAAACAAGGGTTTCACAATTAAGAGACGATCTATGGGTGTGGGGATTGGTATTGATGTCAAGTAGGGGTTCACGCGCTTGCTCTATAACACTAGGCAACAACTAGGTAATCTTCAATGACACTAATCTTTGTTCAATCTCAAAACATAGTATCATAGAATCTTCTTTTGGTATTATCTATGTAAATCACAAACCAACCCATTTCCTTATTAAAATCTCTCCTTGAAGCAGATTTACCTCTAATCTACTACTATCCTATTAAGACTTATTTACAACCTTGTCTCCTAACTTTTACACTTGTCCTTAAAATGCACATGCATAATTTTACACTTATTGACTATTTTACACTACCTTGTCTTTCTTACAATAATAATGCTGACTAATAATTTACATTGTCACTTTACTTTACAATTAGTCAACTATAATCTCCGTTTCAAGTAAACTATAGAAATCAACCCTAAATTGCAAGCATTGATATATCTACCCACTTTAACTGGTCTCTTTCAAGTACCAAGTGAACATTTGAGCTAAGATTAAGTTGGCCATATTAACCCATAAGTTAAACCCCATGCTAAATAACTCAAATCCATGAATGAAAAACAATAAAGAAGAGCAAGGCACAAGACCCACTAAATTAAATCAACACCAAACCACGTAATCACACCCCTAGATTTTGGTGTTTTAGCCAATCATCATAAAAAAGGAAATAAATTATACCCATGATGTTCTCAGCCATTAATGTGTTGATAATTAGCAAGAATATTCAACACCCACTTAAATTTCAACCTTCAAATGTCCTTTACAAGAGTATTTTAAAACCAAAAAACTAAGAGAGGTACTGAAAAGTCTACTGCTCAATATCAAAAAGTTAGATTAGGCAAAAGATACATTTTCTCACTCATTAGAACTATTTATACATTCCCTAAAAATTAACCCGAATGCCCCTTGCATCCCATTTGACGACATTAGTCAGGCTCATCTAGCATGATCGGTGGATCATCATTCCATCTTTGAACTCGTCATTTCACAGCTTCAGCCCTTAGATGTTTGAGCCTGAATCAGTGAAATCAATTAAGTTCACCTTTCACGATCGGTGGCTTGCTGATTTCCACCATGTTAGCCTAGTTTGACCTTTATCTTTGCTCAGTACTATGTCACTTTCGGCAAAGTAATTTGGGATCACCTTTTTACATTCGGTGCATCACCTATGCATACTTTCTTTGTCGACATACCTTGGTATTGTCTCATCAAACACTGTCAACATTGGTAAGTTCTGAGCAATTAGGTGATCCATTATTTGTTAGGTGACTACCAATTGGGAGTTTGTACTCCTTTCGATGTTATTGGCGTCTTATTCAAGTATTAATCCTTTCCTTGACCTTTAGAATTTATAGCTGCAAAACATCAAAATATTATCAGATTACGACATAAATAGGCATTGAAGACACTAATTGTTTAACTAAAAAGCCCCAAATGAGTGAAAATCTACTATCATGATAGAGTCGACATGTGCCTAGGTTACTCTTGCTAGGTGGGTGGCATACACCCCTAGGAGTGGACTGATTGATTGGGTTTCCTTGATATATAAAGATCCTATTAAGAGTCGACACCCCCCTAGATCACTCTTGCTAAATGGGCGGCTTACGCCCCCGAGAGTAGACTGGATGTCTAGGTGGCTTAGAATATTTCTACATACCCTCTAGTTCACTCTTGCTAGCTGGGATTCGACTGGCTGGTTGAGTGGTCCCTTTCTGGGTGTTGTGGATACTTGGGATGACAACCCAACTTTCACTTTTTGGATTCTGATCCGTGGTACTTCTCTCTAGTAGACTTAGCTATTCTATGTACCTATCAGGCTTGTGGGAGTCCGCTCGAGTTTAATTAAATCTAGCACACTAGTGTACCTTATAGCTCTATGGAGGTCCAACTATGTTTAGGTTAGTTGTGCTTAGATATAATTTTTGTATGCTCGTATGCTTTTCTTTAAATTCCACTTTGACTCCTATTTGTGTGTAGATTCAATCTTTTCATATTGTGTTTACCTTTCTTGCTTAGTCGGCCTATGATGCCTACAAAGTACCTTTGCTGTGATATTCATGCTACACTCTGCATCTGTTTTGTGATGCAGGTCATATTGCTAGCTACCGGTGGTGATTTCTCATGCGATCAACATCATTTCAAATCAGAGACAAGGGTGAGTACTTGGGGTTCTATACTTGCTGGTCTCCTTTTGTTTCTTATACAACTACTCATTTGCTATTTGAGACAAATTTGATTTTTGTCCAGTTTTAGGACTTGTACTCTTATTTTTGATTGCTATGTACTTACGACTTCCTGGTTTTGGGAGGGATCTTTTGTATACATGTTTTATTTGCTTCCATTTCTATCTTGTTTTGTTGTTATAGTGTTGTTTCTGCTCATTTCTACCCTTACACTCTTTCCTTGTTGTTATAGGTTACAATTTGGCTTGCATACTAGTTGATTGTAGTAGGTTCCATCATGACCTGAGGAAAAAGTTCGTGGTGGTTCTTAAACTCATAAGTATCATGGAGTTTCTAATTGTTGTTTTTAAAATTGGAGCTACTATTGGAGATGACTTTACCAGCGATCGAGTTATCTAATATAGTCAAATATTTTCTATGTTATTAGGTCTCATTTTGTTAGTCTTCAATCACCAATTTATATGAGATTTTAGACAACGATATATAATGTTGTAAAGTTCTTATGTAAATAAGTTAGTGTTTTGTTTGTTTCATCTTTAAAATTTATCAAGTTTGTGTTCTTTAGACTAGTAAATTGATCAAAGACTTTTACTAATCTAATAAAGAATATGAATGTAATGGATCAAAGAGAACACTTGTTCACTCATTAGCATTCTTTCATTGTTCAAACTCTATAAAGATTGATGCATTTAGATTTTACACCTAAGCTAGCTCTTAGTGGCATGGTGAAATATTTTGTAATATGAGTTTATTAAACATCTACTAACGATTAGTATTATTTCATATTGATTAGATTGTGGAATACAAATATGCGTATTAGGTATGTAGATAGTAAAGAAAAATATTATTTCAAAGAAATTAATAAATTTAGTGTATAACAATCTCTAAATTATTAATGAGAAAATGGTCAAATGCCCCCTTAAGCTATAACCGGATTCTCAACTACACACTTATTCTTCACGGGAGTCCTATCACCCCCCTAAACTGTGTAAAACTAAAATTGTCATCACCCTAAATGCCTACATGGCAAAGTGAGTGTATTGCACTCTCCTTGAGAAAGTGAACATAAAAAAAAAATTATACTTTACTTTAAATATTTTTTCATAAATTTTCGTATTTTTAGTTTTTTCTCCCTTTTTCTTGTATTTGTTTCTAGTTCTAATTTGTTTTCTTCTTCATACCTATTAGAAGTAGATCATCAATGGCAGCCACCAAATTTCATCGTCACTCATCATCTTGCCATTACTAATTTTAGCTTCAAATAATATTCTTCAACTTATTTAACAATTGATAATTTCCCCTGCAAAATCTAAAAATGCAACCCAGTTCTTCATCTTCTTTAGAACAATTTCTAGAAAAATTTGATGCCAAATCACCTCAACTCTTCTTCAAATCACTCCAAATTCTAGATAAAAACTTTTCTCACCGTTTCGATTCTTTTGATATATTACCCACTTAAAATGGAAATCGTTTGTGGCAATTCAAAATAAGAACTCAAGCTTTTGAACTAACTTTAATGGGGGTTTAAGTTGTGCTTCACGGTTTCAACCTTGAACTTCAATTTTCAGCCACACAAAATTCTTCAAACAATCAAACGAAACCACTTGCTTCCAATTCAAGAATATAGATTCAAAAAAATTATATTGAAGTTTACCCATTTCCATGGAAATTCGGCGTTCTTAGAAATAAAAATTGCAGATATGAAATCATTTTACCAGTGTTTTCAGCTTCAAACAACTAACAATCAACATTATAATCAACAAAATTCAAATAAGAAGATCAAAAGACACAGATCTTTAAATTTTGACCTTTAAACCTTCAACAAGGTTTTTTAATGATGAATCAATAAGGCAAAAACTAAAAAAAAGTTTTTAATAAAATTTCCACCTATCAAACGTGCGCATTTCACTTATCAACATAAATGTGGTTGTGACTTTTTAGGGGTGTAATTATTTCAATTTTTAACAGTTTAGGGGGGTGATAGGACCCCCATAAAATTCAAGTGTGCAGTTGGAAATTCGAGTATAGGTTAGGGGGACATTTGACCATTTTCTCAATTATTAATCACTGAATAACAATCCCTTCATTATTAATTTCCCTCATAAACTGTCAATGCATTGCAATCTCCACATGAAAATATCTTTACCATAGTGGACGTTGAGGTTGCAAATGTATGAAAATATTAGTTAGCTAAGCAGGAACATTGTCAATTTAAGATTAATTTGGCCTGTCAAAATAGATTTAATCAAAACATGAGACATTTTCCAATCCAAAACAAAAAATTGTCTGATTGAGATGGGTTACATAAATATATGATAAACAGTAGCCCATAACAACACTACCAGCACAACTCTTACCCTTAATAATTTTTTTTGTTTATTGTATTAATCAAGGAAAGAGTTTCATTAATAAAACAAAGGCCAACTTCTCGTATACAAGAGTTATACCAAAAAAATGATGAACCTACAAACAAAAATACAAGGGGTCCTATGATAGGGTGTATAAAAATAATAATGAATAGAGTGTATTTGTAATGTTTACATAAGTTATGCTAATAATATTTTCTATGAGGCGTTTGTTTTTAGTATTAAAAGTAAAATGCATTCTAGAATAACACTTCCTATTTTTTTCTATAAAACCTCAGCCTATAACTTAATTGCCAGCTTCTGCTCCTCCATATATTTATCTAGACGTATTTGTGAATTAGGGTGTATAGTCTTATACATTAGTACTCACTTTTTTTTTGCTCGTCCAATGTTCGTATTTTTTTATGGATATATTCTAATGTGTCAAACCAATTAGAATTGCCGAAAGTATAATCATGTTGGCAATCCTCTACTTTCACTTTTGAAAAATTTTCCATTATTTTTTCTATACTTGTGGAACCATAGGAAAATGGTTTTACACTTAGTGAAAAGACCATAAAACCAACATTCCCTCTGGCCCGAGTTTCAAGTTTATATTTATTAAGTCTGAGAAAGCCTACATTATTAGTTTATCAAAAGAATACCTTGTTCCATAATGTATATAAACTTGCGATTTGAACCAGAGCAGATGTTTGTGTAATGGTCTTTTCACCATGTGGAAAACCGTTTTCCTATTGTTTCACAAGTATAAAAAAATAATTGATAAATTTTTCAAAATGAAACAAGAGTATCACCAACGTAATTAGGCTAAAGGAAAATCAAATGGCTTAGAGGCATTTGAAGATCTCCATAAAAAAATTACAAAAACTAAACAAGAAAGAATATAATAGAATACTAATGTTTAAGATTATGCATCATTGCTCAGAAATACCTCCAAGTAAACACTTGGAGGAATAAAAATTGACAATGAAGTTGCGGGTGGAGAAACTTAATAAAGAAAAACAAAGTGTTATATAACCGAGCATCTCATGTTCATAATCAGTGGCGTAGCCACATGTTGATCAGGGTGTCCAATTTTACACCCTTCGTCGGAAAAAATACAGTATATACAAGTAAAATGATATACAAAATGATTAAATAACATATTTTGGACACCCTTAATATAACAAAGTTGTTATAGCCAAACGGTTTCACCTCCTGTGATATCTCTGGAGCTTTTGTTGTGCTATTTCTGGACACCCTTTGTGAAATTCCTGGCTCCGCCACTGTTCATAATTATCACTGGTTACATAAAAATATGACAAACAATGGTTCATAAAACAAACACACCTACTCTTACCATTATTTATTATTATTATTATTATTATTGTTTTAATCAAGTAATGAGTTTCATTGATAATAGAATTGCAACTTTCTGTACGTAAGAGTTATACCAAAAAAGGAGGAACCTACAAAAATAATATAATGGATGGTTTGATAGGGTTTATAAGAATAATGATGAATATAGTGTATTAATAATGACTGCATAATTTATGCTAATATTACTTTTTATGCAATGTTTTGTTTTGTCTATTAAAAAAAAAATGCATTCAATAATTTCAATAAAAAACATTTGTTTTCAATAATACCCTCCACACTCTTTAAGCTCAATAAAATGGGAAATGTTTGAGCGGGATTTGAGGAGTAGTTATGTCAGTAATCAATCTTATGCATGTGTTGAAACCCTTTGTATAAATAAAATGATAATCAGCTAGTCACCTCTTGAAGCATTTCGATACAATGACTCCTAACTATGAGATTATATTATATATGATGCAAAAAAATCATGCCTAAGTATCCCAGGTTCTGTGTGTTCTCCACATAACTACATAGGCAATATTTTATTAATAAACAATGGAATATATAATGTCAACAGTAAGTGCTTCAAAATTAGTTTAACACAGAAAACAGAAGGAGTCTGGCATGCTGAACGAGCACAAAGAATATAGCCACACATTTAAATAACTTACTTCACAATTGCAAACATCCTAAACAATGATCATACAGTTGACATAGAACAACTTCAGAACTTCTTTTTGCTTTTCTGATGGTTTCCTACCACTGTCATCATCATCCTTGTGAGAATTATACAGAGAATTGCACATATCCTACAAGGTCATATCTAGCAATTTTCTAACGTTGATAACAAATTTACATTAAGGAATCATCATCATCATATGCACACCTTCAAAATTAGTGAAATATACAAAATGTACAAATATCAGCTTTCACAGTTATAGGAGCTGGATGAACATTCAAATTGGAGATCCCATCATAGTCTCTAGCACAAAGTTGGAATACCTCCCCAGATTTTCCATCACTTTGACAAGTATAATCACAAATATCTGCGGAGCCAACCCCATCAAATTTTAAATATTAAAACTTTTTTTGTTAAACAATTGTTTTTTGGGCAAACAAGAACATTGAATAGAAATTTACTCGTAGGTGGCTTTCTTGTGCTTTATAAATTGATTTTGATTAATAATGGTAACTTTCCTAATAATGAGTAATATTAATATTTACTAAGGGGCGGTTTGGTATAGTGTGTCAGAATAATGCTAAATAAAGTGTATTCATAATGATTGCTTAAACTATATATAGATTATTTCTTATGTAATGTATTAGAAGTTCTTGCATAAAAATATTTATTTACAAGATATTCTTCACAATTATTGTGACGACCCGAGTCTACACCCTAGATGTTGCCGGCACTCGAGAACCATTGCAGGTCCCAAGTGAACCCTCATCCTGGTTGACTACAAGCGGAAGATTAATTCAAGCATACATAAACTTACAACTAAATTAAATTCATTGAACTCTACTATTCAACTTTAAAACGTCTGAACAATACTAAACATATATATACTCAGAGTTTGTATAACAACTCAAAAGAAAGTAAATACAAACAACTCCTCAACTCTGTCTATCTATGAAGCCTCTACTATTACAGAAGGATATCGGGACAGGATTCATAACATCTCAAAACTACATACTGTAAGGTAAAGTTGAAGTCCTCCGGAATGTAACAAGGCTCACCAAAGCTGAGTGGAATATCACATGACCCGAATGAAATGCATGTTGATGATCCAAAATACCTATATCTTCATCATGAAATGATGCATACCAAATGGCATCAGTACATGGAATGTACGAGCATGTAAGGGAAAATCTGCAACATAAGTATAATGTCGAACTGATTATAAGGAAGACATACTCACTTCGTGTCAACTCAACATGACTCAAGAATACTCAACTCAACTCAAGAATACTTTAACTAACCTCAAGGATACACAACTCAACTCAAAATACTCAACTCAACTTAGGATACTAAACTCAACTCATAATGAAAGCAACAACAAAAGATGCTATATACATGAAACTTTTAAAATAGTAGATAATAACTCAAATGTATATGAAAATACAATAATAAACTCTTTATTCTTATTTGGGAGATTCTCTAACCGAAAACCATCGGTATGAGCTATGTGATGATATCTCGTACACACTTCCAGAACTGCCCTATACCTTGCCGGAGTATAGGACATCCTCAACTAAGTGGATCCACTAAGCTATGCTTAAAAAGTAATAAGGAATCATCTAAAATGTATGATCCTTTCTACCCACGTCTGCATACATGGTTTATGAGAACTTTGAGTTGTCTGAACTCATCCCCATATCGATGTTGAATACTACTCCAAATAATATGACACATGCTCATGTGTTGAAAAACATTTCCTCATCCTCAAACTTTGAGATTATTACTCAAAAGGTTCTCTTAAAAGAGATAGTGCTTAAAACTTATCATGAACTCATTTGTAAATCGATGTTTCCCCTCATTTTAAATGTAAAAATATTTACTCTTTGGAATATTTAGTCCCCTTATACTCATTTAAAAAAATGAAACTCGCATCTCGTCATCCTCATAGTCATTTACTCAAGTCTTTAAACAAATTAATAAATAATTGTAAAAGACTTCTCAAAATAGAGTTCATGCCAAATTATGGATGTGAATGACTCATTCAAGGGTTTCAATAACCATATATAGAACTCAATACTCGGAACTCAAGGACTCAATGATACTACTCATCTAAAAAATGCTCGACTTATAGGGTTCATGTGGAATTATGGGCATGAACAACTGAACTCAAAAACCTTCATGTATAATATATGGTAGTCCTATAATTAGGAATATAATCTCAAATAGGTTAGGGAATCAATACTCAAGAATAAGAACTCGAAGATACTACTCCTCTAAAAAATACTCAATTGATGGAATTCATGCGGAATTCTGGGCATCAACGACTCAAGGATCTCAATGATAATGTAGACTCATGAATACACTCTTATAAGTCTCATGCCCACTTACTCTAGTCTTGAAAGAAATTATAAGTAATTATAGAATAATCCTCGAAAAGACCCAAAGGGACTTTCTCCCACTTTACTCTTAACTCTACCTCGAATTTGAAGTATGAATTCAAGGATTATGATTACGACATAGGATATCTCAATTATTAAAAGAAGTTTAGATAGTTGATAATAAGATACGAGCGAAGACACAAACTGGAGGTCACTAGCGCGACACAGATGATGAATTAAATTTTTTGTCGCAAAATAATTTTTCAGGCAGAGGACTTCGTATACTCTCTATAACATGGAGATGGGGTGACTATCTCAAAACTAAAAAATCTTAAGCGTCTCCGTGACGTCGATCTGGGCATGATTATTTTCCCGATATTTGCTTCCTCTCCCAACTCGATTCAATTCATACCCTATGCAGTTCTATGGTCCCAATTCACAAATTTTCATAAACCCAAAACGTTTTCAATGAAACCCACACAAAACTCATTAAGAATAACACTCATTCTCAAAACCCTCACCTTAAGAACTCAACAAGACTCCATTAATAATGAGTGAAGCCCAACCTCAAGAATTCATTAAGAATCTCAATCAATCAACTATAAAAATAATTCATGGACGAAATTTTACATGATTGGCGTGAGGGCGAACAAACCCAACACTATGAAAGATTACATACCTGGAAGAACAATTTTCTTTAAGAAACTTGAAGGAAAATCTTGGAAGATGAGCCCTATCCTAAGCGTTTCTTAAATTTCTTGAGCGTAGAATTTTAGAGTGAATGAGAGTGTTTGATTTATGAAAATTGATTTTTCTACATGTTTAGGGTAATTTAGATAACCTCCTTAGGGATTTAGGACTAAAATATCCTTAAAGATATAAATAAAACGAGCTAGGAGTCAGAATAATTTTCCAGCGGGCAGTGAGGTATGTATTGGCTCTGTAACGCGGAGCCATCGTGGAGCTGCTGTTAGGTTTGTGCGTCATTAGTAAATCAATCATACCTTTTTGCTCAGAGCTCGGATTTTAGAAAAATTGGTGGTGTTGGAAAGAGGAATCGAAGACTTTTAATTTGATAGTTCATGGGCAACCTAAATCTTTATGTGATAAAAGATATGGTCATTTGAAGTTGACCCAAAACTTAAGAATATGATGGGTGACTTGGACAAACTTCTCTTCAGTTCTTTTTGAAACTCGAGGTGCTACATCGAGTGACCTTAACACATAAGAAAGTTTAAAATCACTCGGAAAAATTCCATTCACAATGAAGAAATGCTCGAGTTTTAGGTAAAAAAATTTCAGATTGTTACAATTATGATTGAAAAGATGTAAAACATATTTTGATGGGCAATGAGGTGTTTATAGGGGTGGAACCTCAAACCCCAACCAATCCAACCCTCCCAAACCATTTCAGTTTGGGAGGGTTAGTGACCCGCCCTTTCATTAGCTCAACCTATTTCAACCCATTAAAAATTGGGTAGATATGTTACCCAAATGAGCTCATGAAAAATCTTGTCAAAATTTTCTTAATTTTTTTCTAAATTGGATATGTTATAATATAGCCATAAAAGAGAAAAATATAAATTGATTAGGTATTGAAATAGTGTAGAAGAACAAAAAAAAACAATTAAGTTTAGTAAAAAATGGGTTGGATTGGGTCTTGACCCATAATGTAATACATTACCTAACCCATTTTGACCCCAGAAAATTTGGGTTGGGTTGGGTCTATAATTGGTTGTTGTTCTAACCCATTATGACTTATCCAACTTTGACCAACCTGCCTAATTACCACCCGTAGGTCTTTTAAGCATCTATTAAAATTCCTTGCATTACAAATACCTAGAAATCCATGATATTAGTAAGAAACATCTTAGTACACAATTGAGTGTGTAACTAATGTTTTCATTAGTTCTACATAGCGTGTAAAAGTGTACCAAACAAGGTATTACTAATACAAAAAATTAATGTATTCATTATTTTTGTTATATACACTACAAAACTCCTAAGTGCAATTTTTATTTGGGAGTTAACTCTTGAGCGTGAATGATGAATATTTTGTGAATGCAGCAATGTAGAACTCATGCTTTAAGATTTAAGTTTGAGCTCTAAACTTCCTTCCATTTAGTGGGAAAAGGTTCAAATATGCCATTGAACTTTCAAAAAAGTCTCATTTATGTCATCCATTAAAAGTTTGGCTCATCTATGTCATTACCGTTTAAGAAAAGGCTCATTCATGCCATTATTTTTTAACAATGGTTTTGCAAAACCATTTTTTACACGTGGCCAATTATAATTCGGCCATGTCATTAATTTTTTTATAAAAAAATTCGAAATTTTGAACAAAAATTGAATTATAATTCGGCCACGTCATTATTTTTTTCAGAATTTTGATTTTTTATTATAAAAAAAATAATGACGTGGCCGAATTATAATTGGCCACGTGTAAAAAATGGTTTTGCAAAAATTGAATTAAAAATAAATAATGACGTGTTGAAATTCTGAACAAAAATTGAATTAATTATAATGACGTCGCCGAATTATAATTCAATTTTTATTCAGAATTTTGAATTTTTTTTTTATAAAAAAAATAATGACGTTGCCGAAATATAATTGGCCACGTGTAAAAATTGGTTTTGCAAAACCACTGTTACAAAATAATGGCATGAATGAGCCTTTTATTAAACGGTAATGGCATAGATGAGCCAAACTTTTAACGGATGGCATAAATGAGCCTTTTCTGAAAATTCGATGGCATATTTGAGCCTTTTCCCTAGTTTCTTTGTGCTTAAATTTTCCTTTTGAAGAATTTGTCTTTATACTGTCTAACCATTTTCCTATTGATCGTAGACAATTCATGTCCTTCTGCTTGGAGTTTCTGGTAGTGAATTTCTATCCCATTTATGAATAAAATAGTTGTTCTTGTATGAAATGGGGCATCCAACATTACTATCCAATTTTGGAACTAAACCTTACATTAATTTAACATTACTGGGAAAATAATTGTCGATGTTACATAAAGGAAATCATAAAGATAAATACTTAAAGTGATATAGGTGATGTAAAAAGGGAAGTCATCAGTTCAACAACATACATAATGAAATCTCACTTAGTGGGGTCCAGTTTAACAGCTTTAAAAAAGCTACTCAACGCTAAAAAGTAACATTAAATACAATTACTTTAATAAGGAATCATAAGGACTAGGAAGTGAATGAGCTCCTCCATCTCTTTGTTTCACTAGAGGTCACAACATGGTTGTTGCCCCAAACAGGATGAAGGGTGATTACTCTGTGAAAGAATGCTACAAGTCGGGATGTTCTATGATTGATATTCTTGAAGACTGTACCAAGGGAGGAGGAGGGGGGGATTTAATGTCATATCATAATGATTTATTGAGGTATAGTGTACATATTTTTTCTTGAGTCACATTTGGAGAAACTGTACTCATAACAAAAAATTAACATTATATATGCAAATAGATGTATAACATAGTTGTTTTCATTTGGCTTTAGATTCAATTCATATATATTACTTTGTGATTGTAACACCCCATATTTTAGTTAGATGAACTAGTGAGATGTAGAGTCCTTGGAAAGAGTTTTGGTGTGTCGTATGAGGGTTAAAATCAAAATAAATGGCTCCCGTTCTTTGAATATCATGTTTTGGGGTTAAATGTCTGGGTACGACTCCCCAAGGACCACCCAAGGGGTCCTTGAGGAAGACCCCAAAACAGTCCCCCAAAACTGTCAAAAAGTGTGACCTACGGTTGCAAACCACGCCCTTTAGATCAACCTACGCCCCGTAGGTCATGGGTGTAGGTCAGGCATGCAACACCCTGCAACATTTGAGCCCAAGGTCCAATTTATGGACCCAAACCATGGTCCTTAGACCCATCCACGGTCCGTGGATGGGGATCCGTAGATGCTGCCAGTTTTGGCAAGTTTAGTTTTAAGTTAGGCTTTCAGGGTTAGTTTAGTAATTAGTTTAGGGATTAGGGTGGACGTTTAGTTAATTAATTACCCTCCTATAAATATTTAATAGACCCTAAACTAATCACTTTAACTCATTCATCTTAGAACCTCTAAACTACTCTCAAGAAATTCTCTCTCTAGAAGCAAAGAAGAAGAAGAAGAAGAGGGGCAGCATCTAGGTCGATTCTCCATTGATTAAATCTTTGTTTGGGCTTTGATTGAAGGTATGTGAAGCTTATTCATCTATGGGTTCTTCCACCCATAGAGCCCCCATAATAATCCCCCAATTGTGGATCAAAACCCCCATTCTAGCTAGGGTTGTTCTTACATTGTGGATAGGGTTTGGGTGTGATTCCAATCTAGTGGATATCACCTAATAATGATTGATTTAGCTTTGATTAATGATAATATGATGATTTCATGTGATTTCTATGATGAAACCTAATCTAAATTGATGAATGTGATCTTTGTGAGTTTATGCCATTAGATGCAAAGTTGAAGGTTCATATGTGATCTTCCTAATTCAATGTTATGTGTTGTAATTGATCAAAGTTAGGATCATATAATCATGAATTGAACTAGACTGTATTGTATATGATTGATCTTGACTTGTAAAGTCAGAATTGAACCTTTATGATCAATTAAGACTAGAATCACCGAATAATGAATGATGTGATCAAATTACCTTGAAATCTAGGTATAAAGAAGAGATTAAGAAAGAAACCTTGAGAGTAGGGTTTGTGACCATGATAGCTAAGGCTTTAGGGTGACACTAATGTGATTACCTAGTGTTGCTAAGGCTTTGAGAGTAAAATCTTAAAGAGAATAGAAGTTTAATAGGTTGAATTGTGGTGAAAGGCCTATACTCATAGGACATCCTTCCATGAGAGATGAGTGTTAAGCAAGTCTTAACAAGTAAACCTTGGGGTGTATGCTTGGCTCCAAGTGGATATTGACAATGAGATGGAGTGTCACACAAGATAGGGTCCGAACTCCAAGAAGAAAGGAGAGCAACACCTAGTTGATGTGAGGACTATCCAAGTTAAAGGGGAAACTCTTACGTAGTAGAGTGTGGGTTTTCCCAAAGTTAGGTCTCATGAGATGGTATCCTTCACATAGTTGAATTAAGGTTCCTAGTAGCAATCTTCATATCCAATGAACTAAGACATGCTTGAGAAGCATCTCATAGTGTTTAAAGCATAATGAACTAAGATGAATTAAGACCTACATAATGAAGTAACTCATAGTGTTCAAGAGTGTAAATGGACTTAGACATGCTTAAGATAGTATCTCATAGGGTCTATATGAAGAAGGAACTTAGACATACCTAAGAGAGTATCTCATAGTGTTCAAAGTATAAATGGAGTTAGACATGCTTAGGTAAGTATATCATAGTATCCATGCTAGTAATGAACATAGACATACTTAAGATAGTATCTCATAGGGTTCAAGTTATTAATGAACTAAGATGTGCTTGAGAGAGTACCTCATAGTGTTCTAAAGTTAAAGAGAGGAACTAGGTTCCAAACAAAGAAGTGTTAGCATGAGGACCTAAAGGTAGTACTTAGCATGTATAGTATTATGGGGTGCTATGCATGCATTGCACAAGTATGACGTAGGGTCATTAAAGAGAAGTATTGAGATAGGATTGTGGTAGAGTTGCCTTTCCTAGTTATAGTTGACTAAAGGTGAGAGATTTCCTTAGTTATGAGAGTTAACCTAACAATGAGTCCAAAGTAGGGTGAATAGGATGACTTTCATGCATTGCACAAGTGTGTTTTGGGGTTACTTGGAAGTATGATACCCTTATGGCATAGAGAAGCTTAAGAGATGACCATGTGCATAGATTGTAATTAAGATGACATGAAGACCTGAGTCTTGAATGTGAAGGTCGACTATGCCCAAGAATGACCAAAGAGATGTACTTAGCATGGATGGTTGTACGGGATGCTATCCTTGCATTGCACAAGTATACTTGGAGGTGGCTTGTGAAGTAGTCCTCTTGTAATATGAAGGACTTAAGGTTGAAGTATGTAACCATGAAATTCTAAGTAAAGACTATGGCATGAACATGATGTATCTCCAATGCTCATTAAATATGTCTTATGTTGACTTGTGTTTATATGATGCTTGTGTTGATGATTGTCCCATGGCTACATTGCTTGTGTTATGATCATGTTATTTTCTCTTATGCTTATGTCTTATGTTGACTAACCATTTGAGATGCTCTTATGATGTTGTGTTAGCTTTCATACTTGGTACATTTTGTACTAACGCATATTGCCTACATTCCAACCAAATGTAGGGTTGGAGGCTTGAGTTGCTTTGGAGGCTAGGTTTCAAGGATCTAGAAGAGTTGAAGATCTTGGTGAGTCCTCATAGCTTCGAGGACAACATCCACTTTACCTTTATGTCATTTCTTTATGTTTAGACTTTATATGGGCTGTGTCCCAAGAGTTTCATTCAAGTATTATTTTAGATGGTTTGAGAAAATGGTTTAGTAGACTTCCGCTTCTTTTGTTATGAAAATTACTTCGATTGTAAAAGTTTTAAGTTGTCCCATATTTTCAATTCTATTACCTATGTTATGATGCAAAGGGCTTGTATTAGACCCCTTCGGGGTCGAGTACGCCCTGTTACGTCTAGGGGGTTCTACTGGATCGTGACAGTGATATAAGTGGTATTATAAATGGAAGATGGTTTTTTTGGATCCATCACATTTACATTGTTCAATAAAAGATTTTAATTGACTTATCAATCTAGACAACACAAAGCATAATGGAACCTAAACATGAAAAAACATAAAATTGACTAAATAACAAAAGAACTTCATAACCTATAATTTTATGGAAAAATACTTGTATATTGATGACTGAGGACTAACAACAACTATATTAATAACAAAGATGATATTTGACCACATTAGAAGATTCAATAACTGCATTCAAGGTTAATGAAGTCTAAAAAATAATCATAAATGCAACTTATTACGGAAGCAATCATCAAGACTACGAAGTCAATGAGCTCCTCCATCTCTTTGTTTCATTAGAGGGTATAACTTGGATTTTGCCCCAGATAGGAAGATGGTTGATTACACTGTGAAAGAATGATACAAACAAGGATGGTGTGTAAATGGTGTGCTTTAAGTACCGGCCACATAAACATGTTGGGAGAACTAGAAAACCTCATAGAGTTAATTGTTTTACCTAGACCCCTAAAAAGTTCCATGTCTGATCCTAGATAAACTCAAAAAGAGAGGCATTATCCTTATCAAAGGATTCTACCTATGTGAAAAACCCAATGAAAAGTGAATCACCTCTATTTGCACTGCCCACTAACAGCTAATGTTTGGTAGTTCTTCCTTTCAATGCTTTGTCTCAAATGGGTGTAATGACCCTCCAGGTCAATTATGTGTTAATGCCTTCTATTAGTCATTAAGAGCGTTCCTGTAGCGACCACAAATTATTTATTATTTTCTGGGACTAACAATTGGGTCACTTGGTTGTACATTTGGTTTTTATGCAAATTTCTGTGTTTCAGAGCTTTTGAAATTCTTTACAAAGATCTTAAAAAGCATCAAAGACATCCGATCTTCGGTCAACATGTTTACGGTAGTGATCTTCTAGTTTCTCTAAAAAATATTATCTATTTTTTTTGTTTACCTGTAAATAGAAACATGGTTTTATACTTGTGAAAAAAATCATAACACCAACATATACTTCAATCCAAGTTGTAATCTTATATGCATACTAAAACAATGTTTTTTCCTTTTCGAGAAACTAACAGTACTTGCGTTCTGAGACTCAATCAACTTTATTTCAATCTTTTGCTTATTGGTCATGTTTTCCATATATTTTTTTTCTTCTTTAATTATTTTCTTTAGAAACGAAAAACATGACCAAAAAGTGTAACCAAAAGATTGAAATGAAGTTAATTAAGTTTGAGAAAACATGCACTATTAGTTTCTCAAAAAGAAAATTAGTTAGTCCCAACAAGCAGATAAGTTTGCAACTTGAACCGGAGGAGATGTTGGTGTTACACTACTTTCATCAAGCGGAAAACCATGTTCTAATGATTTCACAAGTATAGAAAAATAAATGATTTTTTTTACACGACACTAGATGATTGTCAATGTGATCATTCTGATGTCAAATCAAATGTCTTTGAGGCATTTGGAGATCTCCATAAAGAATTACAAGCACTGAACAAGAAAGAAAGAAATGAATACTATTGTTTAAGATTATGCACTTTGGCTCAGAACTACCTCAAGATTAACACATGGAGGTGCAGAAGTTGATAATGAAGTTTCGGATGGAGAAGGGTAAAAAAAACTAGAAGTGTTGTTA
Source organism: Solanum tuberosum (assembly GCF_000226075.1). Taxonomy (NCBI): domain Eukaryota; kingdom Viridiplantae; phylum Streptophyta; class Magnoliopsida; order Solanales; family Solanaceae; genus Solanum; species Solanum tuberosum. The sequence continues at coordinate 1,101,089 of NW_006238970.1, read as the reverse complement.
TGGCCAAGCATATCAAGTTTTATTTAAATATTTCCAGACAGGAGGATGATAATTCTTAGAATCATAATTATCATGGAATTGATAATTGGAGTTCTTGAAATTTTAAGTCACTTTTCTATTAAATTAATGCAACTTAATGTAAAAATGAATTTATTTTTATTATTTTTATTTTTAGTATCAAACTTAACTAGAAAAATAAAATATCAAAAAAATTATGCGGGGCGGATCTATGGGGAGTGGGGTGGGGTGGGTTGAAAATGAAAAAACTATTATGCGGGGTGAGGAAGATTAAAAAATTTGTGGGTTCAGCTCAACCCTCTTCGCCCCCACTGAAAACCGCCCCATTTCCATCACTAATGCTATTCAACTCTGCATATTATAGTGGCTAGTATGGATTCCATGTTCTTCTTGGAATCTGGAAATGACCTCGTTGTGTCAGGCCTCGATACCAAATTGTTAGTAGGTCTAGAGACGGATCAAGTCATAGGACGAAGAACAGGAAAACATAAGTCAATTTACTTTGACTTTTCTTTGTCTTTGTTCGAATTCCTAGAACAAACTATTTTGAATATAACTTCCACTCATTAAAGAAATGTTGAATCATAAGATTTCAATGGATGAGGGAACTCCAATAACCTGTTTTAAAATTAAAATACGACCTGTTTTATTCCACAAAATTCCTTTTAAATAGGGAGTCTTATTACATCAATAAGAAGTCTAATCCTTGTGAAACTAGGAAACATAAATTGTCTTCTAGATAAATAACAATTGCTAAGCCTAATACTTATTAAACAAATTTTTAAAAAAAATCGTATTTTATAATATAATACATAAAGCTACTAAAAATATTACTACATACTTAATTTAATTCGCTTTCTTTCAGACATACGTCTTTCTCACAAACGCAACCATAACAATCTAACTTTTAAATAGACAAAAATTTTAGAGGTCAGGATGGACTGAGTTAATAAATGAGTGGGTCACTAACCCAGTATTTACAAAAGCAATAGCTTCACCACTTTAAGCGTGAAGCGGAGCTCTATGATGTAAGGGCCTCAATGCATTAGTAAGTTTGAACCAATAACTCTTTTATGATAACTGTGATATGGATTTATAAGATAAGGAAGTGTGAAAGAGATTTTTATAAGGGAGATTATAATTAATGGAGTTGAAGAAAATGATGAGAAATAACATGGTAAGGGAGAAATACAAGATTCTAACAATCATTCCAAGTAGATTCATTTAGAAGAACAAGAATAAATGTTTAACCATTAATAGCTTTGATTTTGTGATATCTACTCTTTAGCTTATAATTTGAACTTTTTCTATATTTTTTCTATTTATGTTGGTCCTTTTTCAGTTAAATTGTGCTTCACTTCAATAAAGAGAGCATTTCACTTACAATTCATGTTTAAGCAAAGCAAGCCTTGCCAATTTTTTTCACTTCACACTTCCATGAACACTACAATAACCTACCCAAACTTGTATGGATTGGACATATCACATTTTATAGGAGATTTTCTACTCCAATAAAAGAACACAGAAAAATTGTTTACTTTTATAAGCATGAGTCGACACCTCTTCTCTTGACTTCTACGGTCTTTATCATAGTAGGGTATAGTGGAGACTTAAATCAATGTTACTAGGTGCTTGGGCAACCATTGTTTTTTACCCACACACTATTTTTTATATTGAATACTAAAAATACTATATATGTATATTGATTAATCACCCGTTCTTAGAAACTAATTTCAGATTAAAGGTAATTAAGTATCCATGTCTCAAAATTCATAATTTACAATTGTCAAGCTTAACGATACATTACATTTTAGCATGAACAAGCCCTAAATAAGACCCTCATGTTATCTGATTCACAAGTAAGATATCTACTAAACACATTGTATTTCAGAGCAAAAACATAAGTTATTATCAACAAGACATAAGCTTGACACGAGAAATTCACCCTAAATTCAAAAACATCAATTCCATACCCAATTATTCATTGTTATTGGAGCATGCAATCTGGATTGAATTTCTAAATCATAATCAACCAAATACACACGAATCTAATTCAAAGCTTATCTAAGCTATACTCTACAAAAAGTGAATATATTAGCAAATGAATGTTTAGAAGTACCTATCTCTCAAGAGGGTTCCAACTGATTGGGAGTATATATGTTTGTACATACTTTGCTTTATTTTGAGCTCCTCCTCAAACTTCTTCAATCTCTCGTTCCACATATCCTACAATAATATAACAATAATTTATACATATGATCTCTCTTTCTCATAAATAAACAAGCATAGAATAAGAAAAACAAGATCATAATACCTTGTAGTGAAGTTCAGTGCGATGAATAAGATAGAATCTATGATTGCCTCAAAAAAAGTTCCTGATATTATTAAAACATATCTCCATCCCAGAAATTTCATTGCCCTCTTCCTTTTAGTCTGTGTCTCTGTCTCCCCCTCAAACTCCACCTCCGCCTCCACCTCTAATTGCTTTCCTTAAATTTTTACCTTGGGTGCCCTATATCCCAACTATCAGGCTATTGACTCACTCATATAACAGGGCTCTTCCAACGCGGGACAAAACTTACTCATATGAGGGCTTTTCCAATGTGGGCCAAAACTCAATTATATGATGGGCTCTTCTAACATTGCCCAAACAAACAAGTTTTGTGCAGATAAATCATATTTTAATTGTGGTATTTAGTTTTGTCCTTTAATTTGTTTTTTTTAGTTTGATTAATTTTTTTAGATTAAAGTATTTTTACTTATGACCTAATTTTGGAATGCAGAAATTTAGAACTAAATTGTCTTGTTCAACATGAGTTATGTAGTATCTAATTCAGAGAGTATAAGTTACTTGTTCAACATAAGTATAGAGAACATTTTATCTTGTCCAATATAAGTTTAGAGAACTTTTATCTTATTTGACAAAAGTTCATTAGGATATGTTATGTCACTCAGAGATAAGTTTGTGGTTTTAAAACGAAACGCATGTATCCATCAATATTAGTTCTATAGAAACTAAGTTATTTTGTAACTTACGGATTTTGACTTTTTAAGACATAATGTTCTGAAATTGAATTTATGACTTTTAAAACATAATTTGTGTGCTGCGAATTTTTTCTTGTAAATATATTTTTCCTCGTAAGAAATAAATTGTGCCATGGGATTTTGATTTTAATGTCAAGGGTATCTTGGACAAATTTATTTTTAATTACATAGCATGTTTAGAGATAAAAGATAAAATCATTAATTCAAAAGATAAAATTGACAACTACCCTAAAATAGAGATATTCGTGCTTGAATGATCCACAAATAAATTCAAAAGTGATGGGCTTTCGGGAGCTACTTTGAAGCCCACTTATTTTAGTTGGAACTCCAATTCCTTATTTTCTGTTGCACAACAATGCGAAAATTAAACAAAATGACCATTGAATTATGGTTTTTAGTTTAAAATAACTTAATTATAATTTATAACAAAAATGTATCCCTTATGCCTTCTTTGTTGCTGACAAAATACATCTTAATTATCCCTCACTTTGATAGTTGACTTGATGAAGCGTGGATCCTTTATAAAACAAAAAAAAAAATGTTTTAAATCACTTTTTATAACAGTAATCTAAAAACTAAGGGTACTTTTATTTATTTGAAATTTAACAGATATTTTAACCATTTTAATTTAGCATATTATAAAATAAGTACGCTTAATGAAGGACCACTATTAAGAAATTAACTTATAATCTATTTAAAAGTGCTTGGAGAATTCCATCTTCGCATGTCAATCAACAACAATGACAGCTAACTGCAACTCAAAATTTTAACCAAGATAAAGGAACTTGGATGGAGATATGCAAGCATTCCACTGTGTTACAAATTACATTTACAAGCACAAGTGATCAATGATTTTACATGCATGGGTAATCGAAATAGAGATGAATTCCATGAAAAACTAATTCATCCAAACTTACACTTCACTTAAGAAGTATAAATGGTCGAAATTAATTACAGAACTTAACAAGAATTGAGGTCGATCCTACAGGGAATGTAGAGGAAATAAGTCTACTAGATATTATACTCATTTGTGGTTGATATTTCCAGAAAATAAAAATGTGTGTAGTAAATATTGGGTTTGATTTAGTGTTCCAGTAACAATGTGTAACTATAATCGAGTAGCGTAAGTAGCAAATGATAGTCTCAAAATTTTCACTATCAGATAAAATAGACCAGGATTATGCTCCCCATAACGGTTATTTGATTTAATGGATTTCGCACAAATAACGGATTTCACACAAAATAACGTATTTCGCACAAAATAACGTATTTCGCACAAATAACAGTTATTTGATTTAAGGCATCTGTTATGAGCTAGTTAAGAACACCTAAATGCTTGTCAACCCTTTTAGATGAATATCACTTGTCTCCTCTCTCTCTTAGAATGTGTATCTTATTAACCCTTGGTTCACCTTTAGAAAAACATCCCCTCTCGCGCTCAAATCTTCCAAATGAGTTATAGAATATGAAGTTCGTTCATTTCCAGATTTTCCTAAGCAGACCCTTCTCTCCTAGAGGATTTTGCAACTCATCAAAGTATTATGTCTTCAGCTTGTGGAGACTGATCATGGAGAGTAGATTCAAGTTCCCTTTTTTACCTTCTTTATTTCCTTCTCTGTGATAATGCTCAAATGTACTCTTCAAAGACAATTAAAAGAGGCAGCTATCGTCCCCAATAAAAATACCCAACTAAGAGTCACTGGTCGAATCTCACAGAGAATTGAATATTGTAGAAAATTCTTATCATGAAATTTGGATTTTTTGTAGTAGTAAAAACAAGTGAGTGGATGATTCCACCAATATAAACAAAAGGATTTTTTTTTATCAATGGTAACAATTAAACTAATATTTTGGAAAGTTTCAAAAGTAATAAGCAATATAGGGGTACATGGATTGGATATCAATGTAACATAGGGGTAATTGTGTTTCTCTATAGTGCTGAACATTCATGAATAGGCCGGGTCATCTTCAATGACACTAATCTTCTTTAGATCTCATAGCATCCTTGCATAGAATCTCCTTTTGATTTCATCTATATGTTATACTAAACAACTCAATACTTTACTCTATTCTCTCTTTTAATGCAGAAATAGCGAAAATAGATACGCCCCATAACCTCTATTTTCAAACAAGTTATTGACATCAAACCTAAATTTCTAGTATCGTACTAATTACCCACTACAATCAATCTCTTTAGAGCAACGATCTGAGATCGAAAGTAGAAATTAAGTTTGCAACCTGAACCCATGAATTACCTAATCCTAATTAGCCAAAATTCATGTACGAACAATAAGAAAATAGTGCATAAAAATACCCACAACATTAAATCAATACCCAACCCCATAATATCACCCTTATATCTTGGGGTTTTAGCCACCCATCACAAAAAACAAAGCAATTATACCTTTCATGAAAGCAGTCATAGGTAACATGAAATTAATCAAATACCACCAAATCCACTTTGAATTCAACTTCAATTTGTCGATTTCAAAAACAAAGTTGAAAAAACCCAATAAAGAACTAGAAAGTGTTATTCACAGGGTAATGTGTTTTTTCTTCACTTGTGCATACACCAAAAACTATTACAACTTACGTGGCCTCCATTTTTCTCTTTCCATTGGGCTGTTTATAGTTTCCCAAAATTTGGTCTAAAACTGAATACACTACCCATTTAGTGACATTAGTCGGGAAAGCCGATCACAATAGGTGGATCACCGATTCCTCTCCAGCTCAGTTTTCTTTCTCTAGACTTTAGGTGTTTGAACCTCAGTGGCTGAGTTCATTCGAGTCTTCCTTTCACATTCAGTGTATTTCTGAGTACCACGTTAGTTCACCTTTTAAGCCTTCAAATTTTCTCCTTGCACTGTCACTTTTGGCGATGGATAACAATTTTTCCCTTCTTATTCAGTGAGTCGCCTTTTCTTTTATGAGTTCACCGACCTTCCTCAATTAATGCAAGTGTTGTGCATCGTTACTTTGGGTGAGGTCATGCTTACAATGAGATCCACTTTTATTGTTTGGTGATCATAAAAGTATTGTTTACACTTCTTTGTACATATTTTGCCATTCTTTCAAATATTCATCCTTTTGTTTTACTTTAGCCTTCATACCTGTAAGTGTTAGAAATATGCATAAGAACTACAACAGTCCAAGTTCTCTGTATTGTTGGGTAGTTAGGGTAGTTATTTACTGTTTAGCAGTTAATTAGTTTCTATCTTATCCTTAGTTAGTTTTTTACTCTTATCCTTAGGAGTTGGTTTACTTGTAAACTCTATAAATATATGTTTTATAATGAAGTTGGTAGTTTTGCTTTCATAAATTTTTTCTTTGTTGGTTTATCAAACTTATGTTCTTACTTGTTCAATAACAAAATAAAATCAGATTGTTATGTTTTTCCTTCTCTGAAAACTAACAATTGGTATCAGAGCATTTATTTCTAGAGGGATCTGTGAGTGTTTACGATTGTAATCAAGAAGACAAATTTATCAATCATGGAAGCATAATTAAGTTTTTTCTGTAATGGCACCACCTGTTTTTAATGGTGATAACTATCAGATTTGGGCAGTAAGGATGAAAACTTATCTAGATGCCATGGATAAATGGGAGGCAGTCAAAGCGGATTATGAAGTTCCTGCGTTGCCTAACAATCCTACTATGTCCCAGATCAAAAACCATAAAGACAGGGAAACCAAAAAATCAAAGGCAAAGGCCTGTTTATTTTCAGTAGTATCTTCTTCAATCGTCACTCGAATTATGTCTCTAAAGTTAGCAAAAGCCATCTGGGATTATCTCAAGGCAGAATACGAAGGGGATGAAAAGATCAGAGGTATGCAAGTGCTAAATCTTATAAGAGATTTCGAGATGCAGAAGATGAAAGAAACTGAAACCATCAAAGATTACTCTGAACGTCTCTTGAACATAGAAAACAGGGTAAGATTGCTTGGTTCCGTGTTTAATGATTCACGTATTGTTGAAAAGATTCTGGTAATTGTGTCGGAAAGATTTAAAGCAACCATAACTACTTTGAAAAACATTAAGGATCTGTCCAAGATCACCTTCGCAAAGTCATTGAATGCTTTGCAGGCTCAAGAACAACGAAGATTCATGAGAGAAGAAGGAAATACCGAGGGAGCATTGTTTGCCAAGCTTCAAGATGGAGGCAAAAACAAAAAGAAGAAGAACAAGAAGAATGGTGAAGGCATTTTAGCAAGTACTACCAAAGGAAAAAGTGGATACTCAGAGAAACGTTATCCTCTTTGTAAGCATTGTAACAAGAAAGGTCATCCATCATATAAATGTTGGAGAAGGCCTGATGCTAGATGTAGTAAATGCAATCAACTTGGGCATGAAGCTGTCATTTGCAAGAACAATGGTCAGCAGCAAGAAGCAGAGGCTCAAATTGTTGATGGTAAGGAGGAAGATCAACTCTTTGTTGCTATATGTTTTTCAAGCAGATCATCGAGCGAGTGTTGGCTGATTGATAGTGGATGCACTAATCATATGACAAATGACATGTCTCTTTTCAAGGAATTGAAGCCCACGACCATTACTAAAGTCAGAATAGGTAATGGCGACCATCTTCCTATAAGAAGGAAAGGAACCATTGCTATTCCCAGTCATTCAGGTACTAAAACAATTTTGGATGTGCTTTATGTACCTGACATAGATCAAAACTTGCTTAGTGTTGGTCAATTGATGGAAAAAGGCTACAAATTAAATTTTGAAGATAATCAGTGCTTGATCAAGGATGCTTTAGATCAAGAAATGTTTAAAGTAAGAATGAGAGGCAAAAGTTTCTCATTAGATCCATTTGAGGAGGAGTGTGCTGTTTTTTCAGCAAAAGAAAGTGTTACAGAAGTATGGCACAAGAGACTCGGACACTATCACTATAAAGGGTTGGTTAAAATGCAACAAATGAAAATAATTAAGGAATTGCCTATTTTAGAAGTACATTCTTCAAATTGTCTTGCGTGTTAATATGGAAAACAAAACAGACTTCTATTTCCAAAAACAACTTGGAGAGCCTCGAACAAATTGCAACTAATTTATATTGATATAGCAGGACCTCAAAGGATTCCTTCACTAAAAGGTAGTCTTTACTATATCATTTTTATAGATGATCTAACCCGCATGTGCTGGATTATTTTCTCAAGCATAAGTCAGAGGCTGCTAATGTCTTTCGGAAGTTCAAAGCAAAAGTAGAAAATGAAGCTAACTATAAAATTCAGTCTGTAAGAACAAATAATGGAAGGGAATACGCTTCTTACCAGTTCGATATGTTATGTGAGGAAGCAGGGATGCATCATCAACTTACTACTCCCTATACTCCACAACAAAATGGAGTAAGCGAGAGAAGGAACAGATACATTATGGAGATGACCAGATGCATGTTGCACGAGAAGAACTTGCCAAATAAATTTTGGGCAGAGGCAGCAAATACATCAGTTTTTCTTCAAAATAGGCTTCTCACAAAGGCAGTGAAAGACCGGACTCCCTTTGAAGCTTGGTATGGATTTAAACCATCGTTAAATTTTCTTAAAGTGTTTGGTTGTCTCTGTTTTTCCTACATTCCTCAGGTTAAACGAGATAAACTAGATAAAAAATCTGGCCCAGGCAATTTTATTGGATATAGTTTAGTTTCAAAGGCATATAAGTTCTTCCAACCACAAATTGAAAATATAATTTTTAGTAGAGATGTGTATTTTATAGAGAATGAAGAGTGATGTTGGGAAGAATCGAAGAAATTTGACCTTAACACTTCTGACAAAGCAGAAAAGTCTCATACTAAGTTTTTTGAAAAGAAAATATCACTCTCACGGCAGGATGAAATGGTGATCATTTACCAGTCGAAGGTACTCGACAACTCGTTGTTATATATCAGAGATGCAATGTAGCAGTATGTGAACCTTCTGGGTACAATGAAGCCAAGAATAGTGAAAAATGGGCGGTTGCAATGAAAGATAGTTGTTTATGATTGAGAAGAACATGACTTGGGAGCTTGTTAATCAACCTGAAGACAATAAGATAATTGGGTTGAAATGGGTCTTTAGAACCAAGCTAAATGCAGATGGTTCAGTGAACAAGCATAAAGCAAGACTTGTAGTTAAGGGGTATGCTCAAATTTTTGGTGTGGATTATTTTGATACATTTGCACCAATAGCTAGGCTTGACATTATCAGGTTACTTCTTGCTCTTGTTGCACAATTGGGTTGGAAAGTGTATTAGATGGATGTCAAATCAACATTCCTTAATGGTTTCTTCAGGAATAAATTTATGTTGAGCAACCTGAAGGCTTTGTGGAGAAAGAAAAGGAGGACAAAGTTTATAGTTTAAGAAAGGCACTTTATGGACTTAAACAGGCACCAAGGGCTTGGTATGGTCGAATAGATGGCAATTTACTTGGCTTATATTTTGAAAAGAATCTATCAGAATCTACTCTTTATGTTAAATATCATGGCATTGATATTCTTGTTGTGTCTATATATGTGGATGATGTACTAGTTACAGGAAGCAATACAAGGCATATTGAGGATTTCAAGCAAGAAATGATGCAAGCCTTCTAGATGAATGATCTTGGTCTAATGACTTATTTTCTTGGTATGGAAATCAAGCAGGGACATGATGAAGTTTTCATTTGCCAGAAGAAATATGCTAAGGAAATTCTCAAGAAGTTCAACATGGAAGATTGCAAGGAGATGAGTACTCCTATGAACCAAAAAGAGAAACTAAGCAAGAATGATGGAGCAGAGAAAGTGGAGGAAACGTACTTCAGAGGCTTAGTTGGTTGTTTGATGTATCTCACAGCTACAAGACCCGATATTTTGAATATTGTAAGCATTCTATCGAGGTTCATGCATTGTGCTAGTAAGGTGCATCAAAAAGCAGCAAAACGAGTTGTTAGATACATCAAAGGTACCATCAATTATGATGTCAAGTTTCAGAAAAAATTAGATATGAAACTACTTGGGTATTCTGATAGTGATTGGGCTGGATCCGCCGATGACATGAAAAGCACATCTGGATATTGTTTCAGTCTTGGCTCAGGAATGTTTCGTGGTGCTCAAAGAAGCAGGACATTGTTGCTCAATCTACTGTAGAAGCAGAATTTGTGGCTACAACAGTAGCAGTGAACCAAGCATTGTGGTTGAGGAAATTTTTTGGTGATCTGCACATGAATCAGACAAAGGGAACTGAAGTATTTGTGGACAACCAATCTGCGATAGCAATTTCTCATAATCCTGTATTTCATGGGAAAACAAAACACTTCAACATCAAGATTTTCTTCTTGAGGGAAGTGCAAAATAATGGTGACGTGATTCTGCTCTATTGCAAAACTGAAGAGCAGTTGGCTGATATCTTCACCAAACCATTATCAGGCAATAAATTTCAACTTCTCAGGCAAAAACTTGGAGTTTGTAGCTCTTAAAGCAATGAGGAGTGTTAGAAATATGCATAAGAACTGCAACAGTCCAAGTTATCTGTAATGTAGGGTAGTTAGGGTAGTTATTTACTGTTTAGCAGTTAATTAGTTTCTATCTTATCCTTAGGAGTTGGTTTACCTGTAAACTTTATAAATATTTGTTTTATAATGAAGTTAGTAGTTTTGCTTTCATAAATTTTTTCTTTGTTGGTTTATCAAACTAATGTTCCTACTTGTTCAATAACAAAATAAAATCAGATTGTTATGTTTTTCCTTTTCTGAAAACTAACAGTAAGTTATCAAAATATCATTAAAATAAGACATAATTAGGTATTGAGGAAATTAATGGTCAAGCTAAATTGGCCTCAAATGAGTATAAATTTACCACTCATTAATACCTCCAACTTAAACTTTTGTTTGTCCTCAAGTAAATCAAGAACAAAATCAGCTCAATAAGGGTGTCTACAAAAATATTCAATGAGAGCGCCTAACATGAAAGTGTCATTATGAAACTACTCTCAACAACATTCTACACTCAATCATGATAAAAAAAGTTTCAAATGATGACTAGTTGGTTTTAACACCAACTCAACCTCACTATAGCTTATTTTCTAATGCAAGACCATGTTTGAACAAATACATTCAAGTGCCCTCACATCAAGAAAGATTGCATGTTCTTACAAAGCAAATCAACAAAGAAATAAGGAATCTATGCAACTCTCACTCTCTCAAAAGAGAAATACATGCAAGCTTCGTCCCAGAGGTTTGCCATATTTTTCAATCATCACACAACCTAGTGCATGCAAGATCTCAAGGGTCTTTTAGGCTTGTAATAGGGATGAGGGTTAAGGTATTATCAATTTGGCTTAGTGACTTTACCTTTTAAAAGCATGGTTGCAATCATCTTCACCTCTTCTCAAGTACTTGTCATTCTTTTTCATTTGAGAATTAAAGCTGACTTTTCACTCCCTTTATTCGGAATCCCCATTATTTCATCAACTTCTCTTTTTCATTTCCAATTTTCAAAATAGCTCAACACAATATTTTTCTTTACCCTTTCTTTTTTTTATTAGGAAGAGTTCCTTCTTTTTGTAACAACTTCAAAGTTGAGTCTCATTTCATTTTTATTTGCCCTTCACCGGGCATTCATTCCTCCTTCCCTTCCACACCCCAGCTTAGGCTTTTGGCCTAAGTTGGCTATTCAAACATAACAATGCTTCAAAAAGAATTTTGGGTTACAAGGTGGGGACAATTTGGCTCAAGATGTTTTAATTTGGTTTTGTCAACAAATGGTTTAGGCTCAAACGGATGCAAAAATGGATGCACACCCTAAAAAAGTAGTCACAAATTATATGGAAATTTGGGTTCCCCATTAGAATTGTTGCCCAATAACACGACTTAAATTTACCAAGGTTTAGATAATTATACTAACAAAGAAAAATCTAGGATTCCACATACATGCTTTCATGTGAGACTGAACCACACATGGCACTTCGAAATACAGTCATTTAACACAGCCCTGAAAGATCAAAAGCGTATGTATGATGTTCATTTCAAGGCTCACATAAAAAATAGTTAGTGAACAAAAGATTCAAAGAGATCTCCATAAGTGCAACAACATCAATTTCATTCGTGCAATGAGTACTATTCAAGACATCGATAATGAACATAATCGATCCTCAAAATATTGTCACTGAAAAATCAAGAATTTCACGATTTCCAAAATTTATGGGGTAGTTTCAAATTTGAGGGAAAACAAAAGAGGCAACAAGAGATAAACACAAACCAAATGAAACACTCTAATATAAGCAAAAGTAAAAACTACAATCATCCAAAACTTAAAAATAACAAAATACAAAGCAAAAGGGGAAAATTGGCACAAAGGACCTCACCCAAAAAAAAAAAAAAGTAGTTTCCTCAATGAAAAACTACAAAGTATAGGAGGAAGAGTCAAAATGTCCCCTTGACAAGCTAAGCTTATGGAGTTCTATTAACGGGAGGAGTCTCTGGAGGAATAGAATAATCTGGGGCAAAGCCCGACAATAGTATCACATGTAGCAGCAATTTGGCATCAGTTGGGGCATCAGTGCCCTACACATCATGGGAGGAATGACAGAGTCTAAAGAGACTCCACAGGTGCCGACTGCGGAGATCTCCTGAGCGGATCTCTCCAAGGTAGCTTGGACAATCATCTCCTCAGTGTCCTGCAACGCCATAAGTGTGAGGAAAATCCCATGCTCATCCTCATCTCTCCTAACCTAATCCTCATCGGTCTCCTCAGCCAAATCATCATCGACCCACTCATCATCATCAACAACATCCTCAATAAAAATTGCAACACCCTCAACTATTATACTTTGTTTCACACTAGAAGAAGTATCACTATTGGGCATAGTTGGTGGCATAGAGGATTGAACGTGTCAAGCATAGACTAGAACTACACTTGGCCTTCTACATACACTCGAAATATCAGTAGATCGCATCTAGTCTACATACACTCGCAAGGTAATAAGTTGACCTCTAATGGTGTCAAGCACACTAGAACTACTCTTGGCCTTCTCTTTTGCCTCCAATCGAGCAATGAGGTTATCCAACCTCATCTTGTGGGACTCAAAAAATTCCGCACAATGGTCACCCCATCCCTCAAAGGGGCCATCACCCTCTCAATTTCCATATCAATCACCGTTGTCCTGTCCTTCTCAACCCCTGATAAACCAACACTTGAGTCAAGGGGGCATGGGAAGTAGTAATGTTAAAAGGCATAATACCAGCAACAGTAGTAGTAGTAGTAGTAGTAGTAGTAGTAGTAGTAGTAGTAGTAGTAGTAGTAGTAGTAGTAGTAGTAGTAGTAGTAGTAGTAGTAGTAGTAGTAGTAGTAGTAGTAGTAGTAGTAGTAGTAGTAGTAGTTGTAGTAGTAGTAGTAGGAAGAGGAGGAGAAGGAGGAGTGGGAGGCACAGTGAGAGATACACCTTCCTGCTTCATAGAAGAAGCAGTTATGGTGGCATCAGAAGCCATAGTAGTTGGATCAACTATGGGCATGCCACATTGATGTGTTCTCGATCAATGATAGTGCCCACTAATTCCACCGTGGGATGTTGAAGGATAGATTCATTATGTGAGGGCATGATATTGCTTTTAATGAACTCGAGTCAGTATCGGGCAACAAAATCTGCCATTCAAATCCCTTTAAATCTGCTATGTTCTCCCTTTAAATCTGATATTCTATCACAATATTATTCTCTACAATTACTGCAACAAATCTGTATAAGCTCACTTATTTACAACACTATATACATTAATATATACAATCATTCTCTATTAATTCATCATGCTAACATTCCCCTTAAATTGATGTTATTTGATAAGAAGCATCCATTTACCTAATAGAAATTGATGGGGTTGTCATGCCATGGATTTTGTAAATGCATCAGCTATATGAAGACCATTGGACACGTGCGGAAGAGTAATGCTCGTTTATCTACAACTTCTTGTATATATGACAATCTTCTTCGATGCACTTGGTTCTCTCATGATTAACCAGATTAGTAGCAATCCGAATAACACCAGTATTATAAGAATGATGAATAGTAGGATTAGATGACGAAATCCCATCTCAGCAAGTAATCAACGATTCCACACAACCTTAGTGCAAGCAGTAGACATAGATCGATATTCAAGCTTTGTTGATTATTTGGATACACGATCTTGCTTCTTACTCTTCCAAGATATCAACTATTTTCTAAGAAACGTGCACTAACCAATGATTAAATGACGCGTATCAGGACATCATGCCTATTAAGAATCACTAAAAGTAGTAATACAAATAGTAGAAAATCTAGGAAAGAATAATCCATGAGTAGATGTTCCTAGAAAATACCTAATGACGCGAGGAATTGTCAGAAAATTGAGATTTTTGGGAGCTTGCATACATCCCATGTAGGTAATGAGAACAAATTAGGTGGAGGTTTCATATAAATATCTTCTTAAAGATCAAAATGGAGAAAATCATTTTTGACATCCATTCGATGAAGAGACCAATTTTGTGAAGAAGCGATGGCAATATTTGTTCGCACCATAGTCATTTTTCTACAGGTGCAAAAGTCTCTTCATAGCCCACATCATTCTCCTATTTATTAACAAGAACAACAAACCAAACTTTGTATTGATCAAGAGTTCCATCAGAATGAATTTTATTTGAATAAGCCCATTTACATCCAATTGGACGGACAATTGAAGGACATGAAAAAACCCCATGTGTTATTTTCTTTAAGGGCCAAAATTTCTTCATCTGTCGCATTCTGCCAACATTCATACTGGCAAACTTGTGAGTAACAAGTTAGAGCAGAAATAGTGGATAAAGTAGAGGAAATGTTATACCAATCAGGAATATGAGATACTCTAGTTGATCGCCGAATAGGCTTAGGAGGATTAGACCTTGAAGAATTCTAAAAGTCTAGTTATGGTTCAGTCTCAGGTGGTGGATTCAATTTCAGGATGGGGAAGAGTTTGCCAATGTCGTTCATACACAAATCCAAGTTTGAACCAGTTAAAAGAAGATGACAATTCCTCAAAAGTAGGATGAAGAGGAGAAACTGAAGATGACTCGCCATGAGTAGAAAAAAATACCAAATTTCAAAGAAAACAACATTTTTGAAACACAAAATTTCTCAGTACATGGATCATAGCAAATAAAACCTTTGTGTGAAGTACAATAACTCAAAAGCACATTTAGTAGACTGAACAAAAAAATTTATTATGGAGAGAAGAAGGTAGATGCACAAAAAAACACAACCAAATGAATGAAAATTATCATAGATAGGATTTTGGTGATAAAGACGATAATATGGAGACTCAATATTTAGCACTTTATATGGTAGTAGATTAATTAATAGAAAACAATAGACAATGCTTCCACCCAGTATTTGGATGGGATAGAGGAATCAATCAATAATGTACGAGAGACATCAAAAAATTGACAAATTTTAAGCTTAGAAACCCCATTTTGTTGTGCTGTATATGGACAAGAGCTTTGTGAGAACATTCCATCTTCAAGAATGAATTTTAAAAAATTCATAAGACTTATATTCTCCATCACAACCAGATCTTAATAATTTGACGCCCGTCGAAAATTGAGTCTCAATGTAAGCCAAAAATGTCTTGAACATGGAAAATACCTCATAATTGGATCGAAGAAATAAACACATGTAAAACCGACTATAATCAATCTATGAATGTCACAAAGTACTTGAAATGACAATGAGAAACAATTGGTGAAATTCCCCAAATATCACTATGAATAACATTAATACACTTTGTAGCATGACTACCAAAATTAGGAAAAGGAAGAGTTTTTTCCTAATTTAAAAGTAGAACAATCAATGGAAGCAATTGAAAATTGCGTTTTATTCCCTAATAAACAAGAATAAGATAAATGAGACAACACAATAGAATTTGGATGTCCTAGACGATTATGCCAAGACTCAGTTTAATTAGATGTAGAAGTACAAGCAAAGGATAGAACATGTGGAATGAAATAGTGTCCAGGAAACAATCTTCCAACCTTAGGCCCCTTTGAAATTATCATCCCCGAAACCTGATCCTGCACAAGACAACAATTTCGAGAAAAAATCACATCCCAATTGTTATCCACCAATTGTCCAATTGAAATAAGACTAGTTGAGAGCTTTGGTCACTGAAAATCATTTTTGAATGTTGGAGTAATATCCCTAACTATGGTAACTGGTAAATTACTACCATTTGCAATCTAAATTTCTGATGGACCTTGATACTCAAAAACGTTTTTGGTATGCCTTTTTAGTTGGTCATTTGATTGGAATCACCCAATCAACAATCCAAAATTTAGATTAGACATTATTACCTCGTAATCCCAATGTTGAAAAGGCTGACACAATCATTTGTACAATTTCAAGAGTAAGAGCTCTTCATGAAGATGACTTGAACCATTTGTCCCAGCTTTAAATGTAATTACCCTATGGTTTTGAGGGCATGTGGGACATACTTTATTTATGTGCCCTTCTTTACAATAATTACATAGCTTCTTAGAACAATTGCTAGAAATATAACTATATTCCTTGAGTTCTAGTCATTTCCCTTCCCTTTCCTTTACCTTGAAAAACAAATGCAACAGTGACATTATTTTCTTTCTTTTAATCATTTTGTGGGACAAGATGGTGCTCTTAATGAAGTAGTTCCCTAAAAAAAACATCCAAGGAGGAGATGGATCATGTTCATCAAGTTAAAGTGAACTCTCAAACTTGGACCGTAATTTTATCAGAAAATTATCTTGCTTGCTTTGCTCATGAGCTACCTCATTTACAAACAATGATTAGAAGGTAATTTTGCATAAAGAATATATATAAATTCAGCCCATCAGTATTGAAATCAAGAATAACAATCCTTAACAGAGAGACCTCATTGAGAGTAGTTAGCAATTTCAAACTCTAACTTAAAGCGTCTTGTTTTATTATCTTGGTTGTAAACCTTTTGTATATAATCCCACATAGCCTTAGTTATCTAGTACGGCTGTAGATTAAAAACAATATGAGGGCCAGTCGACCCTAAAATCCATGTCATCAGTACCCGATCATCTTTAATCCTCCATTCACCTAACTTGGTAGGATTAGTAGGAGCAGGATCACTATGATCTATATGACCCCATATATCTTTTCCGGTGACAAAAAACTGAAATCGAAATTCCCAAGAGGAATGATTATTTCCGGTATAAAGAACACTGAAGTATTCGAAGTGATGTGAATTGAGGCTTTTATGTAGCTACAAAAACTAGAGATACAATGACTCAAGATTAAACTAGAATGACCAAGACCAAGAGTCCTAGGTGTTAAGGATAATTGTCGATGAATAGTCAACAAAGAAAAGATTTTCAAAAAGAAAACTCTATGAAACAACACAACAAAGAGAAGGATCTAATACCACGTAAAGATTTTGATGAATGCTTCTCAAAGTGAGAGTCTTTCCTTTATATAGAAAGTATACACATTACCCATCCTTAAAGATCCATTATTCCTATCCCTAAATATTACCTAGTCAATCCTTCTAAATCTTTCATTCAAATCCCTTTAAATCTGCTATTCTATCCCTCCATATCCGCTATTCTATCACAATATTATTCTCTATGATAACTTCAACAAATTTATATAATTACACTTATTTACAATACTATACATTAATATATAAAATTATTCTCTATAAATTCACCATGCTAACAAAAACAAGGGTTTCACAATTAAGTGACGATCTATGGGGTGTGGGGATTGGTATTGATGTCAAGTAGGGCTTCACACGCTTGCTCTATAACACTAGGCAACGACTTGGTAATCTTCAATGACACTAATCTTTGTTCAATCTCAAAACATAATGTCATAGAATCTTCTTTTGGTATTATTTATGTAAATCATTCTTTTCTTATTAACTACCTCCTTCGTCCGACAAGTAGCAACAAGGCGAATTCTACAATTTGCAACCGCTAAAAAGATTTCTAAACGAAAGAATTATCAATACATGCAATAACACTATTTAATAATTACTTAGTTACTATTCATACTTTGTTAATCACTCATGGTTTCCACAACCCCAGTTATGAATTTAGTTACCCGTTGTAGCAAGAACACAATTCATATTTTTAGATGAAGAAATCATGAACTTACGTAATGAGAAGAATAAACCCAGAATCTCAACTTGAATTTCAAGGTCAAAACCTTCAAACCGAACTTAGGAAATCAAGAATTGCTAAAATTGCAAGTTAATCTCCAAATCCAAAAACTCGAACAAAAGTAATACTCCCTCTGTCCCTAATTACTTGTCTACTTTTGAATTGGCACACCTATTAAGAAATTAATTAATGACATAATGAGTTTACCATTTTAGCCATATTAATTATGAAGTGGATGAAAAGTTCTGCATTTTTAAAGTAATTAGTCTTGAGGGTATAATAGGTAAAAAAAGATTATCCTTTCTTGATTTGTGGACAAGTAATTAGGGACAACTATAAAAGGAAAAGTAGACAAGTAATTAGGGACAGATGGAGTAAAGTCTAACCTCAAAATAAGAAGAAGAAATGAACCCTAAAATTATCCCCTATTTATCTCTTATCAATCCCCTCTAAAATAATTATTTCTATGGACTATTTATAGAAAACCTTAAATAAAATAATTGAGTCCAAATTAAGTTAGCAATCCAAAACCAAAAGGAATTGGATCCCTTTTTTGCCCACCGCGTGAGCTGTCCGCGTGAAAGTTGAAACCGCCTCAAATTATAGATTCTACCCCGCCATGCATCAATTGGCCAGTGCCTTTAGAAATTGCCACGTGGCAGCTTATTCCTTCAACTTAAATTCTTTTGCAATTCGCAATTTGCAGCAATATGCACCTTATATATAAGTATAATATTTTATTCACTTAAATCTATTAAGCTGTCTGCTTGATTTCCTTCTTCAATCTTTCATTTTTAATTTGTTTTACCTCCAAACTTCTTTATTTTTCCACCAATTTAATCCTACAAATAAAATATATTATTTAGCACAATTCAAAAAAATTATGCTTAAAAAGGACAAATATAAATAATAAATGTGAGGCAAATAATGATTAAAAATATGTATTTTGGTCTCACATCAACACCCCACACTTACACTTTTGTTCGTCCTCGAGCAAACATTAAAGCTCATCAAAATAAGAATGTCCTCACTTTGGCTAATACAAACAATTAGGCCATATACCAATTTCAAAACATCAAGTAGACTTCTTAATCATTATGCAAGACATCCAAATAAACAACAAACATCTAACCTCCTAA
>NW_006238970.1:1060403-1081517 GCF_000226075.1 Solanum tuberosum | reverse complement strand
AAATTCAGATGCATACACAAAGAACCATAGGCTTGCCCATTATGTACATCTCCACTATTAGCCTTCATCACCCATTATTTTCTTCTCTTTATTTTCAGCCCTTTCTTCAACAATTATTTCACAAGTAATTCTCATCATCTCAAGAATGCTTCAATTTTTTATTTTTTATTTTTTTTAAAGTTTTCCTTCATAACAGCCACCCTCAACTTACATATTTTACATGTGTTAAGGTGCACGATGTCCTTGGAAGGATCAGGGCCATCATCAAGGTAACTTTTTTTTTCTCATGTCACATTTTTTTTCTTTTTTTTCCATGTCACATTCTTTCAAAGAGGGATTTTAAGCACTTTGTAGCCATCATTGATTACCTTTTCACTCAACTATCCCTTTTTCTCAGAATTGATAATCAAAATAAGTCTATGCTATAATCCTCAAGGAAGCAAAATGCAAAAACTAGGGATTCAACAAAATAGTCAAGGGAAAAATATGGCTACCAACAAAAGGCTACTAGCTCAAAAGGGCTAACTATTGATAAAATATCTGAAAATGCTAAAATTTACCAGATAAATCAAAGAAAGCCTAATATCATCTCCTAAACAAATCATCACTTTTTTATTTCGCTTCAATCACATGCAAGGCAAGTTCTAGACTAAGATGCAAAATATGGAATAAACAAATTCTCACCACACATGACACAAGTATCAATCAAGATAGATCAATTTCACTTCTAAGAGAGACAAGATCAGAACAAACTACAAAATAAAATAATATATATACAAAGTCACAACCATGAGTTTAGATGTCAAAGAGTCCGCAATTTTTTTCAAGCATTCACAAGAAAGTACTACTCAAAAATTAGGCCCAAATAGTAAGTATCACAAAACTCAAAAGGGTCTTTTCTTTTCTCTCCAAAAAAATAAAAATAAAAATAAAATTTAAAAACAAAATGTATTCCTAAAAAAAAAGACACTCGGTTCAAAGGGACTATCCTCAGGTAAAGAACCGAAAACAAAAGCCAAGGAACCCATCCTAAATAAAAAGAGTCAATAAAACAGTAAAAATTAGGAATTTATTCCTCCACCCCACACTTAAAAAGATGCTATGTCCCCAAAGCATTAAATAAAATTTAAAACAAGGGTTAGGAAAACTCCCTGAGGCCTTTAGGCCTAGCTAGTAGCATGTTCTCTTTATTTTCATCAAGTGGCATCACCCCACACTTAAGCTCAAACATGCTCTTCTTTTTTGGGTACTCATACTTCCCCTAATCTGCAAAAAAAAAATAACCAAAAGAAAAATAAAGTGACACTAATAAAATAAAATAAGAAGTTACACTACTAATTGTGCCTCCGAATGAAGGCTTTATTTAACGTGGCGGAACGATGCAGACATGTAACAACCTGATTTCGTTGTTAGGGAAAAGTCAATGAAGAAAGAATTGGGGCCAAAATTTTTTTTCGTAATAACTTGAAATTTCCCAACCTAGTCCAAATTTGGAAGAAATCGGGGTCAATAAGGCGTAGGGCATTCTGTTAATTAATGAGAGATCTAATTATAATTTGGACCACATGAGTAGATAGCTAAGTAGTTAAGGAACCCGTACGACTTTACGGAATCGAATTTGGGCGAGTAGAAATCCCAAAAATGATCTTAGTGTGAACGGGTAACATTCCGTCTACGTGTAGGCCGCCAGAGCGGGATTGGAGCCGCCAGAGCTAGACCGCTGTAGCGGGATGGGTTCGCCGTGGTGGGCCATACGCGACTGAAAGTCGTTAATAAACCCATAAACGACCTTATTTGGCACTTTTCAATTTATAGATCTAAGGAGACGACCCCAGATCAGTTCTTGAGCGTTTTCCACCATTCTTGAGGCTAAATGTAAGCTTTTCACTCCCCGAATCTATTTTTTGATCCGTAGAACGTATTAGAATGGATAAATATTGATGGAGGAGGGTTTTGTTAAAGATTCTATGGTGGAAACAACCCTAAATTGGTTATTAGGATCTTGGGTTTGGTCTAAGGTTATTGGGTTTTTTATAATCCGGATAATTACACCTTTGATTGTTGATCCTTGTATTTAAATTTTTGATTGTAGACCTAGAACAAGCGAAAAGAATCTGGAAAGGGAAGATTCAAATGTCTTAGGGGATTCAAGCTTGGATTCGAGGTAGGTGATGGTTGTGATTCTACGATTTTGTTATGTATGTTTGTTCTTGCTTCATTATGATACATGTATGTATGTGAATGTTGCATTATTGATCACACTTGTTGTAAATGAGGATAATTGAATAATTGTATGTCATGAATCACCTCTTGTTGTATGATTGTGAGAATATATATTGTGATTGTGATTGTGGTTTGTTGAATAGGTGGGTGTCACGATCTGACACACTAACTGGGATTGGTTGCCACGTTCTAGCATAAATATGCGATCGACTGCCACGTCCCGGCATAACTAACTTGGATCGGATTGCCATGTTCCAGCATATATATGGGATCGGATTTCCACGTTCCGGCATGCTAACTGTTTGGGTTTGGGTTCCATGACAGCACCAATGAGTTGGGTTTCATGAGAAGACCATTGAATTGTGTTGTATCTACTTGTGATGAGTTCGTTCATATCTAATGGTGATTGATATTGGAAGACGGTATGTTGCTCTAAATTGATAACCAATGTGTATTATTAAGAATCGTGAATTTGTTCATTGTTCGTATATATTGATGATATTGTATATGTTCGATATGTGCATGTGATTATATTGGTGTATTAACTAATGTATGTTACACTTAGTGGGATAGCCACGTGATCCGACCAGTACACGGTAGTTGTGTACTGATACTACACCTGCTCTTTCTTTGTTGAGTACATGGCATCTTCAGGTGGCTATTGATAAACTTCAGCTAGGTGACTATGAGCGTGACCAGATTCAAGGGTGAGCCAATTCTTTCAGGCTGCCATGGATCTTTATTGTTTAAGTCCATTTTTTTCGGACTCAGACTTTTGTTTAAGGTGATATTTAGTTTCGTGATTGTACCCTTTGTTCGTGGACTTGTCATTAGTAGAGTTTTGGTACATTGACTTTCAGATTCTAGGTTAATTCTTCCGCATTTGTTAGTTATTGACTTTTGTTAGAGTTTATGGAAACTCTATTTTCTTTCCTCAGTATTTGACTTATATGCCTTAGTTTTTAGATTGATTGCTTGGTTTGGGTTGTAGTAGTGGTTCTCCCACCGGATTGTTAGTGTGGGTGCCAATCACGACGGTCTGGGTCGTGACAAGACACCTTAGTTACTCGGTTCCATCCCCTTGACCCTCTCTCATTGGATTATTGTGTATCCTTAGATTTTCCATTTTTCTCTAAGTCTTTCTTAGTTCAGGATCGTAAGGGTCAAGGGTTCGCCTCGACTCCTTGTACTTGGCATACACTAGAGTTGAAACCTATAGAAAACAAAAACAAAGAAAAAAGGTAAATTCAGGAAATAATTTACTAAAGTTCAATAATGTAGTTAAACTTAATATAAAAGCCTTATTCCTCGGCAGCGGTGCCAAAATTTGATAAGCTCAAATTACACATCTTAAAGAAGTATAAGCAATCGTTATCAAATAAAGAACCCAACTTGGAGGTTGGGGTCAATCCCACGAGGAATATGGTTTAGACTTAAACTTAACTTACAATTATATTATTTTAGTCAACGAACTTCCGAAACAAGTAATTGAGGGGGGGGGGATTTGTGAAACAAATTCTAGAAATTATGTGAACAATCAGTGCGCAAGATTCAAACTTTAGTTGTTATCAATATAAGAGAGAAACTAGGGAGTACATGTTCCCCGTAATCTTATAACATGGTAATCCTAGTAATAGTAATCATTTCCTAGTGTATTACATGAAAAGTGATAAGTTATGTATCTCTAATTCCTTGGTCTGGCAACTTGAGAATTTCACTCCGCAGCTTGGTCTGGCTACGTGTGTATAATTTAGTAACCCTTACATTTACCTCATAGTAGACATCACATCGATGTATGCCTTAATTTTCACCCTCGCACTAATCGACATTAGACTATTAGATAGTATCAAACTAAATCTATGTTGATAATTCTTTTCTTATTAACTACCTCCTTGGTCCGGCAAGTAGCAACAAGGCAAGTTTTAACAGTTGCAACCGCTAAAAAGACTTCTAAACGAAACAATTATCAATGCATGCAATAACACTATTCAAGAAATACGTAGTTACTATTTTTACTTTGTTAGTCGCTCATGGTTCTCACAACCCTAGTTGTGAATTTAGTTACCCATAGTAGCAATAGCACAATTCATATTTTTAGATGAAGAAATCATGAACTTACGTAATGAGAAGAATAAACCCAGAAACTCAACTTAAATTTCAAATTCAAAATCTTTAAAATAAACTTAGGAAATCAAGAATCGCTAAAATTGCAAGTTAATCTTCAAAGCCAAAAACTCGAACAAAAGTAATAAAGTCTAACCCCAAAATAAGAAAAAGAAAAGAACCCTAAAAGGTATCTCATATTTATCTCTTATCAATCCCTCTAAAATAATTATTTCTATGGACTATTTATAGAAAACCCTAAATAAAATAATTGAGTCCAAATTAAATTAGGAATCCAAAATCAAAAGGAATTGGATTCCTTTTTTTTTCCCGCCGCGTGAGCTGTCCGTGTGAAAGTTGAAACCGCCTCAAAATATAGATTCTACCCCACCATGCATCAATTGGCCAGTGCCTTTAGAAAGTGCCACGTGGCAGCTTATTCCTTCAACTTAAATTCTTTTGCAATTCGCAATTTGTAGCAATATGCACCTTATATATAAGTATAATATTTTATTCATTTTAATCTATTAAGCTGTCTGCTTGATTTTCTTAGTCAACCTTTCATTTTTAATTTGTTTTAGCTCCAAACTTATTCATTTTTCCACCTATTTAATCCTACAAATAAAATATATTAATTAGCACAATCCATAAAAATTATGCTCGAAAAGGACAAATATAAATAATAAATGTGAGGAAAATAATGATTAAAAATATGTATTTTGGCCTCACATCACTATGATGCCTACAAAGGACCTTTTCTATGATATTCATGCTACACTCTGCATCTGTTCTGTGATGCAGCTCCTAGTGCCAGCTACCGGTGGTGATTTCTCATGCGATCAACATCATTTCATATCATAGACAAGGGTGATCACTTGGGGTTCTAAACTTGCTGGTCTTCTTCTGTTTCTTATACGGCTAGTCATTTGCTATTTGAGACAACTTTACTTTTTGTCCCGTTTTGGGACTTGTACTCTTATTTTTTATCGCTATCTACTTGCGACATCCTGGTTTTGGGAGTGATCTTTTGTGTATATGTTTTATTTGCTTCCCTTTCTATCTTGTTTTGTTGTTATAGTGTTGTTTCTTCTCATTTCTATCCTTACACTTATTACTTGTTCTTATAGGTTACAATTTGGCTTAAATACTGGTTGATTGTAGTAGGTGCCATCATGACTTGAGGAAACGGTTTGTGACAGTTCTTAAACTCATAAGTATCATGGAGTTTCTACTTGGTGTTTTTAAAATTGGAGCTACTGTTGGGGAAGACTTTACCAGCGATCGAGTTTTCTAATACAGTCAAATCTTTTCTATGTTATTAGGTCTCATTTTGTTAATCTTCAATCACCAATTTATATGAGATTTTAGACAACAATATAGAAGGTTATAAAGTTCTTATGTAAATAAGTTAGTTTTTTGTTTGTTTCATCTTTAAAATTTAATAAGTTTTTGTGTTGTTTAGACTAGTAAATTGATTGAAGACTTTTACTGAACTAATGAATAATATGAACGTAATGGATCAAAGAGAACACTCATTCACTCATTAGTATTCTTTCAATTTTACAACTCTATAAAGATTGATGCATTTAGATTTTACACCAAAGCTAGATCTCAGTGAGATGATGGAATATTTTGTAATATGAGTTTATAAAACATCTACTAACGATTAATATTATTTTATATTGATTAGATTGTGGAATAAAAATATGTGCATTAGGTATGTAGATAGTAAAAAAAATATTATTTCAAAGAAATTAATAAATTAATGTATAACAATCTCTAAATTATTAATCAGTGAATAACAATCCCTTCATTATTAATTTCCCTCATAAACTGTCAATGCATTAAAATCTCCACATAAAAATGTATTTACCATAGTGGACGTTGTGGTTGCAAATGTATGAAGATATTGGTTAGCCAAGCAGGAAAATTTTCATTTTAAAATGAATTTGTCCTGTCAAAATAGATTTAATCAAAAAATGAGACATTTTCCAATCCAACACAAAATTTGTCTGATTGAGATGGGTTACATAAATATATGATAGAAAAATAGGCCATAACAACACTACCAGCACAAATCTTACCCTTAATAAATTTGTTTGTTTATTGTATTAATCAAGGAAACAGTTCCATTAATAAAACAAAGGCCAACTTGTTGTATACAAGAGTTATACCAAAAAATGATGAACCTACAAACAAAAATAGAAGGGGTCCTCTAATAGAGTGTAAAAAAATAATAATGAATAGAGTGTATATGTAATGTTTGCATAAGCTATGCTAATATTATTCTTTATTAGGCGTTTGTTTTTTTGTATTAAAAATAATATGCATTCCAGAATAACACGTCCTATTTTTTTCTTTAACAACCTCAACCTACAACTTAATTGCTAGCTTCTGCTCCTCCATATATTTATCTAGACGTATTTGTGAGTTAGGGTGTATATTCTTATACATTAGTATTCACTTTTTTTTTATCGTCTAATGTTCGTAATATTTTATGGATATATTCCAATGCGTCAAACCAATTAGAATTGCCCCAACTATAATCATGTTGGAAATCCTCTACTTTCACTTAAAAAAAATTCCATTATTTTTTCTATACTTGTGGAATAATAAGAAAATGGTTGTACACTTAGTGAAAAGACTATAAAACCAACATTCCCTCTGGCCTGAGTTGCATGTTTATATTCATTAAGTCTGAGAAAGCACACATTGTTAGTTTATCAAAAGAATACCTTGTTCCATAATGTATATAAACTTGGGACTTGAACCAAAGCAGATGTTGGTGTAGTGGTCTTTTCACCAAGTGGAAAACCATTTTCCTATTGTTCCACGTGTATCAAAGAAATAATTGATAAAAGTTTCAAAATGAAACAAGAGTATCACCAACGTAGTTAGTCTGAAGGAAAATCAAATGGCTTAGAGGCATTTGAAGATTTCCATAAAAATATTACAAAAACTAAACAAGAAAGAATAAAGTAGAATACTAATGTTTATGATTATGCATCATTGCTCAAAAATACCTCCAGGTAAACACTTGGAGGAACAAAAGTTTACAATGAAGTTGCGGGTGGAGAAACTTAATAAAGAAAAAGAAAGTGTTATATAACCGAGCATCTCAAGTTCATAATTATCATGGATTACATAAAAATATGAAAACAATGGTTCAAAACACAAACTGACCTACTCTTACCATTATTTTTTATTTATTATTATTGTTTTAATCAAGCAATGAGTTTCATTAATAATACCTAGAAATCCATGGTATTAGTAAGAAACATCTTAGTACACAATTGAGTGTGTAACTAATGTTTGCATTAGTTCTACATAGCATGTAAAAATGTACCAAACAAGGTATTACTAATACAAAAACTTAATGCATTCATTATTTTTGTTATACACTCTACAAAACCCCCAAGTGCAATTTTTATTTGGGAGTTAACTCTTGAGCGTGAATGACAAATTTTTTGTGAATGCAGCAATGCACAACTCATGCTTTAAGATTTAAGTTTGAGCTCTAAACTTCCTTCCTTTTAGTTTCTTTGTGCTTAAATTTTTCTTTTGAAGAATTTGTCTTTATACTGTCTAACCATTTTCCTATTGATCGTAGCCAATTCATGTCCTTCTGCTTGGAGTTTCTGGTAGTGAATTTTTATCCCATTTATGAATAGAACAGTTGTTCTTGTATGAAATGGGGCATCCAACATTAATATCCAATTTTTGGAACTAAGCCTTACATGAATTTAACATTACTAGGAAAAGAATTGTCGATATTACATAAAGGAAATCTTAAAGATAAATACTTAAAGTGATATAGGTGATGTAAAAAGGGAAGTGATCAGTTCAACAACATACATAATGAAATCTCACTTAGTGGGTCCAGTTTAACAACTTTAGTAAAGCTACTCAACGCTAAAAAGTAACATTAAATACAATTAATTTTAGAAGGAATCATAAGGATTAGGAAATGAATGAGCTCCTCCATCTCTTTGTTTCACTAGAGGGCACAACATGGTTGTTGCCCCAAATAGGAAGAAGGCTGATTACACAGTGAAAGAATGCTACAAGTTGGGATGTTCTATGATTGATATTCTTGGTGACTGTACCAAGGGAGGAGGAGGGGGGACGTAATATCATATCATAATTATTTATTGAGGTATAGTGTACATATTTTTTCTTGAGTGACATTTGGAGAAACTGTACACATAACAAAAAATTAACATTATATATGCAAATAAATGTATAACATAGTTGTTTTCATTTGGCTTTAGATTCAAGTCATCTATATTACTTCGTGATATAAGTGGAATTATGAGTGGAATATGATTTTCTTGGATCCATCACATTTACATTGTTCAATAAAAGATTTTAATTGACTTATCAATCTAGACAACACAAAGCATCATTGAACCTAAAGATGAAAAAACATAAAAATTGACTAAATAACAAAAGAACTTCATAACCTATAATTTATGGAAAAATACTTGTATATTGATGACTGAGGACTAACAACAACTATATTAATAACAAAGATGATATTTGACCACATTAGAAGATTTAATAACTGCATTCACGGCTAATGAAGTCTAAAAGGTTATAATAATAACTGCAACTTCTTTTAGAAGGAATCATCAAGACTACGAAGTCAATAAGCTCCTCCATCTCATTGTTTCATTAGAGGGTAAAACTTGGATGTTGCCCTAGATAGGAAGATGGGTGCTTACACTGTGAAACAATGATACAAACAAGGATGGTGTGTAAATGGTGTGCTTAAGGACCAGCCCCAAAAACATGTTGGGAGAACTAGAAAACCTCATAGAGCTAATTGTTTTACCTAGACCTCTAAAAAGTTGCATGTCTGATCCTAGATAAACTCAAAAAGAGAGGCATTATCCTTATCAAAGGATTCTACCTATGTGAAAAACCCAATGAAAAGTGAATCACCTCTTTTTGCACTGCCCACTAACAACTAATTAATGTTTGGTAGTTCTTCCTTTCAATGCTTTGTCTCAAATGGGTGTAATGACTCTCCAGGTCATTTATGTGTTAATGCATTGTATTAGTCATTAAGAGTGTTCTTGTAGCGCCCACAAATTATTTATTATTTTCTGGGACTAACAATTGGGTCACTTGATTGTACATTTGGGTTTTATGCAAATTTCTGTGTTTCAGAGCTTTTGAAATTCTTTACAAAGATCTTCAAAAGCATCAAAAACATTCGATCTTCCCTCAACGTGTTTACGGTAGTGATCTTCTAGTTTCTCTAAAAAAATTATCTTTTGTTTGGTTTACTTGTAAATAGAAACATGGTTTTACACTTGTGAAAAAAATCATAACACCAACATATACTTCAATCCAAGTTGTAATCATATATGTATACTAAAACAATGTTTTTTCTTTTTGAGAAACTAACAGTACTTGCGTTCTGAGACTCAATCAACTTTATTTTAATCTTTTGCTTATTGGCCATGTTTTCCATATATTTTTTTTCTTCTTTAATTATTTTCTTTTGAAATGGAAAATTTGACCAAAAAGTGTAACCAAAAGATTAAAATGAAGTTACTTGAGTTTGAGAAAGCATGCACTATTAGTTTCTCAAAAAGAAAATTAGTTTGTCCCAACAAGTAGATAAGTTTGCAACTTGAACCGGAGCAGATGTTGGTGTTACACTATTTTCATTAAGCGGAAAATCATGTTCTAATGATTCCACAAGTATAGAAAAATAATTGAATTTCTTTTACGCGACACTAGATGATCGTCAACGTGATCATTCTGATGTCAAATCAAATGTTTTTGAGGCATTTGAAGATCTCCATAAAGAATTACAAGCACTGAACAAGAAAGAAAAAAATGAATACTATTGTTTAAAATTATGCACTCTAGCTCAGAACTACCTCAAGATTAACGCATGGAGGAGCAGAAATTGATAATGAAATTTTGGATGGAGAAGCATAAAAAAACTAGAAGTGTTGTTATGGCCAAGCATATCAAGTTTAATTTAAATGTTTCCTCTGAGACAGGAGGATGATAATTCTTGAATTCATAATTATCATGGAGTTGATAATTGGAGTTCTTGAAATTTTAAGTCACTTTCCTATTAAATTAATGCAACTTAATTTAAAATGAATTTTATTTTTAGTATCAAACTTAACTACAAAAAGAAAATATTAAAAAAATTATGCGGGGCGAGGTGGGGTGGGGTTGGTTGAAAATGAAAAAAGCTATTATGCGGGGCGGGGCGGGGTGGGGTGGGATGGGTTGAAAATGAAAACAAACTATTATGCGGGGCGGGGCGGATTAATAATTTTGCGGGTTAAGCTCAATCCTCACCGCCCTCACCCAATTCCCATCACTAATGCTATTCGACTCTGCATATTATAGTGGCTAGTATGGATTCCATGTTCTTCTTGAAATCTGGAAATGACCTCATTGTGTCAGTCCCCGATACCAAATTGTTAGGAGTTCTAGAGATGGATCAAGTCATAGGACGATAAACAGGAAAACATAAATCAATTTACTTTGACTTTTCATTGTCTTTGTTCGAATTCATAGAACAAACTATTCTGAATATAACTTCAACTCATTAAAGAAATGTTGAATCATAAGATTTCAATGGATGAGGGAACTCCAATAACATCTTTTTAAAATTAAAATACGACCTGTTTTATTCCACAAAATTCCTTTTAAAGAGGGAGTCTTATTACATCAATAAGAAGTATAATCCTTATGAAACTAGGAAACATAAACCGTCTTCTAGATAAATAACAATTGCTAAGCCTAATACTTATGAAACAAAAATAAAAAAAATCCTATTTTATAATAAAATACATAAAGCTACTAAAAATATTAGTAAATACTTAATTTAATTCGATTTCTTCCAGACATACGTCTTGCTCACATACTCAACCACACCAATCTAACTTTTAAATAGACTGAATTTTTAGAGGTCAGGATGGACTGAGTTAATAAATGAGTGGGTCATTAACCCAGTATTTACAAAAGCACTAGCTTCACCACTTTAAGCGTGAAGAGGAGCTCTACGATGTAAGGGCCTCAATGCATTAGTAAGTTTGAACCAATAACTCTTTAATGATAACTGTGATATGGATTTATAAGATAAGGAAGTGTGAAAGAGATTTTTATAAGGGAGATTATAATTAATGGAGTTGAAGTAAATGATGAGAAATAAAATGGTAAGGGAGAAATACAATATTCTAACAATCATTTCCAAGTAGATCATTTAGAAGAACAAGAAATAAATGTTTAACCATTAATAGCTTTGATTTTTGTGATAACTACTTTTCAGCTTATAATTTGAACCTTTCTTATATATTCTTTCTATTTATGTTGGTCCTTTTTCGGTTAAATTGCGCTTCACTACAATACATAGAGCACTTCACTTACAATTCATGTTTAAGTAAAGCAAGCCTTGCCAATTTTTTCCACTTCACACTTCCATGAACACTACAATAACCTACCCAAACTTGTATGGATTGGACATATCATATTTTATAGGAGATTTTTATCGCCAATAAAAAAACACAGAGAAATTTTTTACTTTTATAAGCATGAGTCCACACCTCTTCTCTTGACTTCTATGGTCTTTATCATAGTAGGGTATAGTGGAAACCTAAATCAATGTTACTAGGTGCTTGGGCAATCATTGTTTTTTACCCACACACTATTTTTTATATTGAATAATAAAAGTAATGTATATGTATATTGATTAATAACCCGATCTTAGAAAGTAATTTCATATTAAAGGCAATTAAATATCCATGACTCAAAATTCATAATTCACAATTGTCAAACTTAACGTTATATTACATTTTAGCATGAACAAGCCCTAAATAAGACCCTCATGTTATTTGATTCACAAGTAAGATATCTACGAAACACATTGTATTTCAGAGCAAAAACATAAGTTATTATCAACAAGACATAAGCTTGACACGAGAAATTTACCCTAAATTCCAAAACATCAATTCCATACCCAATTATTCATTGTTATTGGAGCGTGCAATCTGGATTGAATTTTCAAATCATAATCAACCAAATACACAAGAATCTAATTCAAAGCTTATCTAAGCTATAATCTACAAAAAGTGAACAGATTAGCAAATCAATGTTTAGAAGTACCTATCTCTCAAGAGGGTACCAACTGATTGGGGGTATATATGTGTACATACTTTGCTTTATTTTGAGCTCCTCCTCAAACTTCTTCAATCTCTCGTTCCACATATCCTACAATAATATAACAATAATTTATATATATGATCTCTCTTTTGCATAAATAAATAATCATATAATAAGAAAAACAAGATCATAATACCTTGTAGTGAAGTTCAGTGCAATGAATAAGATAGAATCTATGATTGCCTCAAAAAAAGTTCTTGATATTATTAAAACAAATCTCCATCCCGGAAATTTCATTGCTCTCTTCCTTCTAGTCTCCCTCTCCGCCTCCGCCTCCACCTCTGATTGCTTTTCTTAAATTTTTACCTTGTGTACCCTATATCCCAACTATTAGGTTATTGACTCACTCATATAATAGGGCTCTTCTAACGTGGGCCAAATCTCACTCATATGATAGGGCTCTTCCAATGTGGGCCAAAACTCAATTATATGATGGGCTCTTCTAACATTGCCCAAACAAACAAGTTTTGCGCAGATAAATCATATTTTAATTGTGGTACTTAGTTTTGTCCTTTAAATTGATTTTTAAAATATAATTAAATTTTTTAGATTAAAGATTTTTAGTTATGACCTAATTTTGGAATGCAGAAATTTAGAACTAAATTGTCTTGTTCGACATGAGTTATGTAGTATCTAATTTGGAGAGTATAAGTTACTTGTTCAACAAAAGTATAGAGAACATTTTATCTTGTCCAATATAATTTTAGAGAACTTTTATCTAATTTGACAAAAGTTCATTAGGATAAGTTATGTCACTAAGAGATAAGTTTGTGGTTTTAAAACTAAATGTATGTATCCATCAATATTAGTTCTATAGAAACTAAGTCATTTCGTAACTTATGGATTTTGACTTTTTAAGATATAATGTTCTGAAATTGAATTTATGACTTTCAAAACATAATTTGTGTGCTGCGATTTTTTTGTTGTAAATATATTTTTCCTCGTAAGAAATAAATTGTGTCATGCGATTTTTATTTTAATGTCAAGGGTATCTTGGACAAATTTATTTTTAATTACTTAATATGTTTAGAGATAAAAAATAAAATCATTAATTAAAAAGATAAAATCAACTACCCTAAACTAGAGATATTCGTGCTTGAATGACCCACAAATAAATTCAAAAGTGATGGGCTTTTGGGAGCTACATTGAAGCCCACTTATTTTAGTTGGCACTCCGATTCCTTATTTTCTGTTGCACAACAATGAGAAAATTAAACAAAATGACCATTGAATTACGGTTTTTAGTTTAAAATTACTTAATTATAACTTATTACAAAAATGTATCCCTGATGCCTTCTTTGTTGCTGACAAAATACATCTTAAGTATCCCTCACTTTGACAGTTGACTTGATGAAGCGTGGATCCTTTATAAAACAAACAAAAAAAATGTGTTAAATCACTTTTTACAATAGTATTCTAAAAAATAAGAGTACTTTTATTTATTTGAAATATAACAGATCTTTTAACCATTTTAATTTAGCATATTCTAAAATAAGTACGCTTAATGAAGGACCACTATTAAGAAATTAACTTATAATCTATTTAAAAGTGCTTGGAGAATTCCATCTTCGCATGTCAATCAATAACAATGACATCTAACTGCAACTCACTATTTTAACCAAGAAAAAGGAACTTGGATGGAGATATGCAAGCATTCCATTGTGTTATAGATTACATTTACAAGCACAACTGATCAATGATTTTAAATGCATGGGTAATTGAAAAGGAGATGAATTCCATGAAAAACTAATTCGTCCAAACTTACACTTCACTTAAGAAGTATAAATGGTCGAAATCAATTACAGAACTTAACAAGAATTAAGGTCAATCCTACAGGAAATGTAGAAGAAATAAGTCTACTAGCTCTTATACTCATTTGTGGTTGATATTTCCAAAAAATAAAAATGTGTATAGTAAATGTTGGGTTTGATTTAGTGTTCCAGTAACCATGCGTAACTATAATCGAGTAGTGTAAGTAGCAAATTATAGTCTCAAAGTTTTCATTATCAGATAAAAGAGACTAGGATTATGCTCCCCATGATGTGAGAATTCATCTCGGATTTCACAAAGATAACGGTTATTTGATTTAAGGCATCTGTTATGAGCAAGTTAAGAACACCTAAATGCTTGTCAACCCTTTTAGATGAATATCACTCGTCTCCTCTCTCTCTCTTAGAATGTGTACATTATTAACCCTACTTCTCCTTTTGAAAACTATCCCCTCTCGCGCTCAAATCTTCCAAATGATTTATAGAATATGAAGTTCGTTCATTTCCAGATTTTCCTAATCAGACCCTTCTCTCCTAGAGGATTTTGCAACTCATAGAAGTATTTTGTCTTCAACTTGTGGTGACTCATCGTGGAGAGTAGATTCAAGTTCCCTTTTTGACCTTCTTTATTTCCTTCTCTGTGATAATGCTCAAATGTACTCTTCAAAGACAATTAAAAGAGGCATCTATTGTCGTCAATAAAAATACCCAACTAAGAGTCACTGGTAGAATCTCACAGAGAATTGAATATTGTAGAAAATTCTTTCGAAGAAATTTGGATTGTAAAGTCATTTTTTGTAGTAGTAAAAACAAGTGAGTGGATGATTCCACCAATATAAACAAAAGGATTTTGTTATCAATGGTAACAATTAAACTAATATTTCGGAAGCTTTCAAAAGTAATAAGCAATATAGGGGTGCATGGATTGGATATCAATGCCACATAGGGGTAATTGTGTTTCTTTATAGTGCTGAACATTCATGAATAGGCCGGGTCATCTTCAAGGACACTAATCTTCTTTCGATCTCATAGAATCCTTGCATAGAATCTACTCCAGATTCCATCTATATGCTATACTATGACAATCTTCTTCGATGCACTTGGTTCTCTCATGATTAACAAGATTAGTAGCAATCCGAATAACACTAGTATTATAAGAATGGTGAAGAATAGGATTAGATGACGAAATTCCATCTCAGTAAGTAATCAAAGAAGCCACACAACCTCAGCGCAAGCAGTAGACATAGATCAATATTCAAGCATTGTTGATTATTTGGATACACGATCTTGCTTCTTACTCTTCCAAGAGATCAATGATTTTCTAGGAAACGTGCACCAACCAGTGCTTAAACGAGGAGTATCAGGACATCGTGCCTATTAATAATCACTAAAAGCAATAATACAAATAGTAGAAAATCTAGGAAAGAATAATCCATGAGTAGATGCTCCTAGAAAATACCTAATGACGCGAAGAATTGTCAGAAAATTGAGATTTTGGGGAGCTTGCACACATCCCATATAGGTAATGATAACAAATTAGGTGGAGGTTCCATATAAATATCTTCTTTAGAATCACAATGGAGAAAAACATTTTTGACATCCATTTAATGAAGAGACCAATTTTGTGAAGAAGCGATGGCAATAATTGTTCGCACAATAGTCATTTTTCTACAGGTGCAAAAGTCTCTTCATAGCCCACATCATTCTCCTATTTATTATCAAGAACAACAAACCAAACTTTCTATTGATCAAGAGTTCCATCAGAATGAATTTTATTTGAATAAGCCTATTTACTTCCAATTGGACGGACATTTGAAGGACATGAAACAAACCCATGTGTTATTTTCTTTAAGGGCCAAAAGTTCTTCATCCATCGCATTCTGCCAACATTCATACTGGCAAACTTGTTAGTAACAAGTTGGAGCAGAAATGGTGGATAAAGTAGAGGTAAAGTTATACCAATTAGGATTATGAGATACTCTAGTTGATCGCCGAGTAGGCTTAGGAGGATTAGACCTTGAAGAATTCTAAAAGTCTAGTTAGGGTGCAGTCTCAGATGGTGGATTCAATTTCAGGACGGGGTAGAGTTGGCCGATGTCGTTCATACACAAATCCAAGTTTGAACCAATTAAAAGAAGATGACAATTCCTCAAAAGTAGGATGAAGAGGAGAAACAAAAGATTACTCACCATGAGTAGAAAAAAAATACCAGTTTTCAAAGTAAACAACATTTTAGAAACACAAAATTTCTCAGTACATGGATCATAGAAAATAAAACCTTTTTGTGAAGTACCATAACTCAAAAGTACCTTTAACAGACTGAACAAAAGAGTTTATTATGGTGAGAAGAAGCCAGATGCACAAAAAAAACACAACCAAATGTCTGAAAATTATCATAGCTAGGATTTTGGTGATAAAGACGATAATATGGAGACTCAATATTTAGCACTTTATATGATAGTAGATTAATTAATAGAAAACAATAGACAATGCTTCCACCCATTATTTGGATGGGATAGAGGACTCAATCAATAATGTACAAGAGACATCTATATATTGACAAATTTTATGCTTAGGAACCCCATTTTGTTGTGGTGTAGATGGACAAGAGCTTTGTGAGATAATTCCATTCTCAAGAATGAATTTTTTAAATTCATAAAACTTATATTCTCCACCACAATCAGATCTTAATAATTTGATGCCCGTAGAAAATTGAGTCTCAATGTAAGCCAAAAATGTCTTGAACATGGAAAATACCTCAGATTTGGATCGAAGAAAATAAATACATGTAAACCGACTATAATCATCTATGAATGTCACAAAGTGCTTGAAATGACCATGAGAACAATTGGTGAAATTCCCCAAACATCACTATGAATAACATTAATACACTTTGCAACATGACTACCAAAATTCGGAAAAGGAAGAGTTTTACTTTTTCCTAATTTAAAAGTAGAACAATCAATGGAAGCAATTGAAAATTTAGTTTTATTCCCTAATAAACAAGAATAGGATAAATGAGACAACACAATAGAATTTGGATGTCCTAGACACTTATGGCAAACCTCAGTCTAATTAGTTGTAGAAGTACAAGCAAAGGATAAAACATGTGGAATGAAACAGTGTCCAGGAAACAATCTTCCAACCTTAGGCCCCTTTTTGAAATTATCATTCCCGACACCTGATCCTGCACAAGACAACAATTATGAGAAAAAAATCACATCTCAATTGTTATCCATCAATTGTCCAACTGAAATAAGACTAGTTGAGAGCTTTGGTCACATAAAATCATTTTTGAATGTTGGAGTAATATCCCTAACCATGGTAACTGCTATATTATGCTTGGTCAAATCATTGTTATCCATTTGCAATCTATATTTCTGATGGACCTTGATACTTACAAACGTTTTTATTATGCTTTTTTAGTTGGTCATTTGATTGGATTCACCCAATCAGCAATCCAAAATTTAGATTAGACATTATTACCTTGTAATCCCAATGCTGAAAAGGAAGACACGATCATTTGTACAATTTTAAGAGTAAGAGCTCTTCATGAAGATGAGTTTCACCATTTGTCCCAGCTTGAAATGCAATTACCCTATGGTTTTGAGGGCATTTGGGACATACTTTATTAATGTGTCCTTGTTTACAATAATTACAGAGCTTCTTACAACAATTTCTAGAAATATGACTATATTCCTTGCAACTGTAGCATTGAGTTCTTGTCATATCCCTTCCCTTTCCTTTACCTTGAGAAACAAATGCAACAGTAACATCATTTTCTTTCTTTTAAGCATTTTGTACGAAAAGATGGTGCTCTTAATGAATTAGTTCCCTAAAAAAAACATCCAAGGAGGGAGATGGATCACGTTCATCAAGTTAAATCGAACATACTCAAAATCGGACCGTAATTTCATCAGAAAATTATCTTGCTTGCTTTGCTCATGAACTACCTCAATTACAAACAATGATTAGAAGGTAATTTTGCATAAAGAATGTCTGTAAATTTATCCCATAACTATTGAAATCCAGAATAACAATCCTTAACAGAGAGACCTCATTGAGAGTAGTTAGAAATTTCAAACTCTAACTTAAAGCGTCTTGTTTTATTATCTTGGTTGTAAACCTTTTGTATATAATCCCACATAGCCTTAGTTATCTAGTAAGGCCGTAGATTAAGAATAATAAGAGGGCCAATTGACCCTAAAATCCATGTCAGTACCTAATCATCTTTAATCCTCCATTTACCTAACTTGGTAGGATTAGTAGGAGAAGGATCACTACCATCTATATGACCCCATATATCTTTTTCGGTGACAAAAAACTGAAATTGAAATTCCCAAGAAGAACGATTCTTTCCAGTATAAAGAACACTGAAGTATTCGAAGTGATGTGAATTCAATCTTTTATAAAGCTACTCAAGTAAAAACTAGAATGACCAAGACCAAGAGTTGTAGGTGTTAAGGATAATTGTCGATGAATAGTCAACAAAAAAAGATTTTCAAAAGAAAACTATATGAAACAAGACACAAAGAGAAGGCTCTAATACCACGTAAAGATTTTGATGAATGCTTCTCAAAGTGAGAGTCTTTCCTCTATATAGAAAGTATACACA
Source organism: Solanum tuberosum (assembly GCF_000226075.1). Taxonomy (NCBI): domain Eukaryota; kingdom Viridiplantae; phylum Streptophyta; class Magnoliopsida; order Solanales; family Solanaceae; genus Solanum; species Solanum tuberosum. The sequence goes on along the minus strand of NW_006238970.1, from coordinate 1,062,611 downwards.
TTACCCATCCTTAAAGATCTGTTATTCCTATCCCTAAAGATCTGCTATTCAATCCTTCTAAATCTTCCATTCAAATCCCCTTAACTCTGCAATGCTATCCCTCCATATCCGCTATTCTATCACAATATTATTCTCTATGATAACTTCAACAAATTTGTATAAATACACTTATTTACAATACTATACATGAATATATAAAATTATTCTCTATAAATTCATCATGCTAACAAAAACAAGGGTTTCACAAGTAGGGGTTCACATGCTTGCTCTATAACACTAGGTAACGACTAGGTAATCTTCAATGACACAAATCTTTGTTCAATCTCAAAACATAATATCATAGAATCTTCTTTTGGTATTATGTGTGTAAATCACAAAACAACCCATTTCCATCTAAAAATCTCTCCTTGAAGCAGATTTGGCAAATAGAATTAAACTATAATCTCCCTTTCAAGTAAACTACATAAATCAACCCTAAATTGCAAGCATTGATATATCTACCCACTTTAACTGGTCTCTTCCAATTACCAAGTGAACATCTAAGCTAAGATTAAGTTGGCCATCTTAACCCATAAGTTAAACCCGTGCTAAAAAACTCAAATCCATGAATGAACAACAATAAAGAAGAGCAAGGCACAGGACCCACTAAATTAAATCAACACCAAACCACATTATCACACCCTTAGATTTGGTGTTTTAGCCAAACATCAAAAAAAAGGAAAGAAATTATACCCATGATGTTCTCCGCCATTAATGTGTTGATAATTAGCAAGAATCTTCAACACCCACTTAAATTTCAACCTTCAAATGTCTTTTACGAGAATATTTTAAAACCAAAAGACTAAGAGAGGTACTAAATAGTCTACTGCTCAATATCAAAAAGTTAGATTACGTAAAAGATACATTTTGTCACTCATTAGAACTATTTATATATTCCCTAAAAATTAACTTGAATGCCCCTTGCATCCCATTTGACGACATTAGTTTGGCTCGTCTAGCATGATCGATGGATCGCCATTCCATCCTTGAACTCGCCATTTCATAGCTTCAACCTTTAGGGGTTTGAGCCCGAATCAGTGAACTCGATTAAGTTCACCTTTCATGATCTGTGGCTTGCAATTTCCACCATGGTAGCCTAGTTTGACCTTTATCTTTGCTTAGTACTATGTCACTTTCGGCGAAGGAATTTGGGATCACAATTTTACATTCGGTGCATCACCTATGTCACGCCCTGAGACTATCCCCGAGATGCGGACACAGGACCTAGGACCACAAGTGATCCCAAACTAACCTTGTTGGCCTGATCATGAGCATACTAAAGAAAATAAACTGATGCGGAAGCTAAATCATAAATAAAAATGAAAAGATCGGGAATACCCATATACTATAACTTAGATAAATGATAACTGATGAGTTTAATACAAAGATGATATTAAATGAATACTTAGCTGAATCTAACTATGTCTGAAATAAGCCTCTTAACTATTTAGAAATGTTGGGACATGCCCCAACTAGATCTAGCAAACCTGAAACTAAATGACTGAAAAGTACTGAAAAGAAGCTCATGACTATTGTCCTCAAAGAATGAGGACTCACCACTGATTCTGCTGAACTGGAGATCGGGAGCCGATCTAAGCGTGATCTGGATGCTGAGAACCTGAGCCTACATCACGAGAAGATGTAGCGCTTAGTTTGCGTCAGTACTTGAAAGGTACTGAGCATGCATGATAGAATACAACTGAAATAACATATAACTGAACAAAGCAAATAAGCAATGACATAATTTGAACATGATATAAATACTGAATGCTGAGATAACTGAATACAGTGACCAATTTATAACATGCTGAAACTGAATACTGGATATACTGATAAATGGTCAATGCAATAGAATCTGACTGAATTGTGGGAGCTACTAATAACCAATAATAAAACCACATGAGCTAAATGTGGAGTCTGATGTATACACCCCATCGAGAGGACTCAATATACCCTACCAGAGGTATAGAGGCATGCTGGCGTGATCACTGAAATGATGCCCACAGAGGGGACTTACAACCTACCTGGCTAGTAGTTCTGGACTATTTGGGTACGCTGAACCCTAGTCCAACTCGATATTATACTACTCCCAATAGATTAAGTAATTAACACATTATGGCTGAATTTCTGTCAGTTACTGGATAGCTCGAACTGAACATGCAAACTGAG
>NW_006238970.1:1038077-1060303 GCF_000226075.1 Solanum tuberosum | reverse complement strand
GGAGGGCCTCTGCACGAAATTTGGCCAAGGTTCAAAAAGTTGGTGATGCAAGCCCCAACCCATGGTTTGCCGGACAACGTGCTACTTCAATAATTTTACTGGAGTTTGGATTTGGTAAACAAAGATGTCGCTGACCAACTCTCGACTGGAGGCTTAATGCAACAGCCATATGCAGTAACAACCCAACTTTTAGATGGCATGAAAACCATCAACAGAGCATGGTACACTCACGAGGACCAAGTATCCCCTCTCACATTCAAGCTATCTTAGGAACAGATTGAAAAAGACAACGAGAGAGACCAAAACATGGCCAAAATCATGACCCAGCTTGACATTCTATCCAAAAATTCATGGGGGCTGGTGCCCGTAGTGTCAATGCGGTGGGGATCGGGTGTGCAAATCCTTAAGAGATGAAATTTGAAGCCCTATATAACAATGAGGTAAATTTTCTAGCAAATCAAGGTGGGGGCTATCGTTCAAACTACCCAAGGCAGGGTGGTAACCAAGGCTGGGCTAGAGACGAAGGCTGGAAGGATAGAGATCGTGAATGAAGGGGCCGAAAACCAAACTGGAAAGATGGGGAGAAGGATAGATATGTGCCTCCGCATGAGCGCCAGAAACCTAAGGATTCGAAAGGTGGTAGGTCTGAGAATATGCTCTCGCGTATCCTCAACAAAGTTGAAGGGTCAGACAAAATGCTGAAAGACATGAAAGAAGATGTTTCTACCCTTAGCGAGACCGTCACCTCCCATTCTGTTTCAATCAAACAGTTGGAGACCCAGATGGGTCATATCTCATCTTACCTAAATTTGAGACAACAAAGGGGTTTGCCTAGTGATACTATGGCTAATCCCAAGAGTGAGGTTTGAAGGTGGACTTGCGTCGTGCCGCGACGTTAACTAAGGCATTGTTTGGGAGGCAATCTAAAACCCCTTTAATTTTTTATATGTCTTGGTAAAATAATGGTGCGTTGTTTGTGCATATTCAAGTATGAGAAGTGTTCGAAAAAGTGAAGGATGGCAAGCAATCGATCCAGTTGGCGAGTCGCCGAACAGGTCGGCGAATCCGACCTTATCCGATGTTTGACTCAAGACATCGTCAACATTGGAGTCTGTAAAACTCGGTGATCTATCTAAATTATTGGCGAATCTCCGACCATGTCGGCGATCACGATGGAAACCGCCGTTTGGACCCTCCCGTAAACCAGAGGTTCTGTAATTTTTTGCGAAGAAACTAAACAGTCGGCGTTCCGCCGAGTGAGTAGGCGAGCTTGACTAATGTACCCGAGTGGGCAAAACCTGGACGGTTTTTGCAACCCAAAGGTTTAAAAGTTTCAACTTCATTCACTTTCCCTCACTTTTTATCTGTCCAAACTCACACCTGCACTCTAGTTTCTATAATTATTGCACTTTTAGAGCATTTTAGTTTTTGATTTGTGCTTGGACTTGGATTACATTGCCGCTTAGCATTTCAATCCCCTCCTTAGCAACACAAAATGTTAGTTCTCTATGCCCCAAGTTTAATTTATCATAAACTATAGTCATTTGCAATAGCATGATCTGGTTGAAGTGTTCTAATCCTCCCTAAGAGGATTAGATTGTTTACATGCATGATTTAATTTGATATCTTTGCTCGGGTAGTTGTGTTACTCCTGAATTCCCGTAATTACATGCCGTAAACTGGATTAAAATTTGAGGGGTTGTGTTTGGGTGTTGTGGGTCCTACCTTAATTGTGTTGGTGCGTGCTTTGATTTTGTTTTCGGGGGTTGTGAGGTAGATTTTGAGAATTTGGATCAAAAGTAGGCACGTTGGGTCATTCGGCGAGCTGTGATGAGCCCGCCGAACTATTCCGCGGTTCGCCTAATTACCCTATCTCACCCTTATTATCATGCTTTATTTGTTGTGGCATCTGTAACTTTTGGCGAGAAGTATGAGGTCGCCAAGAGCACTTGGCTACTCACCAAAAATCTTCTTATTCACCCTTTGTCTGCACCTCTAACTCCTTCTACACTGTGACCTTCGGTGGATTGTCTGTGCCTCGCCGAATATATTCGGCGGCACGCCGAGTGAACTATCTAGTCTTTCTGCAGCTGAATGTCTTTGTTTTGGTTGCCAAATATGTTCTAACATTATCTCAAGACTTTGCATACATGGCCAAGCCAAAAGTTGAAGGAAGAAACATGCCACCCATACACATAAGAGCATAACAATTTAGAAGAACCGGAAGAAGCAACAATAAGACAACCAGTTCGAGGAGGAGGATTCCCATCAACCCTAATGTCCCTTCGTGGGCTCGAGGGTTCAACAATGTGATACATGCCTTTGTGGCAGCTCACGAGTTGGACAATATGATCGAGGCTAATATCACTGCAGAAGCTGAAGCAAAGCGAAAATAAAAAGAGAATCAGAATCAGAATGACAACTCTCCGGGCACTGATGCCCTGACAGATGAAGCGACTACATAGACAGGATCCCTTCTTTACCTCCTTCTCTGTCTTCCTTTAATTTACATTCTGGATATTTTGTTATATGCATTTGAGGATAAATGCTTTTGTTAGAGGCCCACACCTTTTGTGTGCTACTTTTGTTTGTGTTTCGTGTATATATTTGGGTTGTTCTGTTTAAAATTTTGTTAATACTGCTTTTCTGTGGACGTTTGAGCTTATGGCTCCAATGATTTTGGTTCGAAATTTTTTGCCACATGTCGTGTGTTGAATGTGGTTGTTCTTTTGCAAAATTTAAGTCTCGGTTCTGATCAATATCGATGACCTGAATAGTGCTCTCAATCGAACGAACATGAATGCGCGGCTATGATGAGGCCAAATGAAGTTGCATAGACAATATGTGAACTCTTTGCATCTCGTTGTGACTAGCCTGTTATCAAATTGAGTCTCTTGTGATGTTCATTGCACACTAGCGGAAGTGTGGAATCTTGTTTGACTGTAGTGTCAATGCCTAGTGAGATGAGCTTACTTTGAACCATGCATGATAGATCCTAAGTTTTTTCCTGTTGGTCCGGTCAACTAAGTATGCTATCTCTTGATATGATCTTAAGCAACTTCTAAGAGTGTGAGCCAATTTGACATATATCTCTTTTGTGACCTACCTTATGAGTGTGTGAACCAATTTTGAACACCCCTTGAACCTTACCTTTCTTTGGAAGAAACTTGATGAAAACTAGTACTTTCTTTATCCATCACCCATAATCCTTATGAAGTTGTGGTTAGTTGAATAGCCAACTTAGGCCAAAACCCTAAGTTGGGGGTGTGGTGAAAATAAGAGGGCAAGTCAAGAAGTGCAAGAAAAGTCTCCTCTTACCCATGGTTTTAAGAAAAATGGAACCCCTCCATTAAAAAAATGAGAAAGAAAGTTGTGGAATAAACTACAAAAGAAATGGGGTTCCCAAACAGTCCATGGAAAATGAATAATAGGATGACTTATGAGCACTAAAGAGAATGATGAAGGAAAAGGAAAGGAAGTGTTGTGAGCACCACATTTCATGAGGATAAAAGTCACTGAGCCCAAAATGACCATACCTTTGCACTCAACACCATTACAAGCCTTGGAAAGACTTTTTTTTATCTTGAGTGAGCTAAACAAATGTTGATTGGAAAATACGGGCAAACCTATGAGTGAAAACATGCATTGTGTTCTTCCTTGTGAGAGTCAGTGTTGCATCTGATTCCGAAGCTTTAAACTATGAACCATTGTGTGATTATGGAATCATTCTTTCTGTTAGGGCATTCAAACACTTTAGTTGAGCTTGAACTTGTATTTGAAGCAAGTATTGTGAGCATGAGGTTCTTTGATATTGGTGAGTCACAACTTGAATATTTGAGTGCACATTTCATCTTTGCATAACTAAATTGAGTCTTGTTGTGTGCATTCATGATTGAGTCTTGTGTAGCACTGTTCGAGATACCCTTTTTGAACGACTGAACTTGAGTTTGCTTAAGGACAAGCAAAAGTTTAAGTTGGGGGTGTTGATGAGTCCACCAGTTGGACTCATTTATGGCTATATTTTAATAGAAATTGTGTCCTCAAATGCTTATTTTATCTCAATATCTGATGAAAACACTTAAGTTTCAGGTATTTGAAGTTTGAAGGAAAGCATGGACACTACGTCGCAAAATGGAACAAAAAGGCTGAAAAGAACGAAGAAATGAAGGCCCGAGGATCGCCGAGTCAACTTGGCGAGTCGTCGAAGGGTCTTACTTCACCTTTTGTTCCAGTGTGCTGAGCCTTGAAGGAAATGATCAAGTCAGCGGAAAAAGAGAGAAGTTGGCGCATCGCCGAGAAGTTTTGCGAAGCAGTACCATGTCGCCTAATGACCCAGAGCACAACGATGCTGAAGGATGGTGCAAGACGGTGATTCCGACTAACGACGCCGAATGATCTGCTGCAGCACAAATCAGTGAAAATTATAAATACTAGTTAGAGTTGTAGTTTTAAAAGTCGAACAATTATTATAATTTTCATATAGAATAGTACTTTTTGATATTTTTGCTCTGAGTTTGCGAGGGTTTTGAAAACTTGAAGAAGAAGGTTTCATCTCCAAGGATTTGGACTTGGGTCTCTTGGATTCTTCATTCTTGGCCTGTAACAAGACTTAAATCTTCATACCCATTTGAATGCAAGCTCATTTAGGTATAAATTTCTATCTCTTGATGTGTGGCTTAAAACCCCAATTCTTGTGGGTGTGCTTTTGTGAATATGGGTTTGATTATTGTTGGGTCTTGCTTGCTGATAGTCTATTCGTAGTTTAAATGTGATTTCGTTTAGTGGTTGTGGATGAACTTAATGAGGTTGTAGTTGCAAATATAATCTTATATATGTGTTTTCAGCTTGCTCGAGAGAGAGGTCGTAAAACTAAGACCACTAATTTGATGGCCAGTGTGAGTGGGTCGACATCGAGGTTCAGCTCAAGAGAGTGAACCCTAGTCCCATGTGCACACACTCAGCTCGAGAGAGTGAGTGGGTTAAGTCGGAGGCTGTTCTTCATGCGGCAAGTGGGTGTCCGAGAGGAACCCGCTTGAAACGGGGTAAGTTGCTCGAGAGAGAGCTTATCCCCTTTAAAGTTTAGCCTAGTCACAAATACTAAATGAATTTACTATCAAAAGCATGTACCCAATGATTTAGTCTATCCCGTATTCCTATCACATCCCAAGAATTCCCTCTCATTACGTAGAAATCCTTGATTATTTTGCTATTTTTGTTTACTAGTGACAAAACCTCATTGTTAATTGACATTCTTGTGTCCCCCTTTAGTTTATAATATTTTTAATCGTTAATGTGTTTAGCAACGACTATTTAGAACTAAAATTTATTTTTCTATTAATTCTCAAAACCACTCTCTTGGGAACGATCCCAACCCCTGGTTGGCTTATTATACTGTTGCACAATCGTAGACACTTGCATCAGAAGTTGTGTCCTTGATTACGCAAATATCAACGGTTCTTAAACTCATAAGTATCATGGAGTTTCTAATTGGTGTTTTTTAAAATTGGATCTACTATTGGAGAAGACTTTACCAGCGATCGAGTTTTCTAATATAGTTAAATCTTTTCTATGTTATTAGGTCTCATTTTGTTAGTCTTCAATCGCCAATGTATATGAGATTTTATACAACAATATAGAAGGTTATAAAGTTCTTATGTAATTAAGTTAGTTTTTTTGTTTGTTTCATCTTTAAAATTTAATAAATTTTTGTGTTGTTTAGACTAGTAAATTGATTGAAGACTTTTACTGAACTAATGAACAATATGAACGTAATGGATCAAAGAGAACACTTGTTCACTCATTAGTATTCTTTCAATTTTCCAACTCTATAAAGAATGATGCATTTAGATTTTACACCTAAGCTAGCTCTAAGTGTGATGGTGGAATATTTTTGTAATATGAGTTTATAAAACATCTACTAATGATTAGTATTATTTTATATTTATTAGATTGTGGAATAAAACTATGTGCATTAGGTATGTAGATAGTAAAAAAAATATTATTTCAAAGAAAGTAATATATAAATGTATAACAATCTCTAAATTATTAATCACTGAATAACAATCCCTTCATTATTATTTTCCCTCATAAACCGTCAATGCATTACAATCTCCATATGAAAATATATTTACCATAGTGGACGTTGAGGTTGCAAATGTATGAACATGTTGGTTAGCCAAGCAGGAAAATTGTCAATTTAAAATGAATTTGGCCTGTCAAAATATATTTAATCAATAAATGAGACATTTTCCAATCCAACACAAAAAAAATTCTTATTGAGATGGGTTACATAAATATATGATAAATAATAGGCCATAACAACACTACCAGCACAACTCTTGCCCTTAATAAATTTGTTTGTTTATTGTATTAATCAAGGAAAGAGTTCCATTAATAAAACAAAGGCCAACTTGTCGTGTACAAGAGTTATACCAAAAAATGATGAACCTACAAACAAAAATAGAAGGGGTCCTCTAATACACTTCCTATTTTTTCTTTAACAACCTCAACCTACAACTTAATTGCCAACTTCTGCTCCTCCATATATTTATCTAGACGTATTTGTGAGTTAGGGTATATAGTCTTTTACATTAGTATTCACTTTTTTTTTGCTCATCCAATGTTCATAATTTTTTATGGATATGTTCCAATGCATCAAACCAATTAGAATTTCCCTAAGTATATTCATGTTGGAAATCCTCTACTTTCACTTTTGAAAAATTTTCCATTATTTTTTCGATACTTGTGGAACCATAGGAAACCGGTTTTACACTTAGTGAAAAGACTATAAAACCAACATTCCCTCTGGTCCGAGTTGCAAGTTTATATTCATTATGTCTGAGAAAGCACGCATTGTTAGTTTATCAAAAGAAGACTTTGTTCCATAATGTATATAAACTTGCGACTTGAACCAAAGCAAATGTTGGTGTAATGGTCTTTTCACCAAGTGGAAAACCATTTTCCTATTGTTCCACAAGTATCAAAGAAATAATTGATAAAATTTTCAAAATGAAACAAGAGTATCACCAATGTAATTAGGCTGAAGGAAAATCAAATGGCTTAGAGGCTTTTGAAGATCTACATAAAAAAATTACAAAAACTAAACAAGTAAGAATAATATAGAATACTAATGTTTATGATTATGCATCATTGCTCAGAAATACCTCTCGGTAAGCACTTGGAGGAACAAAAGCTTACAATGATGTTGTGGGTGGAGAAACTTAATAAAGATAAAAAAAAGTGTTATATAACCGAACATCTCAAGTTCATAATTATCATGGATTACATAAAAATATGAAAACAATGGTTCATAACACAAACTGACCTACTCTTACCATTTTTAAAAATTTATTACTATTGTTTTAATCAATCAATGAGTTTCATTAATATAAGAAATCTCAACTTCCTGTACACAAGAGTTATACCAAAAAAGGAGGAACCTACAAAAATAATATAATGGATGGTTTGATTGGGTGTATAAGAATAATGATGAATATAGTGTATTAGTAATGACTACATAAGTTATGCTAATATTACTTTTTATGCAATGTTTTGTTTTGTCTATTAAAAATAAAATGCATTCAATAATTTCCATAAAAAACATTTGTTTTCAATAATACCCTTCACACTCTTTAAGCTAAAAAACAATGGGAAATGTTTGAGCGAGATTTGAGGAGTGGTTATGTCATTAATCAATCTTATTCATGTGTTGAAACCCTTTGTATAAATAAAATGATAATCAACTAGTCACCTCTAGAGGCATTTCGAAACAATGACTCCTAACTATGAGATTATATTATATATGATGCAAAAAAACTCATCCTTGAGTATCCCAGGTTCTGTGTATTCTCCACATAACTACATAGGAAATATTTTATTAATAAAACTATAAAATATATAATGTCAACAGTAAGTGAAAACTTCAAAATTAATTTAACATAGAAAACAGAAGGAGTCTGGCATGTTGAACGAGCACAAAGAAAATAGCCAAGCATTTAAACAACTTACTTCATAATTCCAAACATCCTAAACAATGATCATACAGTTGACATAGAACAACTACATAACTTCTTTTTTCTTTCCTGAAGGTTCCCTGTCACTGTCATCATCATCCTTGTGAAAATTATACAGAGAATTGCACGTATCCTACAAGGTCATATCTAACAATTTTCTAACGTTGATAACAAATTTACATTAAGGAATCATCATCATATGCAAACCTTCAAAATCAGTGAAATATAAAAAATGTACAAATATCAGCTTTCATAGTTATAGGAACTATATCAACATTCAAATTGGATATCCCATCATACTCTCTTGCACAAAGTTGGAATACCTCCCCAGATTTTCCATCACTTTGACGAGTGTAATCACAAATATCTGCGGAGCCAACCCCATCAAATTTAAAATATTAAAACTTTTTTTGTTAAACAATTATTTTTCGGGCAAACATGAACATAGAATAGAAATTTACTCGTAGGTGGCTTTCTTGTGCATTAAAAATAGATTTTGGTTAATAATGGTAACTTTCCTAATAATGAGTAATATTAATACTAAGGGGCCGTTTGGTATAGTGTGTAAGAATAATTCTAAATAAAGTGTATTAATAATTCTTGCATTAACTATAAATAGATTATTTCTTATGTATTGTATTAGAAGTTCTTGCATAAAAATATTTATTTACAAGATATTCTTCACAATTATTGTGACGACCCGAGTCTACACCGTAGACGTGGCCGCCACTCAAGAACCATTGCAGGTCCCAAGTGAACCCTCATCCTGGCTGACTACAAGCGGAAGACTAATTCAAGAATACATAAGCTTAATACTAAATTAAATTCATTGAACTTGACTATTCAACTTTAAAAAGTTTGAACAATACTAAACATATATATACTCAAAGTTTGTAAAACAACTCAAAAGAAAGTAAATATAAACAACTCCTCAACTTTGTCTATCTATAAAGCCTCTAATATTACAGAAGGATATTGGGATAGGATCCATAACATCTCAAAACTACATAGGTGAAGTCCTCCGAAATGTAAGAAGGCTCACCAAAGCTGACTGGAATATCATAGGACCAGAACGAAACACATGTTGATAATCCTGAATACCTGTATCTGCATCATGAAATGATGCCAGCCAAATGGCGTCAGTACATGAAATATACGAGCATGTAAGGAGAAATCTGCAACATAAGTATAAGCTCGAACTGATAATAAGGAAGACATACTCACTTCGTCTCAACGTAAGATGACTCAAGAATAATCAACTCAAATCAGGAATACTTAACTAACCTCAAGGATACACAACTCAGCTCAAAATACTTCACTCAACTTACGATACTAAATTCAACTCATAATGAAAGCAACAACAAAAGATGCTATATACATGAAACTTTTAAAACTGTAGATAATAACTCACATGTATATTAGAATACAATAATAAATCTTTATTCTTATTTGGGAGATTCTCTAACCAACAACCATCTCTATGAGCTATGTGATGATACAATGTCTCTGTAGCATCTCGCTACTCGAAAGAACTAGAAAGAAGTTTAAAAGCTGGAAATAGTCATTTTTGGAAAGTATAAGGAAATCTGGAAAAATTTTAAGTAAGTTAAACTGAGTTTTTGGTCAACTTCAAACAACCATAACTCCTAGATCAGGATGATTTAGGTGTAGTTCCAGATATGGTTGGAAATTTCTTGGAATGATCTTTCCAACGCCGCCAAGTTTGCGCGATTCCGAGTTCGTATGAGTAAGTTATACCCCTTGGAAGTTGGGCTGTTGGATTAAGGAATGTCCAAATCCAGATTTGTGAAGGGTAAACTACTCTTTTCCTTACCTAATTTGCCTATTTCGTTTTTAGGAATTAATTGGGGTAAAACAAGACTTTATTCAGTTTAGAAAAAATAGAATTTACGCTAGGGCTTGGAGAGGAGAAGAAAGAAGAGAAAAGAGGAGAGAAATCAAGAAATCGCCAAGAACGTTCAAGCTTTGCGAGTGGAATTTGTCAGGGGTGATCCCAACAAGGTATGTGAGATCACATAGTGTTGGGTTAGTTCACCCACACGCCAAACTTGTTTCACTTCAGCAAAATTAGAGTTGTTTGAATGCTAAGAAAGTGAAGTTCTTGAAGAACATTGTTGAATGCCTAGTGTTGATTTGATTAGTGTTTCTAGGTTGTTTTTTGAATTAAATCTATTGGGTATTGAGGGTACTAATAATCCTAAGTGTTTGGGGAAAGAACTATGGAAGTTTAGAGAGTTTAGAGATGAAAAACGAAGGAGAAAAAACGGGGATTTTTTGGGCAAGGGCTAGGGGAGTCGGGCCTGCTAGAGCGCCACAAAAGTTCCTATGAACTTTGGCCTCTGGTGCGTCGCGCCAGCTAGAGCGCCTCAGGAAGTTCTCTGAACTTTGAGGGTGTTAGACAATTGGCATTTATTCCAGCTTATTATTTTTACTGTTTTTACTTATTTCAGTTTAGTGCTTCCTATTTTCTAGCTAGACTTAGTCAACTTTAGTTGCTCAACTTTCTGAAGTAAGTGGCCCTTTAATGGCTGTTAGTGGCCCCTTTTTATGGTTGTTAGTGGCACATGTTCTTATTTAGTTTTAACATCCACTTTTGTAAGTGGCTACTAGATAGGAAATGGTTAGGTTTTTCCTTGTATAAATTCAGATCTTATGCAAATTAATACATAGCTGGAATTTTATAAGTTCACTCTATTTTTATTCTTCAAATCAGTTTCTTGAGTATTTTTCTTCTAACAGTGGCATCAGAGCCTCTAGTTGATCTTACAGGACCAAAAAGTTTTAACCTACAACAAAAATGGTATCAAACAACCTACCTTTAAATCCACCATTCACTTTCACTGATGAAAATTACCAAATCTGGTCTGTGAAGAGGCAACCTTTTCTGGAAGCCTATGAACTTTGGGAAACTGTGACGGAAGATAAAGCACTTGCTGCTCTACTAGCAAATCCTACTTTGGCTCAAATCAAATCCAACAACGAAGAAAAGCCAAAGAAATCCAAAGCCAAGTCGCTTATGCAGAATGCTGTGGCAGATTCTGTGTTTTACAGAATCATGGCTTGCAAAACGGCAAAAGAGTCTTGGGATAGGTTGAAAGAAGAATATCAAGGCAGTGATAGAACACATCAAATGCAAGTGTTGAACCTGAAAAGAGATTTCGAGTGCTTGAATATGCAGGACGATGAAACAATTAGTAAGTATGCTGATCGAATATCCTTAATTGTTAATAACATTAGACTTCTTGGTGAAGAATTTACAGACAAACGAATTGTGGAGAAAGTTCTTGTGACTCTTCCTGAGAGGTTTGAATCTAAGATTTCCTCTCTTGAGGAATCCAAGGACCTGGGCAAACTTTCATTACGTGAACTAATGAGTGCTCTTCAAGCACAAGAGCAAAGGAGGACTATGAGACGGGACAAGTTCACTGAAGGAGCTTTCTCTTTACAAAAACAAATATTTGGTAAAGGAAAGCAACATGTCAACCAAAAGAATAAGGGAAAGCATGATGGGGGAAATAATAATGGAGATGTGAAGAAGAAGTTCCCTCCATGCAAACATTGTAAAAGAACTACACATCTGGAGAAGTACTGTTGGTGGAGGGTTGATGCTATATGTGGCAACTGTAAGCAGACGGGGCACATATCCAAGGTCTGCAAATCAAGAGCAAAGGCCTCTAGTGCTTTGCAAGCACAAGTAGCAGAAGCTGCAAATGCACATGAGGAGCAACTCTTTGCAGTTTCATACTTTTCAATCAATGAATTCTTTGATTCATGGCTTCTTGATAGTGGTTGCACACATCACTTGTGCAATGATGCTGAAATGTTCAAATTCCTCGATGATACATACAAATCTAAAGTAAAAGTGGGAAATGGTGAGGCAGTAGAAGCCAAAGTCAGAGGTACAATGTCTATCTCAACAATATCTAGTATCAAAACTATTCCTGATGTTTTGTACACACTTGATATGAGTCAAAATTTGTTGAGTGTTGGACAAATGCTTGAAAATAATTATTCTCTGCATTTTAAGAATCGTGAATGTGTTGTTTTTGACCCTTCTGGAGTATAATTATTTTATGTCAAGATAAGCAACAAAATGTTTTCAGTTGATTGGGAGAAAATAACTGAGGGGGCTTAAACTTTTACTTCACAAACATGTACAAACCTATGGCACAAAAAGTTTGGTCACTTCAATATGAGAAGCATCGCAGAGATGAAAAAGAAGGAGCTAGTGGAAAGTATGCCTGAATTTCTTTCTAATGCTCAAGTGTGTGAAACTTGCCAACAGGGAAAGCAAACAAAATGGCCATTTCAAGCAAATCGAGTATGGAGAGCTAACCAAAAACTTCAGCTCATTCATACAGATGTTTGCAGCCCAATGAAAACAGATTCATTGAGTGGTACCAAATACTTTCTCTTCTTTATTGATGACTACACCTGTAGCGACCCTAAAAATTGATAGGTGAAACTAGAGCCTAACGTATGAATTTTAAAAGTTTAAGCATATATTGGTAAGTCCATGTGGGCAAGGGGCGGTTTTCGTAAATATTAATTTTTAGTTAAATTAAGAACTGGGTACATTTTATATTATTTCTAATTTCTATATATGGTATTAAAACTTTTAAAAAAGGTATTGTTTTAATTCATTCTTCAAAAAAAAAGAGGAAGGGTTCTCTCTAGAACACCATTGAAGACCAAGGTCAAGTTGGAGCTAGGGTTGAAGATTTCGAGTGCTTTCTTCTTCAATTTTTCGTGGGTTTTCAACTTAGAGGTATGGTGACCCTTGATCCTTGATCAATCTTTCTTTCAAGGAGTCCAATCAAAAGGGTTTCAAAAGTGTTTCAAAGAACAAAAATCTCAAATTCTAATCTAAGCATGGGTTCATTGGCAAAACGTTTTCTAAGACATTATATTGATAAATTAATGTTTGATTAATGTTTTTAAGATGATTTCGTATGGAATTCCTTGAAGAACCCATGTTTTCCCTAAATTCCTAAATTTGCTTATGAAGTGGGTCTTTTGCTTATGATTCAAAGTTTATGAAATTGTGTTTGGATTGGATTGTATTAGTGATGCTTATGATTTTCTACATATATCTATGATGCATTGATGATGTATGGATGAATTGAAAGTTGTGGCCTTATGGGCAAGTTATGGATGAATTCTCTTGTGGTAAGTAAAATGGTTGGGACTTGAATGTTGTTGATTATGGCTTTTGGAGGGATGGTAAGTTGGCTTAATCTCATATTATGGATAAAATTGTTCTTGCTTGGTTTGATCCACCTATGGTGGAGGTGTTTAATTATGGAATGTATTATGAACATGGACTTGAAGGCATTATCTATTGAATTAAAGTGTTATCAAGTTATGAAATGTTATTGTACTATGCGAAGGTAAATATGTGAAGGTATTCTTATGGGTTATAAGGTGATCTTGTACAAAGTGTTCTTGTAGTGTAATTGAAAGTATGTTCTCTTTAAATGTTCATATGTGATGATGTTGGACTATGAAGAGTCCCTATATGGAAATGTTGTGAATTTCTTGGTAGACTTAGATGTCCCTTCTTGTTACTTGAAAGCTCTTTGAATGAATGAATGTCTAGGATCGGTAGACCTAAGCATGGTTCCCTTTCTATGAATGATAAAAGAGTACTTCTAGATTATATCTTGAATAGGCTAGACCTAGCATGGTACCCTTTTCATGAGTAAGTCTAGACTCCTAAATGTGAATGTTAAACCTTGAAGTGGTGAACCCTAGGGGTAATGACCTTCTTCTTGTGTGAAATGATAGACTTAGAGATGGTGGACCAGCATGGTAACAAACTCTCTCTAAGAAAGTCAATGAGCTATCCTTAATGAAACTTGATCGGCTAGAACTAAGAAATGGAGCCCTTCTTGGTAGAACTACTATGAGTTGGCCGAACTTAGAAATGGGGTCCACTCTAGTGCATACATGTGAATGAATTACTCTATGGGAACTAAGGCTAAGCACCGAGTAGATGTGGTTAGGATGGTGGCCCTACTTAAGTATGAGACTAGGGCACAATGAACATCCTTAGACATCCCCTAAACCATGTGCCTACATGGGTTGATTATTAGTTCTACCTTTGGCAAGTAGAACACCTTCCACGGAGTAGGGTAGACTCCGAATTCCATGCCTAGCTAGTATGGTCTATGTCGGTTAATGCCTATTCCCATCATGTGGGATGTGCACTCTAGTTATTGGATAGGTTCTACAAAGTGTAGGTGGTAGTATGGGATGCTATCTACACATTGCTCGAGTAGTCCTAGAAGATGCTAAAGTGAGTTCCCTAAGTCTAAATGGCTATTATGTGAAAGTCCCCTAAATGCTTAAATGTCTCCTAAGTGGTTCATTAAAGAATTTTGACTTAGCATGTTATATCGTAATGGTACATTCCTTATCTATGGTAACCCTTAGGAACACTTAGGTGTATATAAAGAGATTGTATGGGCGATTACTTCATGTTTCACTTAAGTGTGGCTTTGGGTAACTGGAGATAGAGGTCATTAAATGATGAAAAGGCTTACTTGTGATGTTTATGTGTTGTACATTGGTACTATTTGAGTATGTCTATTATGTGGGTATTGTCTTATATGTGGATGATGACGTGAAATGTATCTCTTATAATTGTGAAATGAAGGTTTTATCAAAAATGGCATGAAAGCATATATCTCAAATAAATGTCTGTTTTAGCATGTTTTTGCATGGTCATCATACTTAGTACTTAATTGTGCTAATTCCATATTTTCTCTATTTTCTACAAGTGTATGTTCCGGCAAGTGAGCGGGTTTTATAGTAAGCTTGGGATTTGAAGTTCTTCCTAGATTTTGTGGTATGTCCTCATATGTCGAGGGCAAGACTTTTCTATTCTAAGTGTTATGATAAGGTTCTTGTAATAGACTTAATAGACTTCTTTTGATTGTAAAGGGCCGTGCCCCTAGTATGTTTTCAGGTTTATGTCTAAGATGGCTAAGAGACTTAGTATTCCGTTTTCAGGTTTATGTCTATGATGGCTAAGAGACTTAGTATTCCGCTTGTGTACTTTTGAAAGATGTCTTTAAAAAAAGTATGACCTTTGAGTCTTATGGATTTTGTTTTAAAGAGTTCTTAATTCCGCACTATTTTACATATCTAATGTGATGAATACTTAGGGCTTGTATAAGACGTCCGAGAGGTCGAATACACATGTTACGACTTGGGGGTGCTCTCGAGTCGTGACAACACCAGAATGTGTTGGGTTTATTTCATTAGAATGAAGAGTGAAGTCTCTGATGTTTTTAAACAATTTAAAGCTTTAGTAGAAAATTAATGTAATCTTAGTATTAAGGCTTTAAGGTCTGACAATGGAGGAGAATATACTTCTTCTCAGTTTGTGGAGTTTTGTAATAGCATAGGTATTGAACGCCAATTGACATTACCATACACTCTACAACAAAATGGCTTATCTGAAAGGAAGAACAAGACAGTAATGGAGATGGCCAGATGTCTTTTGCTCGAAAGAAAGATCCCAAATCAGTTTTGGGCGGAGGCAGTTAATACCTCTGTATATTTGCTGAACAGATTGCCTACTAAGGCCCTACAGGACATGACTCCATATGAAGCTTGGTGTGGGAACAAACCATCAGTACACCATCTCAGAATCTTTGGGTGTATATGTTATTATCGAGTTCCAGAAACAAAGAGGACTAATTCTCAGCCGAGAAGTGAAGTTTGATGAAGCAGCTGGTTGGGATTGGAAAAATTAGAAGACCTTTTATTCTGATTTATTTTCAAAAGAGGAGCCTCAACTTTCAAAAGATGAACTAGTGGATGATGAACCAATAAGGGGAACTCAATCCATGAAAGATTTCTATCAGCGGTGTAACTTGGTTACCTCTGAACCAACAAGCTATGCTGAAGCACAAGACTCTCAGGCATGGAGGAGAGCTATGCAAGATGAACTAGACATGATCGAGAAGAACGGAACCTGGCAGCTTGTTGACAGACCTAGAAATTGCAAGGTGATTGGTCTAAAATGGATATTCAAGACAAAACTCAATCCTGATGGAACAATTTGCAAACATAAGGCTAGATTAGTGGTGAAGGGATACACACAACAATATGGTGTGGATTACCAGGAAACATTTGCTCTTGTAGCAAGGTATGATACAATCAAGCTTATTCTTGCATTTGCATCTCATAGTTCCTGGAAGATTCATCAACTTGATGTCAAATCATCTTTTTTGAATTGTTTGCTTGCTGAAGAGATCTATCTAGTGCAACCTGATGGTTTCTCAATTCTTGGAAAAGAGGATCAACCTTATCTCTTAACGAAGGCCTTGTATGGCCTAAAACAAGCCCCAAGGGCATGGTATGAGAGGATGGACAATCATCTCATCCAACTTGGCTTTAGTAGAAGTCAAAGTGAAGCTACTCTGTTTGTGAATGTCACTGCAGGTGAGTCCTTAATTGTCTCAATTTATGTGGATGACATGCCTGTGACAGGAAGGAAAATTGAACTAATCCAAAGGTTCAAGGATGAAATGGAGAAAATCTTTGAAATGACTGATCTTGGAGTCATGAAGTACTTTCTTGGCATGGAAGTGTTGCAGTCGAGTGATGGAATTTTCATATGCCAGCAGAAATACATTTTGGATATTCTAAACAGCTTCAAAATGCAAGACTGCAAACATGTGAGTACTCCAATCTCTACGGGTGTGAAGCTTGGCAAGGATGAGGATTCCAAAAAAGTGGATGATAGTATGTATAGAAGCTTAATTGGCAGTCTTCTATATCTAACCGCAAGCAGACCTGACATTATATATGTTGTAAGTTTGCTCTCTAGGTTCATGTGTTATCCTAGAGACACACACTTCACAACGGCTAAAAGAGTGTTAAGGTATATTAAAGGAACCAGCAAGTTTGGAACTTTTTTCCCAACATCTGCCGAAGTAACTGTGAACCTGATCGGGTACTCTGATAGTGATTGGGGTGGCGGAGTTGATGATTCTAGAAGCACCTATGGATATCTTTTTTGTTTGGGGACAAGTTGTTTTAGTTGGAGCTCTAGGAAACAAGAAACTACAGCTCAATCAACAGCAGAAGCTGAGTACATAGCTGTTGCATCTGCTGTGAATCAAGCTATTTGGCTAAGGAAGATGTTGAAGGACTTGGGCCATGAACAAACAAAAGCTACCAAGATCATGTGTGACAACAGTTCAGGACTTTCAATCTCAACAAATCATGTGTTTCATGGTCGAACTAAGCATATCAAGATCAAGTTTCATTTTATTAGAGAAGTCCAACAATCTAATGAAGTGTTGCTTGTTCATTGTTCATCTGAGAACCAGCTAGCTGACATTTTCACTATGTCATTGCCAAAGGAAAGGTTTGAAGATCTGAGGAAACGAATTAGTGTTTGCCACAAAAATGCCAAGGAGGAGTGTTAGACAATTGGCTATTTTTTCCAGTCTTATTATTTTTTACTGTTTTTTTACTTATTTCAGTTTAGTGCTTCCTATTTCTAGCTAGACTTAGTCAACTTTAGTTGCTCAACTTTCTAAAGTTAGTGGCCCCTTTAATGGCTGTTAGTGGCCCATTTTATGGTTGTTAGTGGCACATGTTCTTATTTAGTTTCAATATCCACTTTGTAAGTGGCTACTAGATAGGAAATGGTTAGGTTTATCCTTGTATAAATTTAGATCTTATGCAAATTAATACATAGCTGGAATTTTATAAGTTCACTCTATTTTTATTCTACAAATCAGTTTCTTGAGTATTTTAGTTCTAACAGATGGCTGGCGCCCCGCGCCTATCAGAGCGCCAGGGACACCAGTTCTCCCCACTCGTTCCCCACTTTTTCGTACTTGTTCCTTAGCAAGGTACCTATGTTTTCTAGTTGATCCTAACACTCTAAGTTACATCTAAACATCATGAAATCATCCATAAACATGAGATCATGAACCTTGAATCCATAATCCAATTCAAGGAAAGTTAAGAGTCAAGTCAAGAGAAGTAAGAGTCAAGTCAAGAGAAGTTCTTAGATATTTGCAAAAGTCATTAGCAAACATTTTAACTTTGTTTTAAGACTTAAGTTTTGAGTTCAGTAAAAAGTAAAGTTGAAGTTCATTTCTTCAAAAGTATATGGGGACTAAGTATTGTCAAAGAGATTTAAAATGTTTTCACATTTAAATAATAGCGGAAACTGAGATTTCCAAAGTGCCTTCGGGATAGTTTTCATAAAATAAGTAATTGCTTTATAAATGAAGCAAGAGGGGAAAGTTTGATTTACAAGATAGCCTTTGAGCTAAGTTTTTGAGCAGTAATCTCAAATCCCAAAAGAAGTATGTTTTTAAACATAAGAGCTAGCATATTTTAGGAGTAGTATGGATCACCGAATTGGGGGCGAGCATGCGTTCAGATAACTCACGTCTCCAAACCATGTAGCCACCATGGGTAGAAAAGGGTCATACTTTTTAGATGAACCCTTTTCACAATAGACTAATGGATCCACTTAGTAGTTCAGGTCCTATGCCTTTGGTCGGGTATAAAATGTGTCGGTTAGAGAAACTCCCACAGAAATTATTGTATTTTTATATACATCAATTTATTGTACTTTTACATACATTTCAAAGTTGTTGTATCCTTATATATACACAGAGTTGACATCATGTTTTTAAACAACTTTTCTTTATATTGCACTTGTTTTAAACTGCTTTATATTGAAATGAGTTTAGTTAAGTATTCATAAGTTGAGAAGAGCCAAGGTAAGTGTTTCTTTCAGATTCCCTTCCAAGCCTATGTTTGTTAGCATTCCAACTCACATACTCATACATTCAATGTACTGATGCCAACTAGCCTTCTTCTTATTAGGATCTAGACACAGGTAACTAGGATCGGCATCCGACGCATCGTTGATCCAGTGACCAGTTCAGAGTCTGTTGGTGAGCCTCTTTGCATTCCAGATGACTCTTTTTCATTGCTTTCAGTTTTAGTATTAGTTCAATAGGATGTCGTGGGTCTGTCTGGACATCCATCTCAGTTGTTTAGAGGCTTCATAGATAGACAGATAGTCAGTTAGTTAATTCAATTGTCTTTACTTTTCATTTCATATGTTAAAGACTTGGGTTTCCTTTAAAGGCCAGTTAAATGTTCCTTTATAACATTTTAGTTACTTCATAAATGTGTATGTGATGAGTTAAGTCTTCCGCTGAGTTAGTATGTCAGACGAATGGTTCTCTTGAGGCCAGCAATGGACTTCGAGTGCCAGTAGGCTCGGGACGTGACAAACTTGGTATCAGAACCCAGAGTTCAAGAGTCCGAGGGAGTCTATGAAGCTGTGTCTCTAGAGTCCTATTTATCGATTTGAAGCGCGCCACATCTATAATTAGGAGGCTACAACTTTTAGGAATTCCTTCACTTCTTTCATACTCATTTTGTGTGTTAGAGTTTATCTCTAAAAGTTTCCTTCTAATTCGTGCTTGCGTGTGTTTTCAGATAACCATGCCTCCACGAAGAGCTGTCAGAGGTCGTCCTGCGAGACGCAATGTTGAACTAGAAGAGCAAGAGTTACCCAATGCACCTGAAGTGCAACCTCAAAAGGAAGTCAAAAATGTTGAGTTCTATGAGGCTATCCGGATGTTGAGCCAAGCTGTGACTAACCAGGTTGGGCAGCAAAGAGGAGCTCGACAAGAAGAGGCAGACACTTCAAGGATTCGTGAGTTTTTGAGAATGAATCCTCCAAGTTTCATTGGTTGAAGCACTTCTGAGGATCTGGAGAACTTTGTTGATGAACTGAAAAAGGTGTTTGATATGATACATGTTACTGATACTGTGAGAGTTGAGCTAGCTGCATATCAGATGAAAAATGTTGCTAGGACTTGGTTTGATTAGTGGAAAGGGGATAGAGCTGAGGATGCACCACCTGTGAGTTAGGCATGTTTTGAATAGGCTTTGTTGGGGCATTTCTTTCCCCGAGAATTGAAAGAGGCTAAGGTACGGGAATTTCTTACACTTAAACAAGATTCTCTAAGCGTTCATGAGTATGGGTTGAAATTCACCCTACTGTCTACTATGCTCCGGAAATGGTTGCGGACCTGAGGAGTAGGATGAGTCTGTTTGTTGCTGGATTGTCCTGTTTATCAAGCAAAGAGGGTCGGGCAGCAATGCTTATTGGGGACATGGACATTTCGAGGTTGATGGTCTATGTGCAGCAAGTAGAGGAAGAGAAGTTGAGGGATAGAGAGGAATTCAAGAACAAGCGAGCTAAGATAGGAAACGAGTCCGGGAAGCAGAAGAGTAATGCCAACCGATCATCTTTCCAACAGAAACAGAAGGGACCTGCTCCATCATCTGCTAGTGCACCTGCACCTAAGAACAAAGGTGAGTACAATACTCAGAACTTCAGAGGTAAACCTGCTTATTCCCAGGGTAGTGTGGCACAAGGGGGTAGTAAGCCTCCTGCATGCGCCAAGTATGGTAGGAACCACTCAAGTGTTTGTCGTGAGGGCTCCACTGGTTGTTGCAAGTGTGGTCAGACTAGGCATTTCATGCGAGAGTGTCCAAAGAGCAAGCAGGGAAATGGTAATGGGGGCAATAGAGCCTAGTCTTCTTCAATAGCTCCACCAGACAGAGCTGCACCTAGAGGGGTTACTTCTAGTACTGGCGGAGGAGCAAACTGATTATATGCTATCAGCAGTCGCCAAGAGCAAGAGTATTCACCAGATGTCACTGGTATGATTCAAGTCATTGACTTTACTATTTATGCCTTGCTAGATCTAGGAGTGAGTTATCTTTTGTAACTCCATATGTTACTATGACTTTGATGTTATTCCTGAGCAACTTAGTGAACCATTCAATGGCTTTACGCCTATTGGTGAGTCTATTCTAGCAGAGAGAGTCTATCGTGATTGTCTCATCTCCATCAATCACAAGAGTACCATGGTTGATTTAATTGAGTTAGACATGGTAGATTTTGATATCATTCTTGGTATGGACTGGCTTCAAGCCTGTTATGTCTCAGTTGATTGTAGAACTCGAGTAGTTAAGTTTCAAATTCCAAATGAGCCAGCCTTAGAATTGAAAACCAGTTCAGCAGTGCCTAAGGGTCGTTTCATTTCGTACCTTAAGGCAAGAAAGTTAGTTTCTAAGGGGTGTATCTATCACTTAGTCCGAGTAAATGACTCAAGTATTGCGGTACCTCCTATTTAGTCAGTTCCAGTAGTAAAAGGATTTCTAGAATACTTTCCAAATGATCTTCCCCGAGTCCCTCCTGAGTGAGAGATAGACTTTCGTGTAGATCTTCTTCCAGATACTCATCCTATATCTATTCTGCCATACAGAATGGTACTAGCAGAGTTGAAAGAGCTTAAAGAGCAATTAAAAGATCTATTAGATAGGGGCTTTATTCGACCAAGTGTCTCACCTTGGGGCGCTCCGGTCTTGTTTGTGAGAAAGAAAGATGGTTCCCTTAGAATATGTATAGATTACCGTCAGTTGAACAAGGTTACCATCAAGAATAAGTATCCTTTTTCGAGAATTAATGATCTTTTCGATCAGCTTCAGGATGCTTCTTGTTTTTTCCAAAATAGACCTTAGATCAGGTTACCATTGGTTGAGAGTAAGGGAAAGTGATATTCCCAAGACAGCTTTCAGAACCTGATATGGTCATTATGAGTTTTTGGTCATGTCCTTTGGTTTGACTAATGCACCAGCAGCGTTCATAGATCTTATGAATAGAGTCTTCAAACCTTATTTAGATATGTTTGTTATCGTCTTCATTGATGACATACTAATCTATTCAAGGAATGAAGAAGATCATGCTAGTCACCTCAAAATAGTTCTTCAGACTTTGAAATATAGAGAATTGTATGCCAAGTTCTCTCAGTGTGAGTTTTGGCTTGAATCTGTGGCATTCTTAGGCCACATTGTGTCTGGAGAAGGAATTAAACTTGATAGTCAAAAAATTGAGGCAGCGCAGAATTGGCCTAGACCCACATCGCCAACTGATATTAGGAGTTTCTTGGGTTTAGCTGGTTATTATAGAAGGTTTGTATAGGGATTCTCGTCTATTGCATCTCCTTTGACCAAGTTGACTCAGAAGACAACTAAGTTTCAATGGTCTAAAGTTTGTGAGAAAAACTTTTAGGAAATTGAAAAAAAAAGGTTGACTACTGCCCAGTATTGACCTTACCAGAA
>NW_006238970.1:1037224-1038044 GCF_000226075.1 Solanum tuberosum | reverse complement strand
AAGTTTCAAAGGTCTGAAGCTTGTGAGAAAAACTTCCAGAAATTGAATAAGCGGTTGACTACTTCCCTAGTATTGACCTTTCCAGAGGGTACTCAAGGTGTTGTGGTGTATTGTGATGCATCTAGAGTTGGTTTGGGTGGTGGTGTGTTAATGCAAAATGGCAAAGTTATAGCTTATGCCTCTAGACAGTTGAAAGTTCATGAGAAGAACTACCCAACCCATGACTTAGAGTTGGCAACTGTGGTATTCCCTTTGAAGAGATGGCGCCATTACTTGTATGGTGTGCATGTTGAAGTATTCACTTATCACAAGAGCCTTCAATATGTGTTCACTCAGAAAGAGCTGAATCTCAAACAAAAGAGGTGGTTAGAGTTACTCAAGGATTATGACATGAGTATTCTTTATCACTCATGTAAGGCTAATGTTGTTGCTGATGCCTTGAGCAGGTTGTCTGTGGGTAGTACCGCCCATGTTGATGAAGAAAAGAGAGAGTTAGAAAAATATGTGCATAGGCTTGCACGCTTAGGAGTCTGACTTATTGATTCCACAGAAAGAGGAATAGTGATGACAATGGGGCTGAATCATCATTAGTGTCAGAAGTGAAGGAAAAGCAAGACCAAGATCCCATTTTTCTTGAATTGAAGGCAAATATTCAAAAGCAAAAAGTATTAGCTTTTGAACAAGGGGGATATGGCGTACTGAGATATCAAGGTAGATTGTGCGTACCAATGGTGGATGGACTCTAACAGAGGATCATGGAGGAGGCTCATAGCTCCAGATATTCCATTCATCCGGGTTCCACAAAGATGTATCGTGACTT
>NW_006238970.1:1028101-1036795 GCF_000226075.1 Solanum tuberosum | reverse complement strand
ACAATAGTTACCATGCTAGCATCCAAATGGCTCCATAAAAGGCTCTTTATGGGAGAAGATGTAGATCTCCTCTTGGATAGTTTGAAGTTGGTGAAGCAGGGTTTGATAGAACAAGATTTAGTTCACCAAGCTATGGATAAGGTTAAAGTGATTCAAGAAAGGTTGAAAATGGCACATAGTCGTCAAAAATCCTACACTGATGTTAGGAGAAGGGCGTTAGAGTTCAAAGTAGATGATTGGGTATATTTGAAAGTTTCACCCATAAAGGGAGTTATGAGGTTTGGTAAGAAGGGGAAACTTAGTCCCCGGTATATTCGACCTTATCGCATGGCCAAGAGGATTGGCAATGTAGCTTATGAGTTGGAGCTGCCACAGGAATTTGCAGCGGTTCATCCGGTATTTCATATCTCCATGTTGAAGAAGTGCATGGGAGATCCTTCATTGATCATACCAACTGAAGACATTGAGATCAAGGGTAGCTTATCCTATGAGGAGATTCCTGTCTAGATTCTAGATCGCCAAGTTCGCAAGTTGAGAACAAAAGAGGTAGCATCAGTCAAGGTTCTTGGAGGAACCAATTTGTTGAAGAAGCTACTTGGGAAGCTGAAGAGGACATGAAGAAGAGATATCCACATCTCTTTGAATCCGAAGAAAGTGCAGATCAAGGTACTAATTTTCTTCTTAGTGCTCTCTAAATTATGAAAGAGCATGTTGTTTGTTCGCATTTGCTTGTTGGGTGTTTGAGTTGATGTTGCACCCTAAGTCTAGTAAGAGTAATTTCATTCGAGGTTGAATGTTTCCAAGGTGGAGATATTGTAACATCTCGCAACTAGAAAGAACTAGAAAGAAGTTTAAAATCTGCAAATAGTCATTTTTGGAAAGTATAAGGAAATTTGGAAAATTTTAAGTTAAAGTGAGTTTTTGGTCAACTTCAAACGACCATAACTCCTAGCTAAGGATCAGTTAGGTGTAGTTTTAGATATGGTTGGGAAGTTCTTGGAATGATCTTTCCAACGCCGTCGAGTTTGTGTGATTCCGAGTTCGTATGAGTAAGTTATACCCTTTGGAAGTTAGACTGTTGGATTAAGGTAAGTCCAAATCCGGATTTGTGAAGGGTAAACTAGGTCTTTTCCTTACCTAAATTTTTCCTATTTAGTTTTTAGGAATTAATTGGGGTAAAACAAGACTTTATTCAGTTTAGAAAAATTAGAATTTACGCTAGGGCTTGGAGAGGAGAAGAAAGAAGAGAAAAGAGGAGAGAAATCAAGAAATCGCCAAGAATGTTCAAGCTTTGCCAGTGGAATTCGTCGGGGGTGATCCCTACAAGGTATGTGAAATCACATAGTGTTGGGTTAGTTCACTCACACGCCAAAACTTGTTTCAATTCAGCAAAATTGGAGTTGTTTGAATGTTAAGAAAGTGAAGTTCTTGAAGAACATTGTTGCATTCTTGTTGGTTGATTGTTGAATGCCTAGTGTTGATTTGATTCGTGTTTCCGGGTTGTTTTTCGAATTAAATCTATTGGGTATTGAGGGTACTAATGATCGTAAGTGTTTAGGGAAAGAACTATGGAAGTTTAGAGATGAAAAATGAAGGAGAAAAATCAGGGATTTTCTGGGAAAGGGCTAGGGGCGTCATGCCTGCTAGAGCGCCACAAAAGTTCCTCTAAACTTTGGCCTCTGGCGCGTCGCACCAGCCAGAGCGCCTCAGGAAGTTCTCTGAACTTTGAGGGCTGGCGCCCCGCGCCTCTCAGAGCGCCAGTTCTCCCCATTCGTTCCCCACCTTTTCGCACTTGTTCCCGCTCAAGGTACCTATACATTCTAGTTGATTCCAAAACTCTAAGATACATCTAAACATCATGAAATCATCCATAAACATGAGATCAAGAACCTTGAATCCATAATCCAATTCAAGGAATGTTAAGAGTCAAGTCAAGAGAAGTAAGAGTTAAGTCAAGAAAAGTTCTTAGAGATTTCCAAAAGTCTTTTGCAAACGTTTTAACTTTGTTTTAAGACTTAAATTTTGAGTTTAGTAAATAGTAAAGTTGAAGTATATTTCTTCAAAAGTATATGGGGATTAAGTATTCCCAAAGATATTTAAAATGTTTTCACATTTAAATAAGAGCGGAAACTAAGATTTCCAAAAAGCCTTCGAGCTAGTTTATAGAAAAAAATAAATCGCTTTCTAAATGAAGCAAGAGGGGAAACTTTGATTTCCAAGATAGCATTTGAGCTAAGTTTTTGAGGACTAATCTCAAATTACAAAAGAAGTATGTTTTTAAACATAAGAGGTTGTATATTTTGGGAGTAGTATTGAGAACCGAATTGGGGGCGACCTTGAGTTTAGATAAGTAACGTCTCCATAAAACCATGTAGCCACTATGGGTAGAAAAGGGTCATACTTTTTAGATGAACCATTTTCACAATAGACTAGTGCAGCCCCTTAGTAGTTCAGGTCCTATACCTTTGGTTGGCCGGATATAAGATGTGCTGGCAGCGTAAGGTAGATCGATGTATCATCACTATAGCTCTTATGTGATGGTTGTCGGTTAGAGAAACTCCCACAGAAGTTATTGTATTTTTATATACATCAGTTTATTGTATTTTTACATACATTTCAGAGTTGTTGTATCCTTGTATATACACAGAGTTGACATCATGTTTTTAAACAGCTTTTCTTTATATTGCACTTGTTTTAAACTGCTTTATATTGAAATGAGTTCAGTTAAGTATTCATGAGTTGATAATATCCAAGGTAAGTGTTTCTTTCAGATTCCCTTTCAAGCCTATGTTTGTTAGCATTCCAACTCGCATACTCGTACATTCAATGTACTGATGCCAGTTGGCCTGCATCTTATTATGATGCAGACACAGGTAACTAGGATCGGCATCCGATGTATCGTTGATCTAGTGAGCAGTTCAGAGTCTGTTGTTGAGCCTCTTTGCATTCTAGAGGACTCATTTTCATTGCTTTCAGTTTTAGTATTAGTTCATTAGGATATCGTGGGCCTATCCCGACATCCATCTCAGTTGTTTAGAGTCTTCATAGACAGACAGACAGTCACTTAGTTAATTCAATTGTCTTTACATTTCTTTTCATATGTTAAAGACTTGAGTTTGCCTTAAAAGGCAGTTGAATGTTCCTTTATAACATTCTAGTTACTTCATAAATGTGTATGTGATGAGTTAAGTCTTCCACTGAGTTAGTAAACTAGGCCAAGGGTTCGCTTGAGGCCAGCAATGGTCTTCGAGTGCCAGTCCCGCCCAGGGTGTAGGCTCGGGCGTGACAGTCCCGCCCACACTTCCAGAACTCTCCTATACCTTGTCGGAGTATAGGACATTCTCAACTAAGTGGATCCACTAAGCTATGCTTAAAAAGCAATAAGGAATCATCAAAAAAGTATGACCCTTTCTACTCACGTTTGCATACATGGTTTATGAGGATTTTGAGTTGTCTGAACTCATCCCCATATCGGTGGTCAATACGACTCCAAATAATAAGACGTATGCTCATGTGTTTCAGAACATTTTCTCATCCTAAAACTTTGAGATTTTATTACTCAAAAGGTTCTCTGAAAAGAGACGGTGCATAAAACATCTCATGATCTCATTTGGAAATCGAAGTTTCCTCTTATTTTAAATGTAAAAACATTTACTCTTGGGAATACTTTGTCCCCTTATACTCATTTTTAAAAATGAAACTCGACTCTCCTTATCCTCATAGTCATTTACTCAAGTCTTTAAACAAATTATAAATAATTGTAAAAGACTTCTCAAAATAGGGTTCATGCCGAATTATGGATGTGAATGACTCATTCAACGGTTTCAATAACCATATATAGAACTCAACACTCAGAACTCAAGCACTCAAGGACTCATTAATACTACTCATCTAAAAACTGCTTGACTTATAGGGTTCATGTGGAACTATGGGCATGAATGACTTAACTCAAAACCTTCATGTATAACATTTGGTAGTCCCATAATTAGGAATATAATCTCAAATAGGTTAGGGAATCAATACTCAAGACTGAGAACTCGAAGATACTACTCCTCTCAAAGATACTCAATTGACGGAATTCATGAGAAATTCTGGGCATCAATGACTCAAGGATCTCAATGATAATGTAGACTCATGAATACACTCTTCTAATTCTCATGCTCACTTACTCCAGTCTTGAAACAAATTATAAGTAATTGTAGAAGAATCCTCGAAAAGACTCAAAGGGACTTTCTCCCACTTTACTCTTAACTCTTCCTCGAATTTGAAGTATGAATTCAAGGATTATGATTACGATATAGGATCTCTCAATGATTAAATGAAGTGTAGATATTTGATAATAAGATACGAGTGAAGACACAAACTGGAGGTCACTAGTGCGACGCAGATGATGAATTAAATTATTTGTCACAAAATAATGTTTTACGCAGAGGACTTAGTATCCTCACCGCGACATGGAGATGGGGTGACTATCTGAAAACTAAAAAATCTTAAGCGTCGACCTTGGCAAGGTTATTTTCCCGATCTTTTCTTCCTCTCTGAACTCGATTCAATTCATGCCCTATGCAATTCTATGGTCCCAATTCATGAATTTTCATAAACCCAAAACGTTTTCAACGAAACCCACACAAAACTCATTAAGAATAACACTCATTCGCAACACCCTCACCTCAAGAACTCAACAAGACTCCATTAATAAAGAGTGAAGCTAAACCTCAAGAATTCATGGATGAAATTTTACATGATTGGTGTGAGTGAGAACAAACCCAACACTATGAAAGCTTACATACCTGGAAGAACAATATTCTTTAAGAAACTCGAAGGAAAATCTTGGAAGATGAACCCTATCCTTAGCATTTCTTGAATTTTTTTAGCGTAGAATTTTAGGAGTGAATGAGAGGGTTTGATTTATGAAAACTGATTTTTCTACATGTTTAGGGTAATTTAGATAACCTCCTAAGGGGTTTTAGGACTAAAATTCCCTTAAAGGAATAAATAAAATGAGCTGGGAGTCAAAATAATTTTCCAGCGGGCTATGAGGTACATATTGGCTCCATAACGTGGAGCATTGTGGAGCTACTGCTATGTTTGAGCGTTGTTAGTAAATCAGGCATAACTTTTTTCTCAGAGCTTGGATTTTAGAAAACTTGGTGGGGTTGGAAAGAGGGATCGAAGACCCTTACTTTGATAGTTCATGGGCCACCTAAATCTTTATGCGATAAAAGATATGGCCATTTGAAGTTGACCCAAAACTTAAGAAAATGATGGGTGACTTGAACAAATTTTTCTTCAGTTCTTTTTGAAATTCGAGGTGCTACATCTAGTGACCTTAACACCTAAGATAGTTTAAAATCACTTGGAAAAATTTGGTTCACAATGAAGAAATGTTCGAGTTTTAGGTCAAATTTTTTCGGAGTGTTACAATTATGATGGAAAAGATGTAAAACATATTTTGAGGGGCAATGGGGTCTTTATAGGGGTGGAACATCAAACCCCAACCAATCCAACCCTCCCAACCCATTTAAGTTTGAGAGGGTTAGTGACCCGCCCTTTCATTAGCTCAACCTATTTCAATCCATTAAAAATTGGGTAGATATGTTACCCAAATGAGCTCATGAAAAATCTTGTCAAAATTTCTTAAATTTTTTTTCTCAATTGAATATGTTGTAATATAGCCATAAAAGATAAAAATATAAATTGATTAGGTATTGAAATAGTTTAGAAGAACAAAAAAACAATTAAGCTTAGTAAAAAATGGGTTGAATTGGGTCTTGACCCATAATGTAACATATTCCCTAACCCATTTTGACCCCAAAAAATTTGGGTTGGGTTGGATCCATAACTGATTGTTGTTCTAACCCATTATGACTCATCCAACTTTGACCAACCTGTCTAAATACCACCCCTAGGTTTTTAAGCATGTATTAAAATTCCTTGCATTACTAATACCTAGAAATCTATGATATTAGTAAGAAACATATTAGTACACAATTGAGTGTGTAACTAATCTTTGCATTAGTTCTACACAGCATGTAAAAATGTACCAAACAAGGTATTACTAATACAAAAAGTTAATGCATTCATTATTTTTGTTATACACTCTACAAAACCCCCAAGTGCAATTTTTATTTGGGAGTTAACTCTTGAGTGTGAATGACGAAATTTTTGTGAATGCAGCAATGCATAACTCATGCTTTAAGATTTATGTTTGAGCTCTAAACTTCCTTCCTTTTAGTTTCTTTGTGCTTAAATTTTCCTTTTGAAGGATTTGTCTTTATACAGTCTAACCATTTTCCTATTGATCGTAGCCAATTCATGTCCTTCTGCTTGGAGTTTCTGGTATTGAATTTCTATCCCATTTAAGAATGTTGGGTTGGATTGGGTCTTGACCCATAATGTAACACATTACCTAACCCATTTTTACCCCAGAAAATTTAGGTTGGGTTGGGTCTATAACTGATTGTTGTTCTAACCCATTATGACTCATCCAACTTTGACCAACCTGTCTAAATACCACCCCTAGGTTTTTAAGCATGTATTAAAATTCCTTGCATTACTAATACCTAGAAATCTATGATATTAGTAAGAAACATATTAGTACACAATTGAGTGTGTAACTAATCTTTGCATTAGTTCTACACAGCATGTAAAAATGTACCAAACAAGGTATTACTAATACAAAAAGTTAATGCATTCATTATTTTTGTTATACACTCTACAAAACTCCTAAGTGCGATTTTATTTAGGAGTTAACTCTTGAGTGTGGATGACGAAATTTTTGTGAATGCAGCAATGCAGAACTCATGCTTTAAGATTTAAGTTTGAGCTCTAAACTTCCTTCCTTTTAGTTTCTTTGTGCTTAAATTTTCCTTTTGAAGGATTTGTCTTTATACAGTCTAACCATTTTCCTATTGATCGTAGCCAATTCATGTCCTTCTGCTTGGAGTTTCTGGTATTGAATTTCTATCCCATTTAAGAATAGAACAGTTGTTCTTGTATGAAATGGGGCATCCAACATTACTATCCAATTTTGGAACTAAGCCTTACATTAATTTAACATTACTGGGAAAAAAATTGTCGATATTACATAAAGGAAATCTTAAAGATAAATACTTAAAGTGATATAGGTGATGTAAAAAGGGAAGTGATCAGTTCAACAATATACATAATGAAATCACACTTAGTGGCGTCCAGTTTAACAACTTTAATAAAGCTACTCAACGCTAAAAAGTAACATTAAATACAATTACTTTAAGAAGGAATCATAAGGACTAGGAAGTGAATGAGCTCCTCCATCTCTTTGTTTCACTGGTGGGCACAACATGGTTGTTGTCCCAAACAGGAAGAAAGGTGATTACACTGTGAAAGAATGCTACAAGTCGGGATGTTCTATGATTGATATTCTGGAAGACTGTACCAAGGGAGGGGGAGGGGGGATTTAATATCATATCATAAGGATTTATTGAGGCATAGTGTACATATTTTTTCTTGAGTCACATTTGGATAAACTGTACTCATACCAAAAAATTAACATTATGTATGCAAATAAATGTATAACATAGTTGTTTTCATTTGTCTTTAGATTCAATTCATCTATATTACTTTGTGATTGTAACACCCCATATTTTAGTTAGTTGAACTAGTGAGTTCTAGAGTCCTTGGAAAAAGTTTGGGTGTGTTGTATGAGGGTTAACATCAAAATAAATGGCTCCCGTACATAGAATATCATGTTTAGGGGTTAAACGTTCGGGTACGACTCGCCAAGGATGACCCAAGGGGACCTTGAGGAGGACCACAAAACAGTCCCCCAAAACTGTCAAAAAGTGTGACCTAAGGTTGCAAACCACACCCCTTAGATCAACGTACGCCCCGTAGGTCATGGGCGTAGGTCAGGACTGCAACACTTTCAACATTTGCACCCCAGGTCTAATTGAACGACCAAAACCACGGCCCTTAAACCCATCCACGTTCCGTGGATGGGGATCTGTAGATGCTGCCAGTTTTGGCAAGTTTAGTTTTAAGTTAGGCTTTGAGAGTTAGTTAATTAATTAGTTTAGGGGTTAGGGTGGAAGTTTAGTTAATTAATTACTCTCCTGTAAATATTTAATAGACCTAAACTAATCACTTTAACCCATTCATCTTAAAACCTCCAAACTACTCTCTCTAGAAGAAAAGAAGAAGAAGAACAAGAAAAAGAGGGGCAGCATCTAGGTCGATTCTCCTTTGATTCAAGCTTTCTTTGGGGCTTTTATTGAAGGTATGTGAAGCTTATTCATCTATGAGTTCTTTCACCCATAGAGCCCCCATAGTAAACCCTCAATTGTCGATCAAAAACCCCATTCTAGCTAGGGTTATTCTTACATTGTGTGTAGGGTTTGGGTTTGATTCCAATCTAGTGGATATCACCCAATTATGATTGATTTAGCTTTGATTAATGATAATATGATTATTTCATATGATTTCTATAATGAACCCTAATTTAAATTGATGAATGTGATCTTTGTGGGTTTATGCCATTAGAGGCAAAGTTGAAGGTTCATATGTGATCTTTCTAATTCAATGTTATGTGTTGTAATTGATCAAAGTTAGAATCATATAAACATGAATTGAACTAGACTCTATTGTATATGATTGATCTTGACTTGTAAAGTTAGAATTGAACCTTTATGATCAATTATGACTAGAATCACCTAG
>NW_006238970.1:1014353-1028058 GCF_000226075.1 Solanum tuberosum | reverse complement strand
ATGTGATCAAATTACCTTGAAATCTAGGTATAAAGAAGAGATTAAGAAAGAAACCTTGAGAGTAGGGTTTGTGATCATGATAGCTAAGGCTTTAGGGTGACGCTAATGTGATTACCTAGTGTTTCTAAGGCTTTGAGAGTAAAGTCTAAAAGAGAATAGAATTCTAATAGGTTCAATTGTCGTGAAAGACCTATACTCACAACCTTCCTTATGATTGCTTGATAGATGAAAGTGATAGAATCACTTGAGCATGGATGGGTTGTCAAGGACATCCTTACATGAGAGATGAGTGCTAAGCAAATCTTAACAAGTAAACCTTGGGGTGTATGCTTGGCTCCAAATGGATATTGACAATGAGATGGAGTGTCACACAAGATAAGGTCCAAACTCCAAGAAGAAAGCAAAGCCACACCTAGTTGATGTGAGGACTATCCAACTTAAAGGGGGAACTCTTATGTAGTAGAGTGTGGCTTTTCCCAAAGTTAGATCTCATGAGATGGGATCCTTCACATAGTTGAGTTAAGGTTCCTAGTAGCAATCTCCATATCCAATGAACTAAGACACATGCTTGAGAAGCATCTCATAGTGTGAAAGC
The DNA here is from genome assembly GCF_000226075.1 of Solanum tuberosum. Lineage (NCBI taxonomy): Eukaryota > Viridiplantae > Streptophyta > Magnoliopsida > Solanales > Solanaceae > Solanum > Solanum tuberosum. The sequence goes on along the minus strand of NW_006238970.1, from coordinate 1,027,463 downwards.
ATAATGAACTAAGACATGCTTTAGAAGCATCTCATAGTGTTCAAAGCATAATGAACTAAGACTTACATAATGAAATAACTCAAAGTGTTCAAGAGTGTAAATGGACTTAGACATACTTAAGATAGTATCTCACAGGATCTATATGAAGAAGGAACTTAGTAATACTTAAGAGAGTATCTCATAGTGTTCAAAGTATAAATGGAGTTAGACATGCTTAAATAAGTATCTCATAGTATCCATGCTAGTAATGAACTTAGACATACTTAAGATAGTATCTCATAGGGTTAAAGTTATTAATGAACTAAGATGTGCTTGAGAGAGTACCTCACAGTGTTCTAAACATAAAAAGAGGAACTAGGTTCCAAACAAAGAAGTGTTAGCATGAGGACCTAAAGGTAGTACTTAGCATGTATAGTATTATAGGGTGCTATGCATGTATTGCACAAGTATGACTTAGGGTCATTAAAGAGGAGTATTGAGATAGGATTATGCTAGAGTTACCTTTCCTAGTTATAGTTGACTAAAGGTGAGAGTTCCTTAGTTATGAGAGTTAAGCTAATAATGAGTCCAAAGTAGGGTGAATATGATTAGGATGACTCTAAGGCTATTCTTAGTGTGAAGGGTAGTATGGGATGCATTGCACAAGTGTGTCTTGAGGTTACTTGAATGTATGCAACCCTTATGGCATAAAGAATCTTAAGAGTTGACCAGGTACATAGATTGCCTTCAAAATGACATGAAGACCTAAGACTTAAATATGAAGGTGGACTATACCCAAGAATGACCAAAGATATGTACTTAGCTTGGATGGTAGTACATGATGCTATCTTTGCATTGCACACGTATACTTGGAAGTGGCTTGTGAAGTATTCCTCTTGTAATATGAAGGCCTTAAGGTTGAAGTATGTAGCCATGAAAGTCTAAGTAAAGTCTATGCCATGAACATGATGTATCTCCAATGCTCATTAAATATATCTTATGTTGACTTGTGTTTATATGATGTTTGTGTTGATGATTGTCCTTATGGCTACATTGCTTGTGTTATGATCATGTTATTATCTCTTATGTTTATGTCTTATGTTGACTAACCATTTCAGATGCTCTTATGATGTCGTGTTAGCTTTCATACTTGGTACATTTTGTACTAAAGCATATTGCCTACATACCAACCAAATGTAGGGTTGGAGGCTTGAGTTGCTTTGGAGGCTAGGTTTCAAGGATTTAGAAGAGTTGAAGATCTTGGTGAGTCCTCATAGATTCGAGGACAACATCCACTTTGCCTTTATGTCAGTTCATTATGTTTAGACTTTGTATGGGCTGCGTCCCAAGAGTTTCATTCAAGTATTATGTTAGATGGTTTGAGACAAAGGTTTAGTAAAGACTTTTGCTTCTTTTGTTATGAAAATGACTTCGATTATAATAGTTTTAATTTCTCCCGTATTTTCAATTATATTACCTATGTTATGATGCCAAGGGCTTGTATTAGACCCCTTCGGGGTCGAGTACACCATGTTACGTCTAGTGGGTACCCCTGGGTCGTGACAAACTTGGTATCAAAGCATAAGGTTTTGGGATAAATTTTAGGATGTCTTAAACCACATCTAAGTAGAGTCTTATTCATGGGTGTGAGTCGCGACACATTTTATGAATAGGAGGCTCTTGGATGCTTACGAAAAATCTCACTTCTTCATTCTCCAAGTCATGCCATAGATCTATAAGCTCTCTCTCTCTTATCCCTTATCCGATGGTCTTTATGATGTGACTATTAGGAGGGTTTATACTACAAGGAGTGAGGGAGAAAGGTTGGTTGAGATGAAAATTATGGCTATGTGACTTGGTAAGATTTGGGATGATACACTATGAAGTTGTTTTTTGTATGCATGATGTTTAGAAAAGTGTGTGTAGGCTTACTCCCAAGTGGGGGATAGTGTGACTATCTATCAAGGTTATTGTTTGGTTATGTTTAGTTGTTGGCTGAACCCAACTTAGCTATGATGAGTTTTGAGGTATGTTGATAGATTGGTTGAATAGGGTGTTTGGGTAATGCCTAGATAGTTTGAGTGAATAGACTCCTCTAAGTAGGGTAGAAATGTAATTCACCATGGTTTAGGATCATTTTCTGTGGGGATGTGAAATCCAAGTGATGTTCACGAGTTAGAGTTCCTAGAAATGTTCACCTTGAGAGGTGTGATGAGCAAGAGAAGTTTAGTCCCGGTTTGTTAGACTCATGTGAGATCTTGGACCGGCAAGTCAAGAAATAGAAGAACAAGGAAGTTATTCCATAGATTGGTAAGGAGTGTTCTTTAGTAAGCAATATGGTTAGGAGTGCGACTTCGTAGGCCAAGGGCCAATGAGATATTCCGATGTCCTCATCCTTTCCTTCTACTCTCATTCAAGCTTGAGATGATAAATTCCTCTTGATTTGCTTTTATGTGAAGTTATGTGTGAATAGTATGTTTCCATGATCCTCTTATGTGATGCATGTTCATGAAATGCTTAGGTCTTGTTAGAAATGACTTAAATGCATTGTTTCCTCATGTTCTAATGCATTTTATTAAGACTTGCATATAGACTTCATGAATTGATTATGAGCATGCCTTAGTGGTTGGCGTTGGAGGGTTTCTCCTTGAATAGATGCTTTTATGAGAAGTTGCATTTTAGGCTCCATGAGTGCGTGTTGAGCATGTTTTAGCTACGAGATGTTAGTTCCTCCTTGAAAATGAGTAGATATAGTATTTGATGCAGTATGGGTTGGTAGAAGTAGTTCATACTCCCTTGTGTTGCATTGTATGTGTTTAGCTTGGAATTGAGGTTTTCTTCCTTGATTATGTGCATTAGAAGTAGTGCATGCATAAAGGGCTGCTAAGTTAAAGTTTATACTTTAAGAATTATTTAAAGTGTCATTCGAGGACGAATGTTCCCAAGTGCGGGATAATGTAACACCCCATATTTTAGTTAGTTCAACTAGTGAGTTCTAGAGTCCTTGGAAGGAGTTTTGGTGTGTCGTATGAGGGTTAAAATCAAAATAAATGGCTCCCGTACATAGAATATCATTTTTAGGGGTTAAACATCCGGGTACAACTCTCCAAGGACCACCCAAGGGGTCCTTGAGGAGGACCCCAAAACAGTCCCTCAAAACTGTCAAAAAGTGTGACCTACGGTTGCAAACCACACCCCTTAGATTAACCTACGCCCCATAGATCATGGGCATACGTCATGCCTGCAACAGCCTGCAACATTTGAGCCCCAGGTCCAATTGACGGACCCAAACCACGGCCCTTAGACCCATCCACGGTCCGTGGATGGGGATCTGAAGATGTTGCATGTTTTGGCAAGTTTAGTTTTGAGTTAGGCTTTGAGGGTTAGTTTAATAATTTGTTTAGGGGTTAGGCTTGACGTTTAGTTAAATAATTACCTTCCTATAAATAGTTAATAGACCCTAAACTAATCAATTTAACTCATTCATCGTAGAACCTCCAAACTACTCTCAAGAAATTCTATCTCTAGAAGCAAAGAAGAAGAAGAAGAAGAGGGGAAGCATCTAGGTCGACTCTCAAATGATTCAAGCTTTGTTTGGGGTTTTGATTGAAGGTATGCGAAGCTTATTCATCTATGGGTTCTTCCACCCATAGATCCCCCTTAGTAATCCCCTAATTGTTAATCAAAAACCCCATTCTAGCTAGGGTTGTTCTTACATTGTGGGTAAGGTTTGGGTGTGATTCCGATCTAGTGGATATCACCCAATTATGATTGATTTACCTTTGATTAATGATAATATGATAACTTCATGTGATTTCTATGATGAACCCTAATCTAAATTGATGAATGTGATCTTTGTGGGTTTATGCCATTAGAGGCAAAGTTGAAGTTACATATGTGATCTTCCTAATTCAATGTCATGTGTTGTAATTGATCAAAGTTAGGATACTATAATCATGAATTGAACTAGACTCTATTGTATATGATTGATCTTAACTTGTAAAGTTAGAATTGAACCGTTATGATCAATTAAGGCTAGAATCACCTAATAATGAATGATGTGATCAAATTACCTTGAAATCTAGGTATAAAGAAGAGATTCAGAAAGAAACCTTAAGAGTAGTGTTTGTAATCATGATAGCTAAGGCTTTAGGGTAACGATAATGTGATTACCTAGTGTTGCTAAGGCTTTGAGAGTAAAGCCAAAAAGATAATAGAAGTCTAATAGGTTGAATTGTGGTGAAAGGCCTATACTAACCTAACCTACCTTATGAATGCTTGATAGATGAAAGTGATAGAAGCACTTGAGCATAGATGGGTTGTCATGGACATTCTTCCATGAGAGATAAATGTTAAGCAAGTCTTAACAAGTAAACCTTGGGGTGTATGCTTGGATCCAAATGGATATTGACAATGAGATGGAGTGTCACACATGATAGGGTCCGGACTCCAAGAAGAAAGGTGTCACGACCCAAGCCTAGGGCCTAGACATGACATGGCGAATGAGGAACCCGAAGGAACCCCAAACAAGCCTCTCAAACTTGTCATCACACTTCATCGGTCGCGGAAGTACATTCAACATTAATTAACGGGAAATAGGGACTAAGGGCAAACCATTTCAAAATGACATCATAGAACAAGAGTCAAGCTCATTTACAAAATACTTGTCCAACGCACACCTCTACATACATAGATAGGACGGGGCCATGACATTCTACCGGCTCCCCTCATAGTCAAAATACAATTACAAGCTAAAGTCTCAAAACATAGGAGTAGGAAACATAACATAGCCCTCGAATCATTGAGGACTCACCAACAACTCGGATAAGCACCGTACTAGCCACGTGAACGAAGAGAAGGATCAAGAGTAGCTCCGGCCCATACATGGTGACATCATGTAGGCAAAATATGCGTTAGTACTTGGAATGTACTAAGTATGCGGGGTGCAACACAACAATAGACAAGGACACAATCGAAATACAAGAAATAGTTTCATAGGCATTATGAATAACAATATGAGGATGCATGATCAAAGTGAAGTCAAAACATGTTTAAGTAACTCTATACTAATAGTAGATATCATATGTGTATGCATGATCCAACCAATCTATAACCCCAACTTAGGATGGGGGATGCCGTTCACACCCGGACACCCTGGTGGCAAGGTATAAACCCCTCACATGGTTGATGTTGGTCACACCCCAAGCATCCTAGGTGGTGAGATATAAACCTCTCACATGGTTGATGTTGGTCACACCCCAAGCATCCTAGGTGGTGAGATATAAACCTCTCACATGGTTGATGTTGGTCACACCCCAAGCATCCTAGGTGGTGAGATATAAACCTCTCACATGGTTGATGTTGGTCACACCCCAAGCATCCTAGGTGGTGAGATATAAACCTCTCACATGGTTGATGTTGGTCACACCCCAAGCATCCTAGGTGGTGAGATATAAACCTCTCACATGGTTGATGTTGGTCACACCCCAAGCATCCTAGGTGGTGAGATATAAACCTCTCACATGGTTGATGTTGGTCACACCCCAAGCATCCTAGGTGGTGAGATATAAACCTCTCACATGGTTGATGTTGGTCACACCCCAAGCATCCTAGGTGGTGAGATATAAACCTCTCACATGGTTGATGTTGGTCACACCCCAAGCATCCTAGGTGGTGAGATATAAACCTCTCACATGGTTGATGTTGGTCACACCCCAAGCATCCTAGGTGGTGAGATATAAACCTCTCACATGGTTGATGTTGGTCACACCCCAAGCATCCTAGGTGGTGAGATATAAACCTCTCACATGGTTGATGTTGGTCACACCCCAAGCATCCTAGGTGGTGAGATATAAACCTCTCACATGGTTGATGTTGGTCACACCCCAAGCATCCTAGGTGGTGAGATATAAACCTCTCACATGGTTGATGTTGGTCACACCCCAAGCATCCTAGGTGGTGAGATATAAACCTCTCACATGGTTGATGTTGGTCACACCCCAAGCATCCTAGGTGGTGAGATATAAACCTCTCACATGGTTGATGTTGGTCACACCCCAAGCATCCTAGGTGGTGAGATATAAACCTCTGTGAAACGAAGTGCGTTAGGTAGCTAACTCAAATGGCTTTCCATGGATATATTATTGGCCACCCAAATAATTTGTGTGCTAGGAGATATGACCCTCCAAAGTAGACCCTCGAAAAGGCTTCACTTGGAAATTTCGGATTTTGATACGGTTGCTCTAAAATTTGGGTTAGACCCATTTCCCACTCAATTTGACCCCCTAAACAAGAATATGAAGTCGGATTTTCGAAAAACGAAACGGATTTTGAGATATATGGAAATTACAATTATAGGTGTTTCCAAAGCACATTTTCGGGCATTTTTGGGGTCGTTTCAAAAGGAGAGCCACACCTAGTTTATGTGAGGACTATCCAAGTTAAACGGGGAACTCTTACATAGTAGAGTGTGGATTTTCCCAAAGTTAGGTCTCCTAAGATGGGATCCTTCACATAGTTGAGTTAAGGTTCCTAGTAGCAATCTCCATATCTAATGAACTAAGACATGCTTGAGAAGCATCTAATAGTGTTCAAAGCATAATGAACTAAGACATGCTTGAGAAGCATCTCATAATGTTCAAAGCAGAATGATCTAAGACTTACATAATGAAGTAACTCATAGAGTTCAAGAATGTAAATGAACTTAGACATGCTTAAGATAGTATCTCATAGGGTCTATATGAATAGAGAACTTAGACATAAATAAGAGAGTATCTCATAGTGTTCAAAGTATAAATGGAGTTAGACATGCTTAAGTAAGTATCTCATAGTATCTATGCTAGTAATGAACTTAGACATACTTAAGATAGTATCTCATAGGGTTCAAGTTATTAATGAACTATGATGTGGTTGAGAGTGTACCTCATAATGTTCTAAAGTTAAAGAGAGGAACTAGGTTCCAAACAATGAAGTGTTAGCATGAGGACCTAAAGGTAGTACTTAGCATGTATAGTATTATGGGGTGCTATGCATGCATTGCACAAGTATGACTTCGGGTCTTTAAAGAGAAGTATTGAGATATGATTGTGCTAGAGTTGCCTTTCCTAGTTATAGATTACTAAAGGTGAGAGATTTTATTAGTTATGAAAGTTAAGCTAATAATGAGTCAAAAGTAGGGTGAATATGACTAGGATGACTCCAAGGCTATGCTTAGTGTGATGGGTAGTATGGGATGCCTTTCATGCATTGCACAAGTGTGCCTTGGGGTTACTTGGAAATATGATACCCTTATGGCATAGAGAAGCTTAAGAGTTGACCATGTACATAGATTGTAATTAAGATGACATGAAAACCTAAGTCTTGAATGTGAAGGTGGACTATGCCTAAGAATGACCAAAGAGATGTACTTAGCTTGGATGGTAGTACGTGATGCTATCCTTGCATTGCACAAATATACTTGGAGGTGGCTTCTGAAGTAGTCCTCTTCTAATATCCAGGACTTTAGGTTGAAGTATGTAACCATGAAAGTCTAAGTAAAGACTATGCATGAACATGATGTATCTCCAATGCTCATTAAATATATCTTATCTTATGTTGACTTGTGTTTATATGATGCTTGGGTTGATGATTGTCCTATGGCTACATTGCTTGTGTTATGATCATGTTATTATCTCTTATGCTTCTGTCTTATTTTGACTAACCATTTCAGATGCTCTTATGATATTGTGTTAGATTTCATACTTGGTACATTTTGTACTAACGCATATTGCCTACATTCCAACCAAATGTAGGGTTGGAGGCTTGAGTTGGTTTGGAGGCTAGGTTTCAAGGATCTAGAAGAGTTGAAGATCTTGGTGAGTCCTCATAGATTCGAGGACAACATCCACTTTACCTTTATGTCATTTCTTTATGTTTAGACTTTGTATGGGCTGTGTCCCAAGAGTTTCATTCAAGTATTATGTTAGATGGTTTGAGACAATGGTTTAGTAAAGACTTTCGCTTCTTTTGTTAAGAAAATGACTTCGATTGTAAAAGTTTTAATTTGTCCCATATTTTCAATTCTATTGCCTATGTTATGATGCAAAGGGATTGTATTAGACCCCTTCGGGGTCGAGTACACCGTGTTACGACTATGGGTACCCTTGGGTCATGACAAACTTGGTATCAAAGCATAAGGTTTTGGGATAAATTTTTGGATGTCTCAAACCACATCTAAGTAGAGTCTTATTCATGGGTGTGAGCCGCGACACATTTTATGAGTAGGAGACTCCTGGATGCTTACGAAAAATCTCACTTCTTCATTTTCCAAGTCATGCCATAGATGTATAAGCTCTCTCTCTCTCTTATCCCTTATCCGATGGTCTTGAGGATGTGACTATTAGGAGGGTTTATACTACAAGGAGTGAGGGAGAAAGGTTGGTTGAGATGCCAATTATGGCTATGTGACTTGGTAAGATTTGGGATGATACACTATGAAGTTGTTTTTAGTATGCATGATGTTTAGAAAAGTTTGTGTAGGCATACTCCCAAGTGGTGGATAGTGTGCCTATCTAGCAAGGTTATTGTGTGGTTATGTTTAGTTGTTGGTTGAACCCGACTTAGCTATGATGAGTTTTGAGGTATGTTGATAGATTGGTTGAATAGGGTGTATGAGTAATGCCTAGATGGGTTGAGTGAATAGACTCCTCTAAGAAGGGTAGAAATGTAATTTACCATGGTTTAGGATCATTTTGTGTGGTGATATGAAATCCAAGTGATGTTCATGAATTAGAGTTCCTAGAAATTTTCACCTTGAGTGGTGTGGTGAGTATGAGAAGTTTAGTCCCGGTTTGTTAGGCTTGTTGGTGTTTTTTTATAATGGCGCAGCACAAAAATATTGAAAATGTCTCTCAATATTTTATTAATCATAATAGGGCTTTAAATAGCCAGCTTGATAACATAATCTGCAGAAAATCTGCATAACAAGAATTTAAAAGGACTAGGTAATCTCAGCAATTAAAACAACCTAACAAATATTTAAAATTCAAATTCATCCTAAAACTAGGTAGCTTATTATTTTAAAAAATGACTGCAGTAACTAAAAGCAAACTCAATACTCCTCATTTGCTTTAGATACTGCAATTTAAAAAAGTTGCTCCTCCTCGATTTTTGCTTCTACAAGTTGTGCTTGAAGATTGTTCTTAAGCCTGCAAACTTTTGTAACATGACCGGCTTGTTTGCAATTTCCACATATTGCATCCGGTCTCCACCAACAAAAAATTTCCAAGTGCATTTTTCTTTTGCAGTATTTGCAAAGAGGATAATTATCTTCTTTTTTTCGGTTTTGTGCATAAAAGGCACCCTGAGTAACATTATCTTGCCTGAGGGCTCTTCTTTGCTCTTGTGCTTGAAGAGCACTTATTAGTTCTTCAACAGAAATAGTAGATAGATCTTTAAACTCTTCCAAAGATGAAATTTTAGATTCGAATCTCTCTGGAATTGTCACAAGAATTTTTTATACTATTCTGTCATCTTTGAAATCCTCTCCAAGTAACCTGATTTTATTAACTATAAAAGAAATCTTGTCAGAATACTTAACAATAGTTTCATCCTCTTGCATCCTAAGAAATTCGAAATCTCTTTTCAAATTCAAAATTTGCACTTGCCTTACTCGGTCACTTCCTTGATATTCCTTTTTTAATTTTTCCCAAGCTTCCTTTGCCGTCTCACAAGCAATGATTTTTGAAAAAATCAAATCCACAACTGAATTTTGAATTACAGTTTTGGCTTTGAATTTTTTGGTTTTTTAGTCCAAGTGAGATTTAATTTGAGCAAGGGTAGGATTTGCAGGGAGAGGTTGTAAGGGTATACCTTCTGTTATAACTTCCCACAGATCATTGGCTTCAAGATATGATTTCATTTTCACTGTCCAAATCTGATAGTTTTCACCAGTGAAAAATTTTGGGGCATTCAAAGAGAGACTGTTGCTTGCCATTATTTTGGTTTAAAAAATGATTCAGAAAAGCCTTTGCGTTGAAAGCATGGGTTGAAAAGGTAGCCTTGATGGGTTAAAAGGTAGCCCTTACGGGTTAAAAAATGTATGGTAGTTCTTTGGAAGATTTCACAGATCTCTTAAGATCAATGAATCTCTTGATACCACTGTTGGTGTTTTTTTTAAAATTGGGCAGCACAAAAAGATTGAAAATGCCTCTCAATATTTAATTAATCATAATAGGGCTTTAAATAACCAGCTTAACAACATTATCTGTAGAAAATCTGCATAACAAGAATTTAAAAAGACTAAATAATCTCAACAATTAAAACAACCTAACAAATATTTAAAATTCAAATTCATCCTAAAACTGGGTAACTTATTATTTTAAAAAATGACTCCAGTAACTAAAAGCAAACTCAACAAGGCTCATGTGAGATGTTGAGTGGGGTTAGTAAGGTTGCTTGTGAGCTTTAGTTTCTTATTGAGAACCTCTCTAATTTATAAGTACCGGTAGAGGTTTTGGACCGGCAAGTCAAGAAATAGAAGAACAAGGAAGTTGTTCCATAGATTGGTAAGGAGTGTTCTTTAGTACGGAATGTGGTCAGGAGTGCTACTTCGGAGACCAAGGGCCAATGAGATGTTCCGATGTCCTCATGCTTTCCTTCTACTCTCATTCAATCTTGAGATGATAAGTTCCTCTTGATTTGTTTTTATGTGAAGTCATGTGTGAATAGTATGTTTCCATGATCCTCTTATGTGATGCATGTTCATGAAATGCTTTGGTCTTGTTAGAAATGACTTAAATGCATTGTTTCTTCATGTTGTAATGCATTTGAATAAGAGTTGCATATAAACTTCATGAATTGATTATGAGAATGCCTTAGTGGTTGGAGTTGGAGGGTTTCTCCTTGAATAGATGCTTTTATGAGAAATTGCATTTTAGGCTCCATGAGTGTGTGTTGAACATGCTTTAGCTAGGAGATGTTAGTTCCTCCTTGAAAATGAGTAGATATAGTATTTGATGCATTTTGGGTTGGTAGAAGTAGTTCCTACTCCCTTGTGTTGCATTGTATGCGTTTAGCTTGGAATTGAGGTTTTCTTCCTTGATTAGGTGCATTAGATGTAGTGCATGCATAAATGGCTGCTAAGTTAGAGTTTAGACTTTAAGAATTATTTAAAGTGTCATTCGAGGACGAATGTTCCCAAGTGGGGGATAATGTAACACCCCATATTTTAGTTAGTTGAACTAGTGAGCTCTAGAGTCCTTGGAAAGAGTTTTGATGTGTCGTATGAGGGTTAAAATCAAAATAAATCGCTCCCGTACTTAGAATATCATGTTTAGGGGTTAAACGTCCGGGTACGATTCCCCAAGGACCACCCAAGGGGTCCTTGAGGAGGACCCCAAAACAGTCAAAAAGTGTGACCAACGGTTGCAAACCACTCCCCTTAGTTCAATGTATGCCCCGTAGGTCAAGGGAATATGTCAGGCCTGCAACACCCTGCAACATTTGAGCCTGAGGTCCAATTGACGGACCCAAACCACGGCCCTTAGACCCATCCATGGTCCGTGGATGGGGATTCGTAGATGCTGCCAGTTTTGGCAAGTTTAGTTTTAAGTTAGGCTTTGAGGGTTAGTTTAGTAATTAGTTTAGGGTTTAGGGTGGACGTTTAGTTAATTAAATACCCTCCTATAAATATTTAATAGACCCTAATCTAATCACTTTAACTCATTCATCTTAGAACCTCCAAACTACTCTCAAGAAATTCTCTCTCTAGAAGAAAAGAAGAAGAAAGAGAAGAAGAAGAAGAGGGGCAGCATCTAGGTCGATTCTCCATTGATTCAGACTTTATTTGGGGTTTTGATTGAAGGCATGTGAAGCTTATTCATCTATGGGTTCTTCCACCCATAGAGCCCCCATAGTAATCCCCCAATTGTGGATCAAAAACCCCATTCTAGCTAGGGTTGTTCTTACATTGTGGGTAAGGTTTGGGTGTGATTCCAATCTAGTGGATATCACCAAATTATTATTGATTTAGCTTTGATTAATGATAATATGATGATTTCATGTGATTTCTATGATGAACCCAAATCTAAATGGATGAATGTGATCTTTGTGGGTTTATGCCATTAGCGGCAAAGTTGAAGGTTCATATGTGATCTTCCTAATTCAATATTATGTGTTGTAATTGATCAAAGTTAGGCTCATATAATCATGAATTGAACTAGACTCTATTGTATAAAATTGATCTTGACTGGTAAAGTTAGATAATGAAAGAATAGAATGGTACCATTTTTCGAAAAATGGTATCAGAGTTATGGATAACGAGAAACTAAGGAAGAAACATACTAGTAGAAAGTTAAGAAAAATAAAAAGAAAATTAAAGAAATTATATCCGGAATATAAAAAACTCAATATCACAAAAACTGATAACGACAAATTAGAGCAATTAATAGATAGTATATCTAAAATAGAATATAAATATATTCAATACTTAAAGAAACAATGAATAACGAGAATGAAGAATATAGACAAAAACTTAACGAAATAATTATAGCAAAAAGACAAGAATTGAGACATAGGCAAAATAGACTTAATAGTAATATATTTGCAGGAATTTGTAAAAAATCTATAACAGCACAGAGGAAAACTATTTTATATCTACAAATACAAATAGAAAGCTTAGAATATACACTACAACACAATTTATAAATGAATAAAGAAGAATACGCAATAGATGAAAAAACATATGAAAACTATGACGGATTAAAAATAAAGATAATATTTTCTAATCTAGGAAGAAGATATAAGAAAATAGGTGACAATCTAAATTTAATGTTAGAAAAAGAAACGGTAAAACTAGAAGATAGTTTAACTGCTATGATAAGAATAACAAAAGAAAATGAAGAAATAGATAGAAAAACGGAAATCAAAAAAATAAAACAACAAGCAAAAAAGGAAGTACAACAATTAGAAGAAGTAAAAAATACTAAAATAATAGAACTAGAAAAAGAACTAGCAATATTAAAAGAAATGTATGAAATTAAACAAAGAGAAAAAGAACAAAAAACAAAATTAGCAAATGAGATAATTAAATTTAAAGAAAAATTACAATTAGAAGATGAATTTGAAGAAAAAGAAGAAAATAACCAAGATAAT
>NW_006238970.1:1007247-1008759 GCF_000226075.1 Solanum tuberosum | reverse complement strand
AATTAATTATATTCTCTATAGATAAAGTAAAAATAATCCAAGATAAATTAGAATTATTATATAGTGAAGATCCTTTACAAGGATGGGAAAAACATAAAACAAAAGTAAAAATTGAGCTAATTGATAATAATAGTATAATAACCCAAAAACCATTAAAATATAATTTGACAGAATTTAAGATACATATAAGTGAATTACTACAAAAATGGTACATACAAGAAAGCAATAGCAAGCATACAACACCATCATTTATAGTAAATAAACATAGTGAACAAAAAAGAGGAAAAAGCAGAATGGTTATTGATTATAGAAATTTAAATGCAAAAACTAAAACATATAATTATCTGATACCAAATAAAATACTAAATATATACTTAACGGTATAGAGATAATTGAATTAAGAAGAATCATATGGGAAAAAATATTTGATGACTACGAATTAGAAGATATATTAAATCAAGAATGGTATGAGATAGATTTACAAGATCTATATTTAGATAATGAAAGAATAGAATGGTACGATTTAGAAATAAATTCAGATTAAAATGAATTACGAATATTTACAATATTGGATAGAAGCTATGGAAGATATAAAATTATTAGAACAATTAATGGAGGAAAATTTATATATGTATCAAAGAACCCAAGATATGTTATATCTAGAATATATCATAAATAATATTAAAGAAATATTCAGATTAAAACAACTATCGGAAGAATATTACAATAAATATTACTACATATTACCATGAATTTAACACTACCAAAAAATAATATTAAAGAGATATCAAGATTAAGACACTTAGTAAAAAGATATTATAATAAAATCTTTAAAATAAGTTATTCACCTACCACACTACTACTCCTATGACTTCCCCAACTACCAGTTCCGCACCGAAAAATGGTATTTACTTAGTTTCTCTTTAGTTTCTCTTTAGCTCTGTATTTACTTCTAGAATCACCTAATAATGAAATATGTGACCAAATTATCTTGAAATCTAGGTATAAAGAAGAGATAAAGAAAGAAACCTTGAGAGTACGGTTTGTGATCATGATAGCTAAGGCTTTAGGGTGACGCCAATGTTATTACCTAGTGTTGTTAAGGCCTTGACAGTAAAGTTTAAAGGAGAATAGAGGTCTAATAGGTTGAATTGTGGTGAAAGGCCTCTACTCACCTAACCTACCTTATGAATTCTTGATAAATGAAAGTGATAGAATCAGTTGAGCATGGCTAGGCTGTCAAGGACATCCTTTCATTAGAGATGAGTGTTAAGCAAGTCTTAACAAATAAACCTTGGGGTGTATGCTTGGCTCCAAGTGGATATTGACAATGAGATGGAGTGTCACACAAGATAGGGTCCGGACTCCAAGAAGAAAGGAGAGCCATACCTAGTTGATGTGAGGACTATCCAAGTTAAAGGGGGAACTCTTACATAGTAGAGTGTGGGTTTTCCCAAAGTTAGGTCTCATGAGATGGGATCCTTCACATAGTTGAGTTAAGGTTCCTAGTAG
>NW_006238970.1:983113-1007175 GCF_000226075.1 Solanum tuberosum | reverse complement strand
TCATAATGAACTAAGACATGCTTGAGAAGCATCTCATATTGTTCAAATCATAATGAACTAAGACTTACACAATGAAGTAACTCATAGTGTTCAAGAGTGTAAATGGACTTGGACATGCTTAACGTAGTATCTCATAGGGTCTATATGAAGAATAAACTTAAACACTACAAGAAAATAGAGATATGACGACACTATATAAATGTCGTATTAAGCTGTTTAAATGTTGTAAATTCATTTTTCGACATTTAGTTTACATTTACTTCAAATGTCGGAAATTTGAGTGTCGTAAATTATTCGACACTTAAGAAAATGTCGGTAATTATTAAGCGACATTTAGTTACGACATATACAAAAATGTCGATAATAAATCGGCGACATTTATTTATGACATGCACAAAAAATGTCGAGTATAAATTAATATTTATTTACAACATATACCAAAAATGTCACTCAATTTTCAATCATTTAGGTTAATGGCGGTATTAAATAAATGACATATAAAAAATATCAGTTAAATTTTTTTACATTTAGATTAATGTTGGTAAAAAAGTTTTCTGACATTTATAAATATCACTTTAAAATTTTGTAACATTTCAATTAGCGTTGATTCCAAATTTATTAAAATATTAATCTATTCAATTTTTGACATAATACAAATATTCATATTCAATTTGTATATTCATAAATGCCAAAGTTTACAAACATGGAATATATGTGATGTAAACACATTTTAAATCGTAACTAAAGAAAAAAGTAATAATATTACAAGTACTTTGAACAGATTAAATAATAAATCAAAGAATTTGTTATGTGTAAAATAAAATTCAAATATATCCAGCTAAAAAATAAAAGAAGAACAATTCCAACATCTATCTAAATTAAGATTACTCTAATTCAAATTAATTCCTTAGCTTCTTGAATAATTTCCGCAACAAAACTTTATGGAATCATCATTTCACAAGCCAAGCATTTGTTGTAAATAATAGATCTCACTTTCTTCAAAAATCCTGCACAAAAAGTTCACATTAGAACTATATAATATAATAAAGAAAAAGAGTGTCTAATGATTTGTTTAAAATTTATATAACTTTTTTTTGGCCAACTACCAATCTTTTTTTATTATGTTAACCTGGAAAAAAATATAATTATTAGATTGTTAGCCGAAAAATTTATATAATTCAAAAGTCGTAATACATAAATACATATACAAACACTAAAACTTTGATTCAGAAAAATTAAAAACCAAAAATTCAAAAAGCATAAAGAAAAAGAAACTAGAAATCTTTTTTCTTTCTTTTCATTGTTTTCTGTAAGGATCCAGAACAATAATGAGTTCATCACATAAAAATGAAAGGAAAGAAAGAAGATTTATAGTTTAAAACTATTTTTCTCATACGGAAGTTGATAGGGAAATGGGAGAGGAGTATTGCGGCTCCTGTGGAAAAGAATGTAAATAGGGCTAGGTTTTGGGGATCTTAATTATCTTCCTTAATTTTATTATTTTATAAATATCTTTTACTTTGTTTTACTTGTATTACAAATTCTATAAATGTAACTAACAATTATGGCTAAAACATTACCTATTATAAATAATGTAAAAAATAAAATAAAATTATGTAGCACTTTAATATATAATTAAGCTTACAAGTAAGACTTTTTTAATAGTTAATTAGTAAAAGATAGAGAGTTTATTATAATTATTTATATTATATTTATGCATCAAATTTTAGAGATAGAGAGTTTAGTATAATTATTTACATTATATTTATGCATCAAAATTTGTTTTCCAGAGTTAAATTCAAAGAGTGAGGAATTTCTTAATAAGATTTAGATTTTAATATTAGGTGCAAATGTCGATATTAGCAACTCAATATTTTTGACATTTGTGTTATAACTTTTTAACGTTTTTTACCAAATGTCATTGTTTTTACGATATTTGTATATAATGTTGTTGTTTTTACGACATTTACATCAAATGTCATAATTTTTATGTCATTTTGCCCAAATGTCACTAATTTTATGATATTTTATGTCAAATATCGTTGTTTATACGATATTTTATGGTAAATGTCATTGTTTATATAACATTTTGTGGTAAATGTCGTTGTTTTTATGACATTTAAATAAAATATCATTATTTTTGTGACATTTTTTCATAATTGTCAAGAAAATCTCTATTTCTTGACATTTTTTTCAAATGTCACTAAATAAATGTCGTCATATCTCTACTTACTTGTAGTGTTAAACATACTTAAGAAAGTATCTCATAGTGTTCAAAGTATAAATGGAGTTAGACATGCTTAAGTAAGTATGTCATAGTATCCGTGCTAGGAATGAACTTAGACATACTTAAGATAGTATCTCATAGGGTTCAAGTTATTAATGAACTAAGATGTGCTTGAGGAAGTACCTCGTAGTGTTCTAAAGTTAAAGAGAGGAACTAGGTTCCAAACAAAGAAGTGTTAGCATGAGGACCTAAAGGTACTGCTTAGCATGTATAGTATTATGGGGTGCTATGCATGCATTGCACAAGTATGACTTAGGGTCATTAAAGAGAAGTATTGAGATAGGATTGTGCTAGAGTTGCCTTTCTAAGTTATAGTTGACTGAAGGTGAGAGATTTCCTTAGTTATGAGAGTTAAGCTAATAATGTGTCCAAAGTAGGGTGAATATGACTAGGATGACTTCAAGGCTATTCTTAGTGTGAAAGGTAGTATGGGATGCCTTTCATGCATTGCACAAGTGTGTCTTGGGGTTACTTGGAAGTATCATATTTTTATGGCATAGGGAAGCCTAAGAGTTGACAATGTACATAGATTGTAATTAACATGACATGAAGACCTAAGTCTTGAATATAAAGGTGGACTTTGCCCAAGAATGACCAAAGAGATGTACTTAGCTTGGATGGTGGTCCGGGATGCTATTGCTGCATTGCACAAATATACTTGCAGGTGGCTTGTGAAGTAGTCCTCTTGTAATATGAAGGACTTAAGGTTGAATTATGTAACCACGAAAGTCTAAGTAAGGACTATGGCATGAACATGATGTAACTCCAATGCTCATTAAATATATCTTATGTTGACTTGTGTTTATATGATGCTTGTCTTGATGAAGGTCCCATGGCTACATTGCTTGTGTTATGATCAGGTTATTATCTCTTATGTTTATGTCTTATGTTGACTAACCATTTTGAGATGCTCTTATAATGTTTTGTTAGCTTTCATACTTGGTACATTTTGTACTAACGCATATTGCCTACAGTCCAACCAAATGTAGGGTTGGAGGCTTGAGTTGCTTTGGAGGCTAGGTTTCAAGGATCTAGAAGAGTTGAAGATCTTGGTGAGTCCTCATAGCTTCGAGGACAACAACCACTTTACCTTTATGTCATTTCTTTATGTTTAGACTTTGTATGGGCTGCGTCCCACGAGTTTCATTCTAGTATTATGTTAGATAGTTTGAGACAAAGGCTTAGTAAAGACTTCCGCTTCTTTTGTTATGAAAATGACTTCGATTGTAAAAGTTTTAATTTGTCCCGTATTTTCAATTCTATTACCTATGTTATGATGCCAAGGGCTTGTATCAGACCCCTTCGGGGTTGAGTATGCCGTGTTACGTCTAGGGGGTACTCCTGGGTCGTGATAGTGATATAAGTGGAATTATGAGTGGAAGATGGTTTTCTTGGATCCATCACATTTACATTGTTCAATAAAAGATTATTATTGACTTATCAATCTAGACAACACAAAGCATCATTGAACCTAAAGATGAAACAAAATAAAAATAGACTAAAAAACAAAAGAACTTCATAACCAATAATTTTATGGAAAAATACTTGTATATTGATGACTGAGGACTAACAACAACTATATTAATAACAAAGATGATATTTGACCACATTAGCAGATTCAATAACTGCATTCAAGGTTAATGAAGTCTAAAAAGTAATAATAAATGCAACTTCTTTTGGAAAGAATCATCAAGACTATGAAGTCAATGAGCTCCTCCATCTCTTTGTTTCATTAGATGGTATAACTTGGATGTTGCCCCAGATAGGAAGATGGCTGATTACACTGTGAAAGAATTATACAAACAAGGATGGTGTGTAAAAGGTGTGTTTAAGGACCGGCCACAGAAACATGTTGGGAGTACTAGAAAACCTCTTACCTATACCCCTAAAAAGTTGTATGTATGATCCTAGAAAAACTCAAAAAGAGAGGCATTATCCTTATCAATGGATTCTACCTATGTGAAAAACCCAATGAAAAGTGAATCACCTCTATTTGCACTGCCTACTAACAACTAATGTTTGGTAGTTCTTCCTTTCAATGCTTTGTCTCAAATGGGTGTAATGACCCTCCAGGTCATTTATGTGTTAATGCCTTCTATTAGTCATTAAGAGCATTCCTGTAGCGACCACAAATTATTTATTATTTTCTGGGACTAACAATTGGGTCACTTGGTTGTACATTTGGTTTTTATGCAAATTTCTGTGTTTCAGAGCTTTTGAAATTCTTTACAAAGATCTTCAAAAGCATCAAAGACATTCGATCTTCGCTCAACATGTTTACTGTAGTGATCTTCTAGTTTCTCCAAAAAAATTATCTTTTTTTTGTTTACTTGTAAATAGAAACATTGTTTTACACTTGTGAGAAAATTATAACACCAACATATACTTCAATCCAAGTTGTAATCTTATATGCATACTAAAACAATGTTTTTTTCCTTTTCGATAAACTAATAGTACTTGTGTTCTGAGACTCAATCAACTTTATTTCAATCTTTTGCTTATTGGCCATGTTTTCCATATTTTTTTTCTTCTTTAATTATTTTCTTTTGAAATGGAAATCATGACCAAAAAGTGTAACCAAAAGATTGAAATAAAGTTAATTGAGTTTGAGAAAGCATGCACTACTAGTTTCTGAAAAAGAAAATTAGGTTGTCCCAACAAGCAGATAAGTTCGCAAATTGAACCGGAGCAGCTGTTGGTGTTACACTATTTTCGTCAAACGGAAAATCATGTTCTAAGGATTCCAGAAGTATAGAAAAATAATTGAATTTTTTTTACGTGACACTAGATGATTGTCAACATGATCATTCGGATGTCAAATCAAATGTCTTTGAGGCCTTTGAAGATCTCCATAAAGAATTACAAGCACTGAACAAGAAAGAAAAAAATGAATAATATTGTTTAAGATTATGCACTCTGGCTCAGAAATTCCTCAAGATTAACACGTGGAGGAGCAGAAGTTGATAATGAAGTTTCGGATGGAAAAGCATAAAAAAAACTAGAAGTGTTGTTATGGCCAAGCGTATCAAGTTTTATTTAAATATTTCCCCTGAGATAGGAGGATGATAATTCTTGAACTCATAATTATGATGGAGTTGATAATTGGAGTTCTTGAAATTTTAAGTCACTTTCCTATTAAATTAATGCAACTAAATGTACAAATGAATTTATTTTTAGTATCAAACTTAACTAGAAAAAGAAAATATTTTAAAAGTTATGCGGGGCGGGTCTATGAGTGGCGGGTGGGGTGGGTTGAAAATAAAAAAAAACTGTTATGCGGAGAGGGGGGAGGGCAGATTAAAATTTTTGTGGGTTAAGCCCAACCCTCCCTGCCCCCACCCAAAACCACCTCATTTCCATCGCTAATGCTATTTCAACTCTGCATATCATAGTTGCTAGAATGGATTCCATGTTCTTCTTGGAATCTGGAAATGACCTCATTGTGTCAGGCCCTGATACAAATTGTCAGGAGTTCTAGAGACGGATCAAGTCATAGGAAGATGAATAGGAAAACATAAATCAATTTACTTTGACTTTTCTTTATCTTTGTTCGAATTCCTAGAACAAACTATTTTGAATATAACTTCCATTCATTAAAGAAATGTTGAATCATAAGATTTCAATGGATGAGGGAACTCCAATAACATCTTTTTAAAATTAAAATATGACCTGTTTTATTCCAAAACATTCCTTTTAAATAGGGAGTCTTATTACATCAATAAGAAGTCTAATCCTTATAAAACTAGGAAACATAAATAGTCTTCTAGATAAATAACAATTGCTAAGCCTAATACTTATGAAACAAAATTTTAAAAAAATCCTATTTTATAATAAAATACATAAAGCTACTAAAAATATTACTAAATACTTTATTTAATTCGCTTTCTTTCAAACATACATCTTGCTCACAAACGCAACCACAACAATCTAACTTTTAAATAGACTGAATTTTTAGAGGTCAAGATGGACTGAGTTAATAAATGAGTGGGTCATTAACCCAATATTTACAAAAGCACTAGGTTCACCACTTTATGCGTGAAGCGGAGCTCTACGATATAAGGGCCTCAATTCATTAGTAAGTTTGAACCAATCACACTTTTATGATAACTGCGATATGGATTTATAGGATAAGGAAGTGTGAAAGAGATTTTTATACGAGAGATTATAATTAATGGAGTTGAAGAAAATGATGAGAAATATAATGGTAAGGGAGATATGCAAGATTCTAACAATCATTTCCAAGTAGATCATTTAGAAGAACAAGAAATAAATGTTTAACCATTTATAGCTTTGATTTTGTTATATCTTCTTTTAAGCTTATAATTTGAACTTTTGCTTACATATTCTTTCTATTTATGTTGGTCTTTTTTCAGTTAAATTGCGCTTCACTTCAATAAAGAGAGCACTTCGCTTACAATTCATGTTTAAGCAAAGCAAGCCTTGCAAATTTTTTCCGCTTCACACTTCCATGAACACTACAATAACCTACCCAAACTTGTATGGATTGGATATATCATATTTTATAGGAGATTTTTAAATCCAATAAAAAAACACAGAGAAATTGTTTACTTTTATAAACATGAGTCGACACCTCTTCTCTTGACTTCTATGGTCTTTATCATAGTAGGGTATAGTGGAGACCTAAATCAATGTTACTAGGTGCTTGGGCAACCATTGTTTTTAACCCACACACTATTTTTTTATATTGAATACCAAAAATAATATATATATATATATTGATCACCCGATCATAGAAAGAAATTTCAGATTAAAGGCAATTAAGTATCCATGACTCAAAATTCATAATTCACAATTGTCAAACTTAACGATATATTACATTTTAGCATGAACAAGTCCTAAATAAGACCCTCATGTTATCTGATTCACAAGTAAGATATCTACTAAACACATTGTATTTCAGAGCAAAAAGGTAAGTTATTATCAACAAGGCATAAGCTTGACACGAGAAATTCACCCTAAATTCCAAAACATCAATTCCTTTCCCAATTATTCATTATTATTGGAGCATGCAATATGAATTGAATTTCCAAATCATAATCAACCAAATGCACAAGAATCTAATTCAAAGCTTATCTAAGCTATACTCTACAAAAAGTAAACAGATTAGCAAATCAATGTTTAGAAGTACCTATCTCTCAAGAGGGTACCAACTGATTGGGGGTATAAATGTGTGTACATACTTTGCTTTATTTTGAGCTCCTCTTCAAACCTCTTCAATCTCTCGTTCCACATATCCTACAATAATATAACAATAATTTATACATGTTATCTCTCTTTCGCATAAATAAACAAGCATAGAATAAGAAAAACAAGATCATAATACCTTGTAGTGAAGTTCAGTGCAATGAATAAGATAGAATCTATGATTACCTCAAAAAAAGTTCCTGATATTATTAGAACATATCTCCATCCCAAAAATTTCATTGCCCTCTTCCTTGTAGTCTCCGTCTCCGTCTCCGCCTCCAACTCACCTCCGCCTCCACCTTAGATTGCTTTCCTTAAATTTTTACCTTGTGTGCCCTATATCCCAACTATCATGTTATTGACTCACTCATTTATTAGGGCTCTTCCAACGTGGGCGAAAACTCACTCATACGATAGGGCTCTTCCAATGTGGGCCAAAACTCAATTATATGATGGGCTCTTCTAACATTGCCCAGACAAACAAGTTTTGCGCAGATAAATCATATTTTAATTGTGGTATTTAGTTTTGTCCTTTAAATTATTTGTTTTAATTTGATTAAATTTTTTAGACTAAATTATTTTTAGTTATGACCTAATTTTGGAATGTAGAAATTTAGAACTAAATTGTCTTGTTCGGCATGAGTTATGTAGTATGTAATTCGGAGAGTATAAGTTACTTGTTCAACATAAGTATAGAGAACATTTTATCTTGTCCAATATAAGTTTAGAGAACTTTTATCTTATTTGACAAAAGTTCATTAGGATAAGTTATGTCACTCAGAGATAAGACATAATGTTTTGAAATAGAATTTATGACTTTTAAAACATAATTTGTGTGCTGCAAATTTTTTCTTGTAAATATAATTTTCCTCGGAAGAAATAAATTGTGTCATGAGATTTTTATTTTAATGTCAAGGGTATCTTGGACAAATTTATTTTTAATCACTTAATATGTTTAGAGATAAAAAATAAAATCATTAATTCAAAATATAAAATTGACAACTACCCTAAAATAGAGATATTTGTGCTTGAATGACCCACAAATAAATTCAAAAGTGATGGGCTTTTGGGAGCTACATTGAAGCCCGCTTATTTTAGTTGGAACTCCGTTTTCGTATTTTCTGTTGCACAACAATGCGAAAATTAAACAAAATGACCATTGAATTACGGTTTTTAGTTTAAAATAACTTAGTTATAACTCTTAACAAAAATGTATCCCTTATGCCTTCTTTGTTGCTGACTAAATATATCTTAAGTATCCCTCCCTTTGATAGTTGACTTGATGAAACGTGGATCCTTTATAAAACAAAAAAAATAATGTGTTAAATCACTTTTTATAACAGTATTCTAAAATATAAGAGTACTTTTATTTATTTGAAATATAAGAGATTTTTTAACCATTTTAATTAAGCATATTCTAAAATAAGTATGCTTAATGAAGGACCACTATTAAGAAATTAACTTATAATCTATTTAAAAGTGCTTGGAGAATTCCATCTTCGCATGTCAATCAACAACAATGATAGCTAACTGCAACTCACAATTTTAACCAAGCAAAAGGAACTTGGATGAAGATATGCAAGCATTCCACTGTGTTATAGAATACATTTACAAGCTCAAGTGATCAATGATTTTGCATGCATGGGTAATCGAAAAAGAGATGAATTCCATGAAAAACTAATTCGTCCAAACTTACACTTCACTTAAGAAGTATAAATGGTCGAAATCAATTATAGAACTTAACAAGAGTTGAGGTCGATCCTACAGGTAATGTAGTAGAAATAAGTCTACTAGCTCTTATACTCATTTGTGGTTGATATTTCCAGAAAATAAAAATGTGTATAGTAAATATTGGGTTTGATTTAGTGTTCCAGTAACAATGTGTAACTATAATCGAGTAGCGTAAGTAGCAAATGATAGTCTCAAAGTTTTTGTTATCAGATAAAAGAGACCAGGATTATGCTCCCCATGATGTTAGAATTCATCTCGGATTTCGCACAAATAACGGTTATTTTATTTAAGGCATCTGTTATGAGCAAGTTAAGAACACCTAAACGCTTGTCAACCCTTTTGGATGAATATCACTCGTCTCCTCTCTCTCTTAGAATGTGTATCTTATTAACCCTTGCTTCTCCTTTAGAAAACTATCCCCTCTCGCGCTCAAATCTTCCAAATGAGTTATAGCATATGAAGTTCGTTCGTTTCCAAATTTTCCTAACCAGGCCCTTCTCTCCTAGAGGATTTTGCAATTCATCGAAGTATTTTTTTTCTTTAGCTTGTGGAGACTCATCGTGGAGAGTAGATTCAAGTTCCCTTTTTTACCTTCTTTATTTCCTTCTCTGTGATAATGCTCAAATGTACTCTTCAAAGACAATTAAAAGAGGCAGCTATCGTCGTCAATAAAATGACCCAACTAAGAGTCACTGATCGAATTTCACAGATAATTGAATATTGTAGAAAATTCTTATCAAGAAATTTGGAATGTAAAGTCATTTTTTGTAGTAGTAAAAACAAGTGAGTGGATGATTCCACCAATATAAACAAAAGGATTTTGTTATCAATGGTAACAATTAAACTAATATTTTGGAAACTTTCAAAAGTAATAAGCAATATAGGGGTGCATGGATTGGATATCAATGTCACGTAGGGGTAATTGTGTTTCTCTATAGTGCTGAACATTCATGAATAGGCCGGGTCATCTTCAATGACACTAATCTTCTTTCGATCTCATAGCATCCTTGCATAGAATCTCCTTTTGATTTCATCTATATGATATACTAAACAACCCAATACATTACTCTATTCTCTCTTTTGATGCAGAAATAGGGAAAATAGATACGACCCGTAACCTCTAATTTCAAACAATTTATAGACATCAAACCTAAATTTCTAGTATCGGACTAATTACCCACTCCAATCAATCTCTTTAGAGCAACGATCTGCGATCAGAAGTAGAAATTAAGTTTGCAACCTTAACCCATAAATTACCTCATCCTAATAAGTGAAAATTCATGAACGAACAACAACAAAATAGTGCATAACAAATACCCACAACATTAAATCAACACCCAACCCCATAATTGCACCCCTATATCTTGGGGTCTTAGCCACCCATCACAAAAAACAAAGCAATTATACCTTTCATGAAAGCAATCATGGATAACATGAAATTAAGCAATTACCAGCAAACCCACTTTGAATTCAACTTCAATTTGTCGATTTCAAAAACAAAGTTGAAAAAACACAAAAAGAACTAGAAAGTATTATTCACAAGGGAAAGTGTTTTTTCTTCACTTGTGCATACACCAAAAACTATTACAACTTATGTGGCCTCTATTTTTGTCTTTCCATTGAGTTGTTTATAGTTTCCCAAAATTTGATCCAAAACTCAATATGCTACCCATTTAGTGACAGTAGTCGGGAAAGCCGATCACAATGGGTGGATTACCGATTCCTTTCCAGCTCAGTTTTCTTTCTCTAGACTTCAGGTGTTTGAACCTCAGTCGTTGAACTCGTTCGAGTCTTCCCTTCACATTCAGTGTATTTCTGAGTACCACCTTAGTTCGCCTTTCAAGCCTTCAAATTTTCTCCTTGCACTATCACTTTTGGCGATGGATAACAATTTGTCCATTTTTATTTAGTGAGTCACCTTTTGTTTTATGAGTTCACCGACCTGCCTCAATTAATGCAAGTGTTGTGCATTGTTACTTTGGGCGAGGTCATGCTTACAATGATATCCACCTTTATTGTTTGGTGATCATAAAAGTATTGTTAACACTTCTTTGTACATTTTTTGTCATTCTTTCAAACATTCATCCTTTTCTTTTACTTAAGCCTTCGTAGATGTAAGATATCAAAAATTATTAGAATAAGACATAATTAGGTATTGAGGAAATTAATGGTCTAGCTAAATTGGCCTCAAATGAGTATTAATTTACCACTCATTAATACCTCCAACTTAAACTTTTGTTTGTCCTCAATGAAATCAAGAACACAATCAGCTCAGTAAGGGTGTCTACAAAAATATTCAAAGAGAATGCCTAACATGCAAATGTCATTACAAAACTACTCTCAACAACATGCTACACTCAATCATGATAAAAAAGTTTCAAATGATGACTAGTTGGTTTTAACACCAACTCAACCTCACTATAGCTTATTTTCTAATGCAAGACCATGTTTGAACAAATACATTCAAGTTCCCTCACTTCAAGAACGATTGCATGTTCTTACAAAGCACATCAACAAAGAAATAAGGAAATTATGCAACTCTCACTCTCTCAAAAGAGAAATACATGCAAGCTTCATCCCAGAGGTTAGCCCATATTTTTCAATCATCACACAACCTAGTGCATGCAAGATCTCAAGGGTCTTTTAGGCTTGTAATAGGGATGAGGATTAAGGTATTATTAATTTGGCTTAGTGACTTTACCTTTTCAAAGCATGGTTGCAATCATATTCACCTCTTCTCAAGTACTTGTCATTCTTTTTCATTTAAGAACTCAAGCTGACTTTTCACTCACTTTATTCAGAATCCCCATTATTTCATCAACTTCTATTTTTCATTGCCAACTTTCAAAATAACTCAACACAATATTTTTCTTTTCCCTTTCTTTTTTTTATTAGGAAGAGTTCCTTCTTTTTGTAACAACTTCAAAGTTGAGTCTCATTTCATCTTTATTTGCCCTTCATTGGGATTTCATTCCTCCTTCCCTTCCACACCTCAGCTTAGGCTTTTGGCCTAAGTTGTCTACTCAAACATAACAATGCTTCAAAAAGAATTTTGGGTTACAAGGTGTGGACAATTTGGCTCAAGATGTTTTAATTTGGTTTGGTCAACAAATGATTTCAAACTGATGAAAAAATAGATGCACACCCTAGAAAAGTAGTCACAAATTATATGGAAATTTGGGTTCCCCCTTAGAATTGTTGCCCAATATCACGACTTAAATTTACCAAGGTTTAGATAATTATACTAAGAAAGACAAATCTAGGTTTCCACACACATGCTTTCATGTGAGACTAAACCACACATGGCACTTCAAAATACACTCATTTAGCATAGCCCGAAAAGATTAAAAGTGTATGTATGATGTTCATTTCAAGGCTCACTTCAAAACACAGTTAGTCAACAAAAGATTCAAAGAGATTTCTCAAAAGTGCAATGACATCAATTTCATTCGTGCAACACCAACACTATACGTCATGCTCATCATGAGTACTATTCAAGACATCGATAATGAACATAATCGATCCTCAAAATATTATCAATGAAAACTCAAGAATTTCACGATTTCCAAAATTTATGGGGTAGTTTCAAATATGAGGGAAAACAAAAAGAGGCAACAAAAGAAAAACACAAACCAAATGAAACACTCTAATATAAGCAAAAGTAAAAACTACAATCATCCAAAACTTAAACATAACAAAATACAAAGCAAAAGGGGAAAATTGGCACAAAGGCCTTCACCCCCAAAAAAATAAAAGCAGTTTCCTCAATGAAAAGTACAAAGAATGGGAGGAAGAGTCATAATATCCCCTTGACAGGCTAAGCTTATGGGGTTCTATTAACGGGAGGAGTCTCTGGATGAGTAGAATAATCTGGGGCAAAGCCCGACAATAGTATCACATGTAGCAGCAATTTGGCATCAGTGCCCTACACATCATGGGAGGAATGGCAGAGTCTAAAGAGACTCCACATGTGCTGATTGCGGATATCTCCTGAACGGATCTCTCCAAGGTAGCTTGGACAATCATCTCCTCAGTTTCCTGCAACACTAAAAGTGTGAGCACAATCCCATGCTCATCCTCATCTCTCCTCACCTAATCCTCATTGGTCTCCTCAGCCAAATCATCACCGGTCCACTCATCATCATCAACAACTTCCTCAACAAAAATTGCAACACCCTCAACTATTGTACTTGGTTTCACACTAGAAGAAGGATCACTACTAGGTATAGTTGGTGGCATGGAGGATTGAACATCTGGTAGGGGAACATCACCCTATAGACTCGAAATATCAGTAGATCGCAGCTAGTCTACATACACTCGCAAGGTAATAAGTTGACCTCTAATGGTGTCAAGCACACTAGAACTACCCTTGGCCTGCTCTTTTGCCTCTAATCGAGCAGTGAAGTTATCCAACCTCATCTTGTGGGACTCAAAAAATTCCTCACAATGGGTCACCCTATCCCTCAAAGGGGCCATCACCCTCTCAATTTCCATATCAATCACTTTTGGCCTGTCCTTCTCAACTCTTGATAAACCAACGCTTGAGTCAAGGGGGCATGGGAAGTAGTAACGTTAGAAGGCATAATACCAGCAACAGTAGTTGTAGTAGTAGTAGTAGTAGTAGTAGTAGTAGTAGTAGTAGTAGTAGTAGTAGTAGTAGTAGTAGTAGTAGTAGTAGTAGTAGTGGTAGTAGTAGTAGGAGGAGGAGGAGGATTGGGAGGCACAGTGAAAGATACACAATCCTGCTTCATAGAAGGAGCAGTTGTGATGACATCAGAAGCCATAGCAGTTGGATTAACTACGGGCATCCCACATAGATATGTTCCCGATCAATGATAGTGCCCACTAATGCCACCTTGGGATGTTGAAGGATAGATTCATTATGTGAGGGCATGATATTGCTGTTAATGAACTCGAACCAGTAGCGGGTCACAAAATCTGCTATTCAAATCCCTCTGAATCTGCTATGTTATCCATTTAAATATGATATTCTATCACAATATTATTCTCTACAAATACAACAACAAATCTGTATAAGTTCACTTATTCAGAACACTATATACATTAATATATACAATCATTCTCTATTAATTCATCATGCTAACCTTCCCATTAAATTGATGTTATTTGATAAGAAGCATCCAATTGCCTAATAGAAATTGATGGTGTTGTCATGCCATGGATTTTGTAAATGCATAAGCTATATGAAGACCACTAGACACGTGCGGAAGAGTAATGACTCTTTTATCTACAACTTCTTGTATATAATGACAATCTTCTTCAATGCACTTGGTTCTCTGATGATTAACTAGATTAGTAGCAATCCGAATAACACCAGTATTATAAGAATGGTGAAGAGTAGGATTAGATGATAAAATCCCATCTCAGCAAGTAATCAACGAAGCCACACAACCTCAGCGCAAGCAGTAGACATAGATCGATATTCAAGCTTTGTTGATTATTTGGATACATGATCTTGCTTCTTACTCTTCCAAGATATCAACAATTTTCTAAGAAACATACACTAACCAATGATTAAATGACGAGTATCAGGACATCGTGCCTATTAAGAATCACTAAAATTAGTAATACAAATAGTAGAAAATCTAGGAAAGAATAATCCATGAGTAGATGTTCCTAGAAAATACCTAATGACGCGAGGAATTGTCAGAAAATTGAGATTTTTGGGAGCTTGCATACATCCCATGTAGGTAATGAAAACAGATTCGGTGGAGGTTTCATATAAATATCTTCTTTAAGATCGCAATGGAGAAAAGCATTTTTGACATCCATTTGATGAAGAGACCAATTTTGTGAAGAAGCGATGGCAATATTTGTTCGCACCATAGTCCTTTTTCTACATGTACAAAAGTCTCTTCGTAGCCCACATCATTCTCGTAGTTATTACCAAGAATAACAAACCAAACATTGTATTGATCAAGAATTCCATCATAATGAATTTTATTTGAATAAGCCCATTTACATCCAATTGGACGGACATTTGAAGGCCATGAAACAACCCCATGTGTTATTTTCTTTAAGGACCAAAACTTCTTCATCCATCGCATTCTGCAAACATTCATACTGGCAAACTTGTGAGTTACAAGTTGGAGCAGAAATGGTGGATAAAGTAGAGGAAAAGTTATACCAATTAGGAATATGAGATACTCTAGTTGATCACCCAGTAGGCTTAGGAGGATTTGACCTTGAAG
Source organism: Solanum tuberosum (assembly GCF_000226075.1). Taxonomy (NCBI): domain Eukaryota; kingdom Viridiplantae; phylum Streptophyta; class Magnoliopsida; order Solanales; family Solanaceae; genus Solanum; species Solanum tuberosum. The sequence goes on along the minus strand of NW_006238970.1, from coordinate 991,740 downwards.
AATTCTAAAAGTCTTGTTATGGTGTAGTCTCAGGTGGTGGATTTAATTTCAGGATGGGATAGAGTTGGCCGATGTCGTTCATACACAAATCCAAGTTTGAACCAGTTAAAAGAAGATGACAATTCCTCAAAAGTAGGATGAAGAGGAGAAACAGAAGATGACTCGCCATGAGTAGAAAAGAATACCAATTTTCAAAGAAAACAACATTTTAGAAACACAAAATTTCTCAGTACATGGATCATAGCAAATAAAACCTTTATGTGAAGTACAATAACTCAAAAGTACCTTTAGTAGACTGAACAAAATAGTTTATAACGGTGAGAAGAAGCCAGATGCACAAAAAAACACAACCAAATGTATGAAAATTATCATAGCTAGGATTTTGATGATAAACATGATAATATGGAGACTCAATATTTTGCAGTTTATATGGTAGTAGATTAATTAATAGAAAACAATAGGCAATGCTTCCACCCAGTATTTGGATGGGATAGAGGACTCAATCAATAATGTACGAGAGACATCTAAATATTGACAAATTTTAAGCTTAGGAACCCCATTTTGTTGCGGTGTATATGGACAAGAGCTTTGTGAGACAATTCCATTCTCAAGAATGATTTTTTTTAAATTCATAAAACTTATATTCTCCATCACAATTAGATCTTTATAGTTTGACGCCCGTAGAAAATTGAGTCTCAATGTAAGCCAAAAATATCTTGAACATGGAAAATACCTCATATTTGGATCGAAGAAAATAAACACATGTAAACCGACTATAATCATCTATGAATGTCACAAAGTACTTGAAATGACCATGAGAAACAATTGGTGAAATTCCCCAAATATCACTATGAATAACATTAATACACTTTGTAGCATGACTACCAAAATTAGGAAAAGGAAGAGTTTTACTTTTTCCTAATTTAAAAGTAGAACAATCAATGGAAGCAATTGAAAATTGAGTTTTATTCCCTAATAAACAAGAATAAGATAAATGAGACAGCACAATAGAATTTGGATGTCCTAGACGCTTATACCAAACCTCAGTCTAATTAGTTGTAGAAGTACAAACAAAAGGATAGAACATGTGGAATGAAACAGTGTCCAAGAAACAATCTTCCAACCTTAGGCCCCTTTGAAATTATCATCCCCGACACCTAATCCTGCACAAGACAATAATTTTGAGAAAAATTCACATCTCAATTGTTATCCACCAATTGTCCAACTGAAATAAGACTAGTTGAGAGCTTTGCTCATAGAAAATCATTTTTGAATGTTGGAGTAATATCCCTAACCATGGTAACTGGTAATTACTACCATTTGCAATCTATATTTCTGATGGACCTTGATACTCAAAAACATTTTTTGTATGCTTTTTTAGTTGGTCATTTGATTGGAATCACCCAATCAACAATCCAAAATTTAGATTAGACATTATTACCTTGTAATCCCAATATTGAAAAGGCTGACACGATCATTTGTACAATTTCAATAGTAAGAGCTCTTCATGAAGATGAGTTGAACCATTTGTCCTAGCTTGAAATGTAATTACCCTATGGTTTTGAGAGCATGTGGGACATACATTAATTATGTGCCCTTGTTTACAATAAATCTTTCATTCAAATCCCCTTAAATCTGCTATGTTATCCCTCCATATCCGCTATTCTATCACAATATTATTCTCTATGATAACTTCAACAAATTTATATAATTACACTTATTTACAATACTATACATGAATAAATAAAATTATTCTCTATGAATTCACCATGCTAACAAAAACAAAGGTTTCACAATTAAGAGATGATCTATGAGGTGTAGGGATTGGTATTGATGTCAAGTAGGGCTTCATGCACTTGCTCTATAACACTAGGCAACAACTAGGTAATCTTCAATGAAACTAATCTTTTTTCAATCTCAAAACATAATATCATAGAATCTTCTTTTGGTATTATCTATGTAAATCACAAAACAACCCATTTCCTTATTAAAATCTCTCCTTGAAGCATATTTGGCAAATAGAATTAGGTTATAATATCTCTTTCAAGCAAACTACAGAAATCAACCCTAAATTGCAAGCATTGATATATTTACCCACTTTAACTGGTCTCTTTCAAGTACAAAGTGAACATCAAAGATAAGATTAAGTTGGCCATCTTAACCCCCTAAGTTAAACCCCATAATAAACAACTCAAATCCATGAATGAACAATAATAAAGAAGAGCAAGGCACAAGACCCACTAAATTAAATCAACACCAAGCCACATAATCACACCCCTAGATTTGGTGTTTTAGCCAAACATCATAAAAAAGGAAATAAATTATACCCATGCTGTTCTCAGCCATTAATGTGTTGATAATTAGCAAGAATCTTCAACACCCACTTAAATGTCAACCTTCAAATGTCTTTAACGAGAGTATTTTAAAACCCAAAAACCAAGAGAGGTACTAAAAAGTCTAATGCTCAATAGCAAAAAGTTAGATTAGGCAAAAGATACATTTTCTCACTCATTAGAACTATTTATACATTCCCTAAAAATTAACCCGAATGCCCTCTCGCATCCTATGTGACGACATTAGTCAGGCTCATTTAGCATGTTCGGTGGATCGCCATTCCATCCTTGAACTCGCCATTTCACAGCTTCAACCTTTAGGTGTTTGAACCCGAATCAGTGAACTCAATTAAGTTCACCTTTCACGATCGGTGGCTTGCCGATTTCCACCCTGTTAGCCTAGTTTGACCTTTGTCTTTGCTCAGTACTATGTTACTTTCGGCGAAGGAATTTGGGATCACCTTTTTACATTCGGTGCGTCACCTATGCATACTTTCTTTGCCAACATACCTTGGTATTTTCTCTTCAAACACTGTCAACATTGGTAAAGTCTGAGCAATTAGGTGATCCATTTTTTTGTTAGGTGCTACTAATTGGGAGTTTATACTCCTTTCGATGTCATTGGCCTCTTATTCAAGTATTAATCATTTCCTTGACCCTTACAATTTATAGCTGCAAAAAATCAAAATATTAGCAGAATACGACATAAATAGGCATTGCAGACACTAATTGTTTAACTAGAAAAGCTCCAAATGAGTGAAAATCTAATATCATAAAAGAGTCGACATGCACCTAGGTCACTCTTGCTAGGTGGGTGGCATACACCTCTAGGAGTGGACTGATAGACTGGGCAACCTTGACATATAAAGATCCTATTAAGAGTCAACACGCCTCTGGATCACTCTTGCTGATGGGCGGCTTATGCCCTCGAGAGTAGACTGGCTGGCTTGGTGGCCTAGAACATTTCTACATACCCTCTAGTTCACTCTTGCTAGCTGGGCTGTGATTTGACTGGCTGGTTCGGTGGTCCCTTTCTGGATGTTGTGGTTACTTGGGATGGAAACACAACTTTCACTTTTTGGATTTTGATCTGTGGTACTTCTCTCTAGTAGACTTAGCTATTCTATGTACCTATCAGGCTTGTGGAAGTCCGCTCGAGTTTAATTTAATCTTGCGCACTAGTGTACCTTCTAGCGTTATGGAGGTCCAACTATGTTTAGTTTAGTTGTGCTTAGATATAATTTTTGTATGCTCATATGATTTTCTTTAAATTCCACTTTGACTTCTATTTGTGTGTAGATTCAATCTTTTCATATTGTGTTTACCTTTCTTGCTTAGTCGGCCTATGTGATACACTCAAATTACACCTCCCTAAAGAAGTATAAGCAATCGTTATCAATTAAAGAACCCAACTTGGATGTTGGGGTCGATCCCACGAGGAATATGGTTTAGACTTAAACTTCACTTACAATTATATTCTTTTAGTCAACGTACTTCCGAAACAAGTAATTAAAGGGGGGGGGGGCATTTGTAAAACAAATTCTGGAAATTATGTGAACAATCAGTGAGCAAGATTCAAACTTTAGTTGTTATCAAGATGAGAGAGAAACTAGAGTGTACGTGTTCCCCATAAGCTCGTAACACGGTAATCCTAGTAATAGTAATCATTTCCTAGTGTATTACATGTAAAGTGATAAGTTAGGTATCTTTAATTCCTTGGTCCGGTAACTAGATAATTTCAACTTGTACCTCGGTCAAGCTACATGTGTAAAATTTACTAACCCTTACATTTACCTCATATTAGACATCACATCGATGTATGGCGTAGTTTTCACCCTCGCACCAATCGACATTAGACTATTAGATAGTATCACACTAAATCTATGTTGATAATTATTTTCTTATTAACTACCTCCTTGGTCCGACAAGTAGCAACAAGGCAAGTTCTAACGTTGGCAACCGCTAAAAAAACTTTTAAACGAAAGAATTATCAATGCTTGTAATACCACTATTCAAGAATTACTTAGTTACTATTCATACTTTGTTAATCGCTCATGGTTCCCATAACCTAGTTATGGATTTAGTTACCCATAGTAGCAAGAACACAATTCATATTTTTAGATGAAGAAATCATGAACTTATGTAATGAGAAGAATAAACCTAGAATCTCAACTTGAATTTCAAAGTCAAAATCTTCAAAACGAACTTAGGAAATAAAGAATTGCTAAAATTGCAAGTTAATCTCCAAATACAAAAACTCGAACAAAAGTAATCCCAAAATAAGAAGAAGAAAAGAACCTAAAAAGTATCCCCTATATATCTCTTATAAATCCCCCTAAAATAATTATTTCTATGGACTATTTATAGAAAATCCTAAATAAAATAATTGAATCCAAATTAAGTTAGGAATCCAAAACCAAAAGGAATTGGATTCCTTTTTTTCCTCCGCGTGAAAGTTGAAACCGCTTGAAATTATAGATTCTGCCCGCCATGCATCAATTGGCCAATGCTTTCAGAAATTGCCGTGTGGCAGTTTATTCCTTCAACTTAAATTCTTTTGCAATTCGCAATTTGCAGCAATATGCACCTTAAATATAAGTATAATATTTTATTCACTTTAATCCATTAAGCTGTCTACTTGATTTCCTTCTTCAACCTTCCATTTTTAATTTGTTTTAGCTCCAAACTTCTTCATTATTCCACCAATTTAATAAAATATATTATTTAGCACAATCCATAAAATTTATGCTCAAAAATGACAAATATAAATAATAAATGTGAGGCAAATAATGATTAAAAATATGTATTTTGGCCTCTCATCAACACCCACACTTAAACTTCTATTCGTCTTCGAGCAAACATTAAAGTTCATCAAAATAAGAATGTCATCACTTCGGTTAATACAAACAATTAGGCCATATACCAATTTCAAAACATCAAGTAGACTTCTTAATCATTATGCAAAACATCCAAATAAACAACAAACTTCTAACCTCCTAACCTCAAGGAAAGACTTTGAACTCATCAAATTTAAGCTTGCTCAACTACTCTCATCAAAGAAAACTTATAAAATCACTTATCTATCATGAAACAAGTGCCCTCACAAAAAGAAATAGTCTAAACACTCAATTCAAAAGATTGAGTATAAATTAAGGACTTCATATCAAGAACAACTCTCACACTCACAAATAAAATCCACATGCATGCCCAAAGAACCATAGGTTTGCCCATTATGTACATCTCCACTAATTAAGCATGCTTGAATTGAATCAAATAAGACTTAAACGGATTGTAATGTAGGCTAGGGGATGGGTAGGAAAACTATATAATAGTTACTTACACTACCTTAAGCACTTTGCAATTTTAGACTTCATCACCCAATATTTTGTTCTCTTTATTTTCAGCCCTCTCTTCAACAATTATTTCACAAGTAATTCTCAGCATCTCAAGAATGCTTCAATTTTTTTATTTTTTGCCATTTTTTTTAAAGTTTTACTTCATAACAGCCTCTCTCAACTTACGTATTTTACATGCGTTAAGGTGCACGATGTCCTTGGAAGGACCAGGGCCATCATCAAGGTAACTTTTTTTTTCTCATGTCACATTTTTTTGTTCTTTTTTTTTTCGTGTCACATTCTTTCAAAGAGAGCTTTTAAGAACTTTGTAGCTATCATTGATTACCTTTTCACTCAACCATCCCTTTTTCTCAGAATTGATAATCAGAATAAGTCTATGCTATAATGCTCAAGGAAGTAAGGTACAAAAACTAGGGATTCAACAAAATAGTCAAGGGGAAAATATGGCTACCAACAAAAGGCTACAAACTCAAATGGGCTAACTATTGATAAAATAACTGAAAAGGCTAAAATTTACTAGAGAAAACAAAGAAAGCCTATTATTATCTCCTAAACAAAGCATCACTTTTTATTTCGCTTCAATAACATGAAAGGCAAGTTCTAGACTAAGATGCAAAACGTGGAATAAACAAATTCTCACCACACATGGCACACGTATCAATCAAGATGGATCAATTCCACTTCTAAGAGAGACAAGATCATAAAAAACTACAAAATAAAATAATTTATATACAAAGTCACAACCATGAGCTTAGATGTCAAAGAGTCTGCATTTTTTTTCAAGCATTCACAAGAAAGTACTACTAAAAAATTAGGCCCAAATAGTAAGTATCACAAAACTCAAATGGGTCTTTTCTTTTCTATCCCAAAAAATAAAAATAAAAATAAAATTTAAAAATAAAATGTATTCCTAAAAAAATAAAGGCACTCGGTTCAAAGGGACTATCCTCAGGAAAAGAACCGGAAACAAAAGCCAAGGAACCCATACCTAAAAAAAAAAGAACTACAATAAAACAGTAAAAACTAGGAATTTATTCCTCCACCCTACACTTAAAAAGATGATATGTCCCCAAAGCATTAAATAAAATTTAAAACAAGGGTTAGGAAAACTCCCTGAGGCCTTTAGTCCTAGTTAGTAGCATGTTCTCTTTATCTTCATCAAGGGGCATCACCCCATACTTAAGCTCAAACATGCTCTTTTTTTTTGGGTACTCAGACTTCCCCTAATCTGCAATAAAAAAACAAGACCAAAAGAAAAAAAGTGACACTAATACAATAAAAATAAAATAAAATAAGAAGTTACACTACTAATTGGGTTGCCTCCCAATGAGTGCTTAATTTAACGTGGCGGCATGACGCATACATGTAACGACCTGATTCCGTCGTTAGGGAAAAATCAATGAAAAAAGAATTGGGGCCAGAAAACTTTTTCGTAGTAACTAGGAATTTCCCAACCTCATCCAAATTTGGACAAAATCGGAGTCAATAAGGTGTAGGGAAATCTGGTAATTAATGAGAGATCTAATTATGATTCGGACCACATGATTAGATAGCTAAGACGTTAAGGAACCCGTACGACTTTACGGAATAGAATTTGGGTGAGTAGAACTCCCAAAAATGATCTTAGCGTGAACAGGTAACATTCTGTCTATGTGTAGGCCGCCAGAGCGGGATTGGAGCCACCAGAGCTGAGCCGCTGTACCGGGATGGGTCCATCGTGGCGGGCCAGACGTGACTTAAAGTCGTTAATAAACCCCTAAATGACCTTATTTGGCACTTTTTGATTTTTAGAACTAAGGAGACGACCCCAGACGAGTTCCTGAGCGTTTTCCATCATTCTTGAGGCTAAAGATAAGCTTTTCACTCCTTGAATTCATTTTTCGATCCGTAGAACGTAATAGAATAGATAAATATTGATGAGGGAGGGTTTTGTTAAAGATTTTATGGTGGAAACAACCCTAAATTGGTTATTAGGATCTTGGGTTTGGTCTAGGGTTATTGGGTTTATTATAATCCGGATAATCAGACCTTTGATTGTTGATCCTTGCATATAAATTGTTGATTGTAGACCTAGAACAAGAGAAAAGAATCTGGAAAGGGAAGATTCAAGTGCCTTAGGGGATTCAAGCTTGAATTCAAGGTAGGTGATGGTTGTGATTGTATGATTGTCTGATGTATGTTTGTTCTTACTTCATTATGATACATGTATGTATGCGGATGTTGCATTATTGATCACACTTGTTGTAAATGAGGATAATTGAATAATTATATGCCATGAAGCACCTTTTGTTGTATGATTGTGAGAATATACATTGTGATTGTGATTGTGGTTTGTTGAATAGACACGGGTGTCACGATCCGACACACTAACTGGGATCGGTTGCCACGTTCTGACATAAATATGGGATCGGCTGACACGTTCCGTCATAACTAACTTGGATCGGATTGCCACGTTCCGGCATGCTAACTGTTTGGGTTTGGGTTCCATGAGAGGACCATTGAATTGTGTTGTGTATCTACTTGTGATGAGTTCGTTCATATCTAATGATGATTGATATTGGAAGACGGTATATTGCTCTGAATTGATAACCAATGTGTATTATTGAGAATCGTGAAGTTGTTCATTGTTCGTATATGTTAATGATATTGTATATGTTCGATATGTGCATGTGATTATATTGTTGTATTGACTAATGTATGTTACACTTAGTGGGATAGCCGTGTGATCCTACCAGTACACGGTGGTTGTGTACTGATACTACATTTGCTCTTTCTTTGTTGAGTACATGACATCTTCAGGTGGCTATTGATAGACCTCATCTAGGTGACTATGAGCATGACCGTATTCAAGGGTGAGCCAATTCTTTTAGGCTACCATGGATCTTTATTGTTTAAGTCCATTCTTTTCGGACTCAAACTTTTGTTTAAGGTGTTGTTT
>NW_006238970.1:981200-983066 GCF_000226075.1 Solanum tuberosum | reverse complement strand
TTAGATGTTTTGGTACATTGACTTTCAGGTTCTAGGTTAATTCTTCCGCATTTGTTAGTTATTGACTTTTGTTAGAGTTTATGGAAACTCAATTTTCTTTCCTTAGTATTTGACTTATATGCCATAGTTTTTAGATTGATTGCTTGGTTTGGGTTGTAGTAGTGGTTCTCCCACTGGATTGTTAGTGTGGGTGCCAATCACGACGGTCTGGGTCATGACAAGACACCTTAGTTACTCGGTTCCATCCCCTTGACCCTCTCTGATTGGATTATTGTGTATCCTTAGATTTTTCATTTTTCTCAAAGTCTTTCTTAGTTCAGGGTCGTAGGGGTCTAGGGTTCGCCTCGACTCCATGTACTTGGCATACACTAGAGTTGAAACCTATAGAAAACAAAAAACGTAAATTCAAGAAATAATTGACTAAAGTTCAATAATGTAGTTAAACTTAATCTAAAAGCCTTATTCCCCGACAGTGGCACCAAAATTTGATGCGCTCAAATTATACCTCCCTAAAGAAGTATAACCGATCGTTATCAAGTAAAGAACCCAACTTGGAGGTTGGGGTCGATCCCACAAAGAATATCGTTTAGACTTAAACTTAACTTATAATTATATTATTTCAGTCAACGTACTTCCGAAACAAGTATTTAAAGGGGAGGGGGGGAGATTTGTGAAACAAATTCTGGAAATTATGTGAACAATCAGTTAGCAAGATTTAAACTTTAGTTGTTATCAAGATGAGAGAGAAACTAGGGTGTACGTGTTCCCCATAAGCTTATAACACGGTAATGCTAGTAATAGTAATCCTTTCCTAGTGTATTACATGCCACGTTATAAGTTAGGTATCTCTAATTTCTTGGTCCAGTAACTTGAGAATTTCACCCCGCACCTTGGTTTGGCTACGCGTGTATAATTTACTAACCCTTACCTTTACGTCATATTAGACATCACATCGATGTATGACTTAGTTTTAACCCTCGCACCAATCGACATTAGACTATTAGATAGTATCAAACTAAATCTATGTTGATAATTCTTTTCTTATTAACTACCTCGTTGGTCTGGCAAGTAGCAACAAGGCGAGTTCTAACTATATAACGACCCGAGAGCACCCCCCTAGTCGTTACCGGCATATTCAACCTCGAAGAGGTGTTATACAAGCCCTTAGCATTCGTCATAGCATGCAACATAGAATAATATCACGGAAAATTTAAAACTTTTACTTTGGAAGTTCAACTTCACTTCATATATGAAAAACAGAATCTCACTTCGTTACAATGTACCATCTAGACATAGAAGTATCAAAAATGAGACTTAGCCCTTACATAAATAAGAAGTCTTGAAATAGGAAAGTACAACAATGTCTTTTCAACATAAGCAAAGAACTAAACATAGAAGCTAGATCATAGGGTCTTGTCCTCGAACTTTAGGACTCACCAACTTGGGGAAGCAACTCCAAGTGTCTTGAGAAGTAAGCTTGAATCCTCAACGGCCCGAACCTAAATGTTTGGAGAAAAGGGAGAAAATATGGATTAGTACAACACACGTACTAAGTATGGCTACTATGCATAAAAACCATTGAAAACATGCATAAAAGGATATTTAGTCAAAACATGCTTTTTACCAAGTGAATCCAATATGCACACAAAGTAAGCATCATAGTCCAAACTAACATAATATCATCCCAACATGTAGACAACCCAAGCAATACTAGAACAATGCAAAGAATAGAACCCCATAACCCTATTCAAAGCCAAGTATCACATTAAGCAACCTACTTCATGCATACATTCATAAGATCATATTTCATAATAACTTATCATATTCATAATGATCATACATAACATAACTTCAACATACATAAGT
>NW_006238970.1:981056-981155 GCF_000226075.1 Solanum tuberosum | reverse complement strand
CATAGCTTCAACATACATAAGTCATAATCATCATAATCATAAGAAAACACTACTACAACTATCTCTTAGGATCCCACAAGTGCAATGCGCAAGAGAAGT
>NW_006238970.1:964954-980412 GCF_000226075.1 Solanum tuberosum | reverse complement strand
AAACACTTAGTAAGTGAGTAAACCTTTCACTATACATTACATTATGATCATGAGAACTACCTTTCAATCATATAGCAATCATACCATAACATACATACATACATACTTCATAGCTAATTCAGTTTAGAGGATTAAGGATGCGGAAACTAGGTCATCAACACCACAACAACACACTAGGTATAGCATCATTACAATCTATGTAATTCACCTTTCATACTTGAGTTCAAAGAAGAACCAACCTTCATACCTTCTTACCCTTCATGGGACATTTATACTTCAATTACCAAACAATTCATAACCAATACATAATACAAGGTAATTCATGAAGTAATAACATAATCAACATCAATATAAGCAATTGACATATTCTCTTCATAACCTTCAAGCCTTCATTCAAAGACTCAACCTTAATTTCATAGAAATTATACATAACCTAGGGTAGAATCATCATACAAACATGAATTACATAACATCACATTCAATTCATAGCATTCAATCAATATCCAACACAAACTGGGTTAGAATTAGGAAAAGAATGAGAAACATGGGTCTCATGGGGAATTATTCAATAAACCACCAATACAACATAAATTCATCCATAATTGTTCATATAACATCAATCAAAGTCAGTTTATAACATCAATTTCACTTTAGAAAGAATACCTATTTTTTGGATAGAAACCAAGAAATTGGAGATTTTGAAATTCATCTTGAAGGGAACCATACCTTATTGACGAATTAACCACGAAAATCCGAGCTGAAACCTTGGAGAGTTGGTCTTCTTCTTGAAGGTCTAATCTTCTTTAATGGAGTTCTTGAGAAGAGAGAGAGAGAGAGTAGAGAGAAGGAGGAACTTTAGGTTTTGATCATTGGGGTTTTGTGTGGGAGAGATAAAAGTTAGGTAAATTGACTTAAAAATCATTATATACATGTCCCCTATATTACCCTAAACACCCCTCACTTATTTGGACTCTTTAATGAAGTAAAATAGCGATTTCTGAATTTCTGCATTTTCGTCGCGGAACAAGTCCGCAAAGCGGAGCTGTTCCCTGAAGATATTTCAAATAAAATTTTGAGACAGTAGAGTCTGCGACACGACCGCATCGCGAACTAAAGTTTTGCTCCTTGGGGGAGCTAGTCCGCGATGCGGACCTATTCCTTCCAAGTGCAATTTGCAAGTTGCCTTGGCAACTTGCTTGGCCAAGGTTGGGGTCCTCCTCGAGACTCGGGGTGTCGTATTCAAAAGTTTTGACCCTATAAACATATATTTACCTAATTTAAACCGTTTTAACAAGATTATACCATCATATGACACTCCCAAACCTGTCCAAAACCTAGGGACACACTAGAACACATTCTTCTCTAGTTTCCCGACGTCGTGGTCGTTTCTTGACGTTTAGACTTTTAATCTTCCAAACCAAGTCAATTGCATTAATTTAGGTTTAGAAACATCATTTTAACTATTTTAAAGTTATTATTCATAAGGTGAGGCTCTAACTTAAGTCATAGAATTTCCGGGGTGTTACACTAACGTTTGCAACCGCTAAAAAGACTTCTAAACGAAAGAATTATCAATGCATGCAATAACACTATTCAAGAATTACGTAGTTACTAGTCATGCTTTGTTAATCGTTCATGGTTCCCCCAACCCTAGTTATGGATTTAGTTACCCATAGTAGCAAGAACACAATTTATATTTTTAGATGAAGAAATCATGAACTTATAGAATGAGAAGAATAAACCCAGAATCTCAACTTGAATTTCAAAGTCAAAATCTTCAAAACAAACTAAGGAAATCAAGAATTGCTAAAATTGCAAGTTATTCTCCAAAGCAAAAACTCGAACAAAAGTAATAAAGTCTAACCCCAAAATAAGAAGAAGAAAAGAACCCTAAATTTGCAACAATATGCACCTTATATATAAGTATTATATTTTATTCATTTTGATCCATTAAGCTACCTGCTTGATTTACTTTTTCAACCTTCCATTTTTAATTTGTTTTAGCTCCAAACTTCTTCATTTTCCCACCAATTTAATCGTACAAATAAAGTATATTATTTAGCAAAATCCATAAAATTTATGCTCAGAAAGGTCAAATATAAATAATAAATGCAAGGAAAATAATGATTAAAAGTATGTATTTTGGCCTCACATCACTACGAGGCCTACAAAGTACCTTTTCTATGATATTCATGCTACATTCTGCATCTGTTTTGTGATGCAGGTCCTAGTGCCAACTATTGGTGGTGATTTCTCATGCGATCAACATCATTTCAGATCAGAGACAAGGGTGAGCACTTGGGGTTCTATACTTGCTGGTCTCCTTCTGTTTCTTATACAGCTAGTCATGTGCTATTTGAGACAACTTTGATTTTTGTCTAGTTTTGGAACTTGTACTCTTATTATTGATTGCTATCTACTTGCGACTTCCTGGTTTTGGGAGGGATGTTTTGTATATATGTTTTATTTGATTCCATTTCAATCTTGTTTTGTTGTTATTATGATGTTTCTTCTCATTTCTACCCTTACACTCATTACTTGTTGTTATAGGTTACAATTTGGCTTACATACTGGTTGATTGTAGTAGCTGCCATCATGAATTGACGAAATGGTTCTTAAACTCATAAGTATCATGGAGTTTCTAATTGGTGTTTTTAAAATTGGAGCAACAGTTGGAAAAGACTTTACCAGCGATCGAGTTTTCTAATATAGTCAACTATTTTCTATGTTATTAGGTCTCATTTTGTTGGTCTTCAATCACCAGTTTATATGATATTTTAGACAACAATATAGAATGTTATAAAGTTCTTATGTAAATAAGTTAATTATTTGTTTGTTTCATCTTTAAAATTTAATAAGTTTTTGTGTTGTTTAGACTAGTAAATTGATTGAAGACTTTTACTGAACTAATGAACAATATGAACATAATGGATCAAAGAGAGCACTCGTTCACTCATTAGTATTCTTTCAACTTCCCAACTCTATAAAGATAGATGCATTTAGATTTTACACTAAGCTAGCTCTCAGTGAGATGGTGCAATATTTTATAATATGAGTTTATAAAACATCTACTAACGATTAGTATTATTTTATATTGATTAGATTGTGGAATAAAAATATGTGCATTAGGTATGTAGATAGTAAAAAACATATTATTTCAAAGAAATTAATAAATTAATGTATAACAATCTCTAAATTATTAATCAGTGAATAACAATCCCTTCATTATTAATTTCCCTCATAAACTATCAATGCATTACAATCTCCACATGAAAATATCTTTACCAGAGTGGACGTTGAGGTTGCAAATGTATGAAGAAATTGGTTAGCCAAGCAGGAAAATTTCAATCTAAAATGAATTTGGCTTGCCAAAATAGATTTAATAAAAAAATGAGATATTTTCCAATCCAACACAAAAATTTGTCTGATTGAGATGGGCTACATAAATATATGATAAACAATAGGCCATAACAACACTACCAGCACAATTCTTACCCTTAATAAATTTGTTTATTTATTGTATTAATCAAGGAAAGAGTTCCATTAATAAAACAAAGGCCAACTTGTCGTATGTAAGAGTTATACCAAAAAATGATGAACCTACAAACAAAAATACAAGGGGTCCTCTAATAGGGTGTATAAAAATAATAATGAACAGAGTCAGGGGCGGATTTACGTTGAACCATGGGGGTTCATCCGAACCCTCTTCATCGAAAAATTACACTATATATATAAAGATTAAAATATTAATTTACGTGTATATATATACTATTAAACCGCCTGAACATATACCAAAGGCGTAGCTCAGTGGCGTTGGGGGTTCAGGAATTTTCTCTATTGCACACGATGTCGCGTGTTCGAATCCGGGCAAAGGCATTTTTTTATCAGGTTATATTTTAGACGTTTTAATTTTTTTTTAAAAATAATAATGCAATCAGAAAATGATGTTTAGTTCCAAAAAATTAAAACGCTGATTGGGAATTTAGGATTTATTAGTTTAACCCTAATTACAAAGTCAAATATTAAAAAACCCTTTTTCTTCTTGATTCGATCCATTTAATCCGACCCGTTTATATCCAATTCGACCAGTTTATTTGTGGATATTATTTACCTGATTAATTTTTTTTGAACCCCCTTGATGAAAATCCTCCCTCCGCCACTGAACAGAGTGCATATGTAATGTTTGCATAAGTTATGCTAATATTATTTTTTATGAGGCTTTTGTTTTTTTGTATTAAAAATAAAATGCATTCCAGAATAACACTTCCTATTTTTTTCTTTAACAACCTCAACCTACAACTTAATTGCCAGCTTCTGCTCCTCCATATATTTATCTAGACGTATTTGTGAGTTAGGGTGTATGTCTTATACATTAGTATTCACTTTTTTTTTGCTCGTCCAATGTTCGTAATTTTTTATGGATATATTTCAATGCGTCAAACCAATTAGAATTGCCCCAAGTATAATCATGTTGGAAATCCTCTACTTTCACTTTTGAAAATATTTCCACTATTTTTTCTATACTTGTGGAACCATAGGAAAATGGTTTTACCTCTGGCCCGAGTTGCAAGTTTATATTCATTAAGTCTGAGAAATCACGCATTTTTAGTTTATCAAAAGAATACCTTGTTCCATAATGTATATAAACTTGCGACTTTAACCAAAGCAGATGTTGGTGTAATGGTCTTTTCACCAAGTGGAAAACCATTTTCCTATTGTTCCACAATTATCAAAGAAATAATTGATAAAATTTTCAAAATGAAACAAGAGCATCACCAACATAATTAGGTTGAAGGAAAATCAAATGACTTGGAGGCATTTGAAGATCTACATAAAAAAATTACAAAAACTAAACAAGAAAGAATAAAATAGAATACTAATTCTTATGATTATGCATCATTGCTCAAAAATACCACCAGGTAAACACTTGGAGGAACAAAAATTTACAATGAAGTTGCATGTGGAGAAACTTAATAAAGAAAAAGAAAGTGTTATATAACCGAGCATCTCAAGTTCATAATTATCATGGATTACATAAAAATATGAAAGCAATGGTTCATAACACAAACTGACCTACTCTTACTATTTTTATTTTTTTTTATTAATATTTTAATCAAGCAATGAGTTTCATTAATAAAAGAAATCTCAACTTTCTGTACACAAGAGTTATACCAAAAAAGGAGGAACCTACAAAAATAATATAATGGATGGTTTGATAGGGTGTATAAAGATAATGATGAATATAGTGTATTAGTAATGACTACATAAGTTATGCTAATATTACTTTTTATGCAATGTTTTTTTTTTCAATTAAAAATAAAATGCATTCAATAATTTCCATAAAAAACATTTGTTTTCAATAATACCCTCCACACTCTTTAAGCTAAAAAACAATGGGAAATGGTTGAGCGGGATTTGAGGAGTGGTCATCTTATTCATGTGTTGAAACCCTTTGTATGAATAAAATGATAATCAGCTAGTCACCTCTAGAAGCATTTCAAAACAATGACTCCTAACTATGAAATTATATTATATATGATGCAAAAAAACTCATCCCTGAGTATCCCAGGTTCTGTGTGTTCTCCACATAACTACATAGGAAATATTTTATTAATAAACAAGAAAATATATAATGTCAACAGTAAGTGAAAACTTCAAAATTAGTTTAACATAGAAAACAAAAGGAGTCTGGCATGTTGAACGAGCACAAAGAAAATAGCCAAACATTTAAACAACTTACTTCACAATTGCAAATATCCTAAACAATGATCATACAGTTGACGACATAGAACAACTTCAGAACTTCTTTTTGCTTTTCTAGTGGTTCCTTGTCACTGTCATCATCATCCTTGTGAAAATTATATAGAGAATTGCACGTATCCTACAAGGTCATATCTAGAAATTTTCTAACATTGATAACAAATTTACATTAAGGAATCATCATACACCTTCAAAATCAGTGAAATATACAAAATGTACAAATATCAACTTTCACAGTTATAGGAGCTGGATCAACATTCGAATTGGAGATCCCATCATAGTCTCTTGCACATAGTTGGAATACCTCCCCAGATTTTCCATCACTTTGACGAGTATAATCAAAAATATCTGCGGAGCCAACCCCATCAAATTTTAAATATTAAAACATTTTTTGTTAAACAATTGTTTTTCGGGCAAACATGAACATAAAATAAAAATTTAATCGTAGGTGGCTTTCTTGTGCATTATAAATAGATTTTGATTAATAATGCTAACTTTCCTAATAATGAGTAATATTAATATTTACTAAGGGGCCGTTTAGTATAGTGTGTAAGAATAATGTTAAATAAAGTGTATTATAATGATTGCATTAATGATAGATAGATTATTTCTTATGTAATGTATTAGAAGTTCTTGCATAAAAATATTTATTTACAAGTTATTCTTCACAATTATTGTGACGACCCGAGTCTACACCCTAGATGTGGCCGGCACTCGAGAACCATTGCAGGTCCCAACTGAACCCTCATCCTAGCTGACTACAAGTGTATGACTAATTCAAGCATACATAAGCTTAAAACTAAATCAAATTCATTGAACTCGACTATTCAACTTTAAAAATTCTGAACAATACTAAACATATATATACTCAGAGTTTGTAATACAACTCAAAAGAAAGTAAATACAAACAACTCCTCAGCTCTGTCTATCTATGAAGCCTCTACTATTACAGAAGGATATCGGGACAAAATCCATAACATCTCAAAACTACATACTATAAGGTAAAGGTGAATTTCTCCGAAATGTAAGAAGGCTCACCGAAGTTGACTGGAATATCACATGACCAGAACGAAACACCTGTTGATGATCATGATTACCTTTATCTGCATCGGGAAATGATGCAGGCCAAATGGCGTCAGTACATTGAATATACGAGCATGTAAGGGGAAATCTGCAACATAAGTATAAGCTCGAACTAATAATAAGGAAGACCTACTCACTTCGTCTCAACTCAACATGACTCAAGAATAATCAACTGAATGAGGAATACCTAACTAACCTCAAGGATACGCAACTCAACTCAAAATACTCAACTCAACTTAGGATAATAAACTCAACTCAGAATACTCAACTCATAATTAAAGCAACAACAAAAGATGATATTTGCATGAAACTTTTAAAATAGTAGATAATAACTCAAATGTATATGAAAATACAATAATAAACTCTTTATTCTTATTTGGGAGATTCTCTAACTAACAACCATCACTATGAGCTATGTAATGATAAAACGTCTCTCCCACGCTTCCAGAACTGTCCTATTCCTTGTCGAAGTATAGGACATCCTCAACTAAGTGGATCTATTAAGCTATGCTTAAAAATCAATAAGGAATCATCTAAAAAGTATGATCCTTTCTACACATGTTTGCATACATGATTTGTGAGGACTTTGAGTTGTTTGAACTTATCCTCATATCGACGCTCAATACTACTCCAAATAATATGACGCATGCTCATGTGTTTAAAAACATTTTCTTATCCTCAAACTTTGAGATTATTACTCAAAAGGTTCTCTTAAAAGAGATAGTGCTTAAAACTTCTCAAGAACTCATTTGGAAATCGAAGTTTCCTCTAATTTAAATGTAAAAACATTTACTCTTGGGAATACTTAGTCCCCTTGTACTCATTTTAAAAAATGAAACTCGACTCTCCTCATCCTCATAATCATTTACTCAAGTCTTTAAACAAATTATAAATAATTGTAAAAGACTTCTCAAAATAGGGTTCATGCCGAATTATGGATGTGAATGACTCATTCAAGGGTTTCAATAACCATATATAGAACTCAATACTTGGAACTCAAGAACTGAAGGACTCAATGATACTACTCATCTAAAAAATGCTCGACCTATAGGGTTCATGTGGAATTACAGGTATGAACGACTGAACTCAAAAACCTTAATGTATAACATATGGTAGTCCCATAATTAGGAATATAATCTCAAATAGGTTAGGGAATCAATACTCAAGAATAAGAACTCGAAGATACTTAATTAATGGAATTCATGAGGAATTATGGGCATCAACGACTCAAGGATCTCAATGATAATGTAGACTAATGAATACACTCTTCTAATTCTCATGCTCACTTACTCTAGTCTTGAAACAATTTATAAGTAATTGTAGAAGAATCCTCAAAAAGACTCAAAGGGACTTTCTCCCACTTTACTCTTAACTCTACCTTGAATTTGAAGTATAAATTCAAGGATTATGATTAGGATATAGGACCTCTCAATGATTAAATGAAGTTTAGATAGTTGATAATAAGATATGAGCGAAGACACAAATCGGAGGTCACTAGCGTGACGCAGATGGTGAATTTTTTGTCGCAAAATAATATTTTGAGGAAGAGGACTTCGTATCCTCTCCACGATGTGGAGATGGGGTGGCTATCTGAAAACTGAAAAATCTTAAGCATCTCCGTGACGTTGACCTGGGTGCGATTATTTTACCGATCTTTTCTTCCTCTCCCAACTCGATTCAATTCATACCCTATGCAATTCTATGATCCCAATTCACAAATTTTCATAAACCCAAAACGTTTTCAATGAAACCCACACAAAAACACATTAAGAATAACACTCATTCGCAAAATCCTCACCTCAAGAACTCAACAAGACACCATTAATAAAGAGTGAAGCTAAACCTCAATAATTCATTAAGAATCTCAATCAATCAACTTTAAAAAGAATTCAGGGATGAAATTTTACATGATTGGCGTTAGGGCGAACAAACCCAACACGATGAAAGCTTACATACCTGGAAGAACAATCTTCTTTAAGAAACTTGAAGGAAAATCTTGGAAGATGACCCCTATCCTTAGCGTTTCTTGAATTTCTTGAGTGTAAAATTTTAGGAGTGAATGAGAGGGTTTGATTTATGAAAATTAATTTTTCTACATGATTAGGGTAACTTAGATAACCTCCTAAGGGATATTAGGACTAAAATACCCTTAAATAAATAAATAAAATGAGCTGGGATCCGAAATAATTTTCTAGCGGGCAGTGAGGTATGTATTGGCTCCGTAACGTAGAGCTATCGTAGGCTCAAACTGATGCACAAATGGATGCACACCCTAGAAAAGTAGTCACAAATTATATGGAAAGTTGGGTTCCCCCTTAGAATTGTTGCCCAATATCACGACTTAAATTTACCAAGGTTTAGATAATTAGACTAACAAAGAAAAATCTAGGATTCTACACATGCTTTCATGTGAGACTGAACCACACATGGCACTTCGAAATACACTCATTTAGCACAGCCCAAAAAGATGAAAAGAATATGTATGATGTTCATTTCAAGGCTCACATCAAAACACAGTTAGTCAATAAAATATTCAAAGAGATCTCTCAAAAGTGCAACGACATCAATTTTATTCTTGGAACACCAACACTATACATCATGCTCATCATGAGTACAATTCAAGCGATTGATAATGAACATAATCAATCCTCAAAATATTATCAATAAAAACTCAAGAATTTCACGATTTCCAAAATTTATGGGGTAGTTTCAAATCTGAGGGAAAATAAAAGAGGTAACAAGAGATAAACACAAACCAAATAAAACACTCTAATATAAGCAAAAGTAAAAACTACAATCATCCAAAACATAAAAATAACAAAATACAAAGAAAAAGGGGAAAATTGGCACAAAGGCCCTCACCCCAAAAAATATAAAAGCAGTTTCCTCAATGAAAAAGTACAAAGTATGGGAGGAAAAGTCATAATGTCCCCTTGACAGGCTAAGCTTATGGAGTTCTATTAACGGGAGGAGTCTCTAGAGGAGTAGAATAATGTGGCGCAAAGCCCGACAATAGTATTAAATGTAGCAGCAATTTGGCATCAGCTGGGGAATCAGTGCCCTACACATCATGGGAAGAATGGCAGAGTCTAAAGAGACTCCACAAGTGCCGATTGTGGAGATCTCCTGAACGGATCTCTCCAAGGTAGCTTGGACAATCATCTCCTCAGTTTCCCGTAACGCCATAAGTGTCAGCACAATCCCATGCTCATCCTCATCTCTCCTCAGCTAATCCTCATACAATTCATCATCGTCCTACTCATCATCATCAACAACATCCTTTACCAAAATTGCAACATCCCCAACTATTCTACTAGGTTTCACACTAGAAGAATGATCACTATTGGGCATAGTTAGTGGCATGGAGGATGGAACGTCTAGTAGGGGAACATCACCCTATAAACTCGAAATATAAGTAGATCGCAACTTGTCTGCATACACTGTAACACCTTGTATGCTAGAACAACGAAAGTGCAGATAATCTAGTGCTACATGTGCCACCTACGGATGTCACCCACGCACCGTAGAGTGATCCACCGTCCCAGCTGGCGGTCCGTGGATAGTCACTGCAGCCCTCCCCAGAACTCACTCCAAATTTTTCGCTAAAGGTCGAGCAACGGTTATGACCTACGGATCGTAGATCAGATCACGGTCCGTGGTCCAGGGACATGGATCAGACCCTCAGAAGTCCAGCTTCAGTGATGAATGACGGTCGACCAGCATGGACTGTCAGTCGATTGACATTCCGTCAGTCCCCTCCGTTGGTCACTCCGACATCAGTTAAGTCCAAGATTTTTTGGTCTTTTCCTATTTAGTTGGACCCATAAATACGTCGTTTTAACCCTAAACTACGTGGTTTTGATTAGTTTTAGCCTAGAAACATAACTAGAACCTACCAAAGTCAGATCATTAATCAAAACATAGAAATTTAAAAGCGTAAGAAGAAAAAGAGGCGACCACCACTAAGTTCAAGAACGCAACAAGATTCCATCAGTTCCAGCCCCAAAATGGAAAGATTTCTCCGTGAAATTCATCACCAGGCATGTGGGAATTCACTAGTGGGTTCCTTTTGCCCATTAGATTCCTAGATTTCAGTCAGATTCTTGATTCCCTATTATCAACTACACCTACGGTTTCTAAAACTTTAGCAGATTATCATGAGTTAGTTATTTACATGTTTCAAATTAGATTATCATGTTATTACTTCATTTATTGCATGAATTTCAGAACCCTAGCTATGTATTTCTTTAGTTCTTGAATTACACACTGTAGGTCAGTTATTTCATAATTTCAGACATACATGCCTCAGTCTTGAATGAGTCATTATCAGTATATTAATGTTCATTCTCAGTTTGCATGTCAGTTTTGAGCTATCCAGTATATTATAGTAATTCAGTCATAATATGTTAATCACTTAATATATTGGGAGTAGCAAAATACCTAGTTGGACTAGGGTCAGGTACCCATATAGTCCCAGAACTACGAGCCATGTAGGTTGTAAGTCCACTCTATGGGCATCATTTTAGAGATCATGCCAACATGCCTCTATACCTTTGGTCGGGTATATTGGGTCCTCTTGATGGGGCGTATACATCGGACTCCACATTTTGCTCATGTGATTTTGTTATCAGTTATTAGTAGCTCTCACAGTTCAATCAGATTCTATTGCATTGATCATATTTCAATACAGTCTGTATTCAGTCTTAGTATGTTATAAATTTGGTCATTGCATTTATCAGTTCAGTATTCAGTATCCATATCATGTTCAGATTATATTCTTGCTTTATTGCTTGTGCTGTTATATGTTTATTTCAGCTTTACTCTATCCTCCATGCTCAGTACATTTCAAGTACTGACACATGCTCTACGCTACATCTTCTCGTGATGTAGGTTCTGGTTCCCAACATTCATATCACACTTCGATCAGTTCCCGATCTCCAGTTCAACAGTATCAATGGTGAGTCCTCAATCTTCAAGGACAATAGTCATGTTATCTTTCAGTATTTCAGTCTTTTAGTTTCAGTTTTGCTTGACTTAGCTGGGGAATGTCCCAGTATTTTTGGTAAGTTAATGGCTATTTTGAGAGATATTTAGATTCAACTTAGTATTTGAGTTTGATGTTTCTTTTGTATTAAACTCTCAAATTTGATATTTAGTTTTAGTATAATGGTATCCCCCATCATTTCAGATTTATTTATGATTAGCTTCCGCATGAGTTTTATTCCTTAGTTAATCTTTAGTATGCTTATGATTATCCAGCAGGGTTAGCTTGGGGTGACTTGTGGTCCTAGGTCCCATGTCTGCGTCTCGGGTGTAGCTCCGGGCGTGACAAACTTGGTATCAGAGCACTAGGTTTAAGAGACCTAGGATGTCTGAAAAACTGAACTAAGTAGAGTCCTTTTCATGGGTGTGAAGTGCACCACATCTAATGAGAAGGAGGCTACAAAGTGCTTAGGAAAAATCTTCAGTTTCTTGCTACTCTTATCGTGCGTAAGGTATGATCTAACTCCATTCTAACTTGACATTCTACATTTTAGTGATCATGTCTCCCCGTAGAGCTAACGCCAGGAATGTGAATGCTAGGAATGCAAACGCAGCTCCTCCAGTCCCAGATCAAGAAGTCTCGAATGCAGAGTTCAGGAACACCATCCAAATGTTGGCTCAGAGTGTGGCCAACCAGATTAATCAGCGGGCTCTAGTTCTAGTAAATGCTAATGTTGGGTCAGCTGCAGCCAGAGTGCGAGAATTTGTTAGGATGAATCCGCGAGTGTTCTTAGGATCGCAGGTTGGAGAAGATCCCCAAAACACCATTATGAGGTGAAGAAGATCTTTGAAGTTATGCAGGTAAATGGGAATAATCGGGTTGAGTTAGCATCCAACCTACTTAAGGATGTAGCTCATATCTGGTATACTCAGTGGAAGGAGAATAGGGGTACATATGCAACTCATATCTCTTAGGATTGCTTTAGTGAGAACTTTCTAGACAGGTTTTTCCCAAGAGAACTAAGGGAGGCAAAATCTCAGGAATTTATAAACTTAAGGCAAGGAAGCATGAGAGTCCAAGAGTATGGGCTCAAATTTACCCAACTCTCCAGGTATACTCCTCACATGGTTGCTGATTCCAGGGCTCAGATGAATAAGTTCTTTTATGAAGTGTCAGACTTAGTGAAGACAGAGTGTAGAAATGTCATGTTACTTGAGGATATAAGTATCTCTAGGCTTATGACTCACGCTCAGCAGGATGAGGGTGATAAGCTTAGGGAATAGGCCAAGGAGAATAAGAAGGCTAGAACTAGGAACTATGACTATTCTCAACAGAAAATGGGTGGTGGAAATGCTCGCAAAGTCAGCAGAAATTTTCAACTCCAGCACCTTCATCAGCTAGTGTTCCGTCCTCCAGGTTCCGTAATGATAAAAAGGTAGGGCATCAGGCTCTAAGTCTCAGGGGAGTGTCATAGGTACTAAAACCTACCCAAGTTGCCCAAAGTGTGGTAAGAACCATCCGGGCGAGTGACTTGTAGGAAAGGAATGATGCTTTGGATGTGGTCAGTCTGGTCACAGATTAAGGGATTGTCCTTCTAAATAGGGTAAAAGAGGCAATGCTAATCGAGCCCAATCTACAACTTCAGCAGCACCAATAGGCCGCCTGACTTAGCAAGGTAACTCTTCTGGTACAAGTGGCGGACAATGCCAAAATAGGCTCTATGCTCTTATGACTCACCAGGATCAGGAAGATTCTCCTGATGTAGTCACTGGTATATTACGAGTCTTTGATATCGATGTTTATGCTGTGTAAGATCTAGGGGTTACTCTTTCCTTTGTTACTCCTTATATAGCAGTTAAGGTTGATGTTAGTCCAAAAATTCTCTCAGAGCCTTTCTCAGTCTATTCTCCAGTCAGTGACCCAGTTATAGCTAGACGGGTATATAGAAATTGCCATGTCACAGTCTCTTAGAAAGTCAGCTCAGCAGATCTGGTAGAGTTAGAAATGGTAGACTTCGACGTCATTCTAGGCATGTATTGGTTACATTCCTATTATGCGTCAGCCGATTGTAGAACTAGGATTGTTCATTTTCAATTTCTAGACGAACCAATCTTAGAATGGAATAGTAGTAGCTTAGAGCCTATGGGTCGATTCATTTCTTACCTTAACCCTAGAGAGATGATCTCTAAGGGTTATATCTATCATCTAGTTTGGGTTAATGATTCAAGCTCCAAAACCCCAACTCTTGAGTCAGTTCCAGTGGTTAACGAGTTTCCAGAAGATTTTCCTGGAGTTTCTCCCGAAAGGGAAATCAACTTTGTAATTGATCTCCTTCCAGATACCCAGCCTATCTCTATTCCTCCTTAAAGAATGGCTCTAGCTGAGCTTAAGGAATTGACAGAGCAAGTTGAAAGGCCTTCTTGATAATGGCTTCATCAGACCTAGTATTTCACCATGGGGTGCACCAGTGTTGTTCGTATAGAAGAAGTATGGTTCTCTCAGAATGTGCATTGACTATAGGCAGTTGAACAAGGTCACAATCAAGAATAAGTACCCTATCCCAAGGATTGATGAATTGTTTGACCAACTTCAGGGTGCTAATCATTTCTCAAAGATAGATCTCAGATCGGGTTATTATCAGCTTAAAGTCAGAGATAGTGACATTTCAAAGAAAGCCTTCAAAACTCGGTATTGTCATTATGAATTTGTAGTTATGTCATTTGGACTAACCAATGCTCCTGCAACTTTCGTGGACTTGATGAACAGGGTGTTCAAGCATTACTTGGACTTGTTCGTTATCGTCTTTATTGATGATATCCTTATTTACTCTAGAAATGAGGAAGGACATGCGAGTTATTTGAGAGTTGTTCTGCAAACTCACAAAGATCGTCAGTTATTCGCCAAATTTAACAAGTGCGAGTTTTGGTTGCAGTCTGTTGTTTTTCTTGGGCATATAGTTCTAGTGAAGGGATTCATTCAGATTCCCAGAAAATAGAGGTAGTGAAACAATGGCCCAGACCTACCTCTCCTACAGATATCAGAAGTTTCTTGGGTCTAGCGGGTTAGTACAGAAGTTTCGTGGAAGGATTTTCATCCGTAACGTCACCATTGACTAGGTTGACTCAGAAGATGGTCAAGTTTCAGTGGTCAGATTATTGTGAGAAAAGCTTCACAAAATTGAAAACTAGGTTGCCTACAACTCTTGTTTTAACTCTACCAGAGGGTTTAGATGGTTATGCTATTTAATGTGATGCATCCAGAGTCGGCCTAGGTTGTGTGTTGATGCAGCGAGGTAAGGTTATAACTTATGCTTCCAGATAGCTTAAGGTGCATGAGAAGAATTATCCGACTCATGACCTCAAGCTTGCGGCGGTGGTGTTTGCACTCAAAATTTGGAGACACTACTTGTATGGTGTTTATGTAGATATGTTCATAGACCATAAGAGCCTCCAGTACATGTTCACCCAGAAAGAGTTGAATCTTCGCCAGAGAAGAGGCGGTGGTGTTTGCACTCAAAATTTGGAGACACTACTTGTATGGTGTTTATGTAGATATGTTCATAGACCATAAGAGCCTCCAGTACATGTTCACCCAGAAAGAGTTGAATCTTCGCCAGAGAAGATAGCTTGAG
>NW_006238970.1:957044-964949 GCF_000226075.1 Solanum tuberosum | reverse complement strand
CTAGCAGATTATCTATGGGTAGTGTAGCACATGTTGAGGAAGAAAGAAAAGAGCTAGCAAAGGATGTTCACAGACTTACTCACCTAGGAGTTCGTTTTATGAGCATATCAGATGGTGGTGTAACGGTTCAGAATGGGGTAAAATCTTCTTTGGTGGTAGAAGAAAAATAAAAGCAAGACAGTGATCCGATGCTAGTTGAACTCAATGGTGTAGTCCATCAACAGAGAGTTGAGGTTTTCGCCCAAGGAGGAGATAGTGTGCTTCGCTACCAGGGTCGATTATGTGTTCCTTATGTGGGCTAGTTGAGACAACATATTCTTGCAGAGGCCCATAACTCCAAATATTCTATTCATCCAGGTTCCACTAAGATGTACCGTGATCTGCGAGAAGTCTATTGGTGGAATGGTATGAAAAGAAATATAGCAGATTTTATGGCTAAGTGCCCCAATTGCCAACAAGTCAAGGTAGAACATCTGAAACCAGGAGGTATGCCTCAGGAGATTGACATTCTTACTTGGAAGTGGGAAGTGATCATAGTGGACTTCATCACAGGTTTACCTCGTACTCGCAGACAACATGACTCCATTTGGGTGATAGTTGACAGAGTTACTAAGTCTTCACGCTTTTTGGCGGTTAAGACTAGAGATTCGGCGGAGGACTACACCAAGCTTTATATTAATGAGATTGTGAGGTGGCATGGGGTTTCTTTGTCTATCATCTTAGATAGAGGTCCTCAGTTTACCTCTCATTTTCTGGAAGTCATTTCAGAAAGGTTTTGGTACTCAAGTTAACCTTAGCACAACATTTCATCCACAAACGGATGGTCAGGCAGAGTGTTCCATTCAGACCTTAGAGGACATGTTGAGAGCTTGTGTTATTGACTTCAAGGGTAGTTGGGATGATCAACTTCCTCTTATAGAGTTCGCCTACAATAATAGCTACCATTCCAGCATTCAGATGTTCCCTTATGAGGCATTGTATAGGCGTAGATGTAGATCTCCTGTTCGTTGGTTTGAAGTAGGTGAAACAACCTTGATATGGCCAAATTCAGTCGTTGATGCTATAGAGAAAGTGCACCTCATTATAGATAGACTTATAACATCCCAGAGTCGCCAGAAGTCTTATGCAGATGTAAGAAGAAGGGAACTAGAGTTCCAAGTTGATGATTCGGTTTTACTGAAAGTGTCACCGATGAAGGGGGTGATGAGATTTGGCAAGAAAGGGAAGCTGAGTCCCAGATATGTAGGCCCTTACCGAATCTTGAAAAGGATTGGTAAAGTGGCTTATGAGTTAGAGTTGCTAGCAGATTTAGCAGCAGTGCATCCAGTCTTTCACATCTCACTATTGAAGAAATGTGTGGGTGATCCAGCATCCGTAGTGTCATTAGAGAGTGTGGCTGTGAAATATTCCCTTTCTTATGAGGATGTACCAGATGAGATTCTTGATCGTCAGGTTAGAAGATTGAGAAACAAAGAAGTCACTTCAGTCAAGGTTTGGTGGAAGAGTCATTCTGTAGAGGGAGCTACTTGGGAAGCAGACATGAAGTCCAAGTATCCTCACCTCTTTCCTTCCGATTCCACTCAAGCTTGATGTAATAGTTCATATTCCTTTAGTTTGTAGTTGAGAGACTTTACCCAAGAAATGGGTCAACAAAAAGGAAAGATCGGAACATGGGAATAAATCTGATACCAATATGGATTACCTATTTCAATTGTTGTGCTTTATGAAATTACATACCTATACAAGGGTTCAAGTTTCGGTCGATATTTGTGGAGTTGATTATCCCTCTCGGAAACAAAGATTTGAAGTGGTTATAATTTACTGAGTATTTGGTATAACTCATGCATTCGTGTACAAACCAGTGTAGACAAAGTAACACGAATATCTCCGGTAGTCAGTCTATTTCCATCAGCCGGCCGATGGGAGCGAGAAGTTTGGGACATGTTTGGTGTTTCTTCCATCAATCATCCGGATCTATGCCGTATATCAACAAATTATGGCTTCGAGGGTCATCCATTACGAAAAGACCTTTTTTTGAGTGGATATGTCGAAGTACACTATGATGATCCAGAGAAACGTGTTGTTTCTGTACCCATTGAGATCCCACAAGAATTTTGCTATTTCAATTTTGCTAGACCTTGGGAACAACGTAGTGATGGATAATTCAGAATCGGAATAGGTCCAGTCCAGGGGACAAATAGGTCCACTCAAGCTTGAGGTAATAGTTCCTCTTCAGTTTTTCAGTCATTCATGCACAAATTCAATCTTAATATCATGTTCCTTTAGTTTGTACTTGCAGTTTAGCGTATTTGCATGTTCTTGGAACTTAGTTCAGTCAGAAATCAGTCTCCAGTGTATAGTGGTAGGGTTTACAGCTCCTTCCCTCTATTTCAACTAGTTTAGTCTTCATTCGAGGATGAATGTTCTCAAGGGGGAGATAATGTAACACCCCGTATGCTAGAACAACGAAGGTACAGAAAATCTGTGCTACATGTGCCACCTACGAACGTCACCAACGGACCGTAGAGTGATCTACGGTTCCTGTTGGTGGTCCATGGATGGTCACTACAGCCCTCCCCAGAACTCAGTCCAATTTTTTGGGTAAAGGTCTAGCCACGGTTAGGACTTACCGACCGTGGTCCAGGGCCGTGGATCATACTCTCAAAATCTAGCTTCAGTGACGAAAGACGGTCGACCAGCACGGACCGTCAGTCGATCGACAATCCGTTAGTCCTGTACGTCTGTCACTCAGACAAAAGTTAAGTCGAAGGTCTTTTGGTCTTTTCCTATTTCGTTGGACCCCTAAACTACGTTGTTTTAGATTTGATATTCAGTTTTAGTATATGGGTATCTCCATCATTTCAGATTTATTTACGATTAGCTTCCACGTGCAGTAGAAATAGATCGATATTCAGGCTTTGATGATTATTTGGATACACGATCTTGCTTCTTACTGTTCCAAGATATCAATGATTTTCTAAGAAACATGCAGCAACCAATGATTAAACACTGAGTATCAGGACATCGTGCCTATTAAGAATCACTAAAAGGAGTAATACAAATAGTAGAAAATCTAGGGAAGAATAATCCATTAGTGTATGTTCCTAGAAAATACCTAATGATGCAAGGAATTGTCAGAAAATTGAGATTTTGGGGAGCTTGCATACATCCCATGTAGGTGATGAGAACAAATTAGTTGGAGGTTTCATATAAATATCTTCTTTAAGATCACAATGGAGAAAAACATTTTTGACATCCATTTGATGAAGAGACCAATTTTGTGAAGAAGCGATGGCAATAATTGTTCGCACCATATTCATTTTTCTATGGGTGCAAAAGTCTCTTCATAGCCCACATCTATAATGACCTGTTCCCGTCGTTATACAAAACCCATCGGGGAAAAATTTTGGGCCATAAAACTTTTTGGTAGTAGCTTGAGATTTCCAATCCTAGTCCAGATTTGGATGAAAACAAAGTCAGTGATGTCTGGGGAAATCTGGTAACAATTGCGAGATTTAATATTGAATGTGATTACATGAGTGGATAGCTAAGACGTTAAGGAACCCGTACGACCTTATGGAATTGAATTCGGGCGAGTAGAACTCCCGATATTGATCTTAGCGTGAGCAGATATTTTTTGAGTCTCGTTGGTTGAAGGTGTGTTTTGAAATTGGGATTTGAAGCACATGAAAATATATTTACCATAGTGGACGTTGAGGTTGTAAATGTATGAAAATATTGGTTAGCCAAGTAGGAAAACTATCAATTTAAAATGAATTTGGCTTGTCAAAATAGATTTAATCAAAAAATGAGACATTTTCCAATCCAACACAAAAATTTGTCTGATTGAGATGGGTTACATAAATATATGATAAACAATAGGCGACAACAACACTACCAGCACAACTCTTACCCTTAATAAATTTGTTTGTTTATTGTATTAATCAAGGAAAGAGTTCAATTAATAAAAACAAAGGCCAACTTGTCGTATAGAAGAGTTATACCAAAAAATGATGAACATACAAACAAAAATACAAGGGGTCCTCTAATAGGGTGTATAAAAATAATAATGAATAGAGTGTATTTGTAATGTTTGCATAAGTTTTGCTAATATTATTTTTTATGAGGCCTTTGTTATTTTTGTATTAAAAATAAAATGCATTCCAGAATAGCACTTCCTATTTTTTTTCTTTTACAACCTCAAACCTACAACTTAATTGCCAGCTTCTGCTCCTCCATATATTTATCTAGATGTATTGTGAGTTTGGGTGTATAGTCTTATACATTAGTATTCACTTTTTTTTTCCTCGTCCAATGTTCGTAATTTTTTATGGATATATTCCATTGTGTCAAACCAATTAGAATTTCCCTCAGTATAATCATGTTGGCAATCCTCTACTTTCACTTTTGAAAAATTTTCCATTATTTTTTTTATACTTGTGGAACCATAGGAAAATGGTTTTATTCTTAGTGAAAAGACTATAAAACCAACATTTCCTCTGGCCTGAGTTGCAGGTTTATATCCATTAAGTCTGAGAAAGCACGCATTGTTAGTTAATCAAAAGAATACCTTGTTCAATAATGTATATAAAGTTGCGACTTGAACCAGAGCAGATGTTGGTGTAATGGTCTTTTCACCAAGTGGAAAACCATTTTCCTATTGTTCCACAAGTATCAAAGAAATAATTGATAAAATTTTCAAAATGAAACAAGAGTATCACCAACGTAATTAGGATGAAGGAAAATCAAATGGCTTAGAGGCATTTGAAGATCTCCATAAAAAAATTACAAAAACTAAACAAGAAAGAATAAAATAGAATACTAATGTTTATGATTATGAATCATTGCTTAGAACTACCTCCAGGTAAACACTTGGAGGAACAAAAGTTGACAATGAAGTAGCGGGTGGAGAAACTTATTAAAGAAAAAGAACGTGTTATATAACCGAGCATCTCAAGTTCATAATTATCATGGATTACATAAAAATATGAAAAATAATGGTTCATTACACAAACTAACCTAATCTTACCATTTTTTTTTATTAATGTTGTTTTAATCAAACAATTAGTTTCATTAATAAAAGAGATCTCAACTTTCTGTACACAAGAGTTATACCAAAAAAGGAGGAACCTACAAAAATAATATAATGGATGGTTTGATAGGGTGTATAATAAAAATGATGAATACAATGTATTAGTAATGACTACATAAGTTATGCTAATTTTACTTTTTATGCAATGTTTTGTTTTGTCTATTAAAAATAAAATGCATTCAATAATTTCCATAAAAAATATTTGTTTTCAATAATACCCTCCACACTCTTTAAGCTCAAAAAAATGGGAAATGTTTGAGCTGGATTTGAGGAGTGGTTATGTCATTAATCATTAATCTTATGCATGTGTTGAAACCCTTTGTATAAATAAAATGATAATCAGTTAGTCACCTCTAGAAGCATTTTCAACCAATGACTCCTAACTATGATATTATATTATATATGATGCAAAAAAAACTCATGCCTGAGTATATCAGGTTCTGTGTGTTTTCCACATAACTGCATAGGAAATATTTTATTAATAAACCATGCAATATAAAATTTCAACAGTAAGTGGAAATTTTAAAATTAGTTTAACACAGAAAATAGAAGGAGTCTAGCAAGAGTCTAGCATGCTGAACCAGCACAAAGAAAATATCCAAACATTTAAACAACTTCCTTCACAATTGCAAACATCCTAAACAATGATCATACATTTGAGATAGAACAACTTCAGAACTTCTTTTTACTTTTTTGGTGGGTCCCTATCACTGTCATCATCATCCTTATGAAAATTATACCGAGAATTGCACGTATCCTACAGGGTCATATCTAGCACTTTTCTAACGTTGATAACAAAGTTACATTAAGTAATCAGCATATGCACACCTTTAAAATCAATGAAATATACAAAATGTACAAATAGCAACTTTCACAGTTATAGGAGCTGGATCAACATTCAAATTGGAAATCCCATCATAGTCTCTTGCACAAAGTTTGAATACCTCCCCAAATTTTCCATCACTTTGACGAGTATAATCACAAATATCTGCGGAGCCAACCCCATCAAATTTTAGATATTACAGCTTTTTTTGTTAAACATTTATTTTTTGGGCAAACATGAATATAGAATAGAAATCTACTCGTAGATGGATTTCTTGTGCATTATAAATGGATTTTGGTTAATAATGGTTTCTTACCTAATAATGAGTAATATTAATATTTACTAAGGGGCCGTTTGGTATAGTGTGTAAGAAAAATGCTAAAAGGGTGTATTAATAATTCTTGCATTAACTATATATAGATTATTTCTTAAGCAATGTATTAGAAGTTCTAGCATAAAAATATTTATTTACAAGATATTCTTCTCAATTATTGTGACGACCCGAGTCTACGCCCTAGAAGTGGGCGGCACTTGAGAACCATTGCAGGTCCCAAGTGAACCCTCATCCTGGCTGTAACACCTCGCACCTAGAAACAACTATAAAGAGTCTAAAATATGAAAATATTGATGTTTGGAAAGAATAAGGAAATCTGGAAATGTTTTTCCAAGTTAAGAAAGTGAGTTTTGGCCATTTTCAAACGGCCATAACTCCTAGCTCAGGATGAGTTAGGAGCAGATATTGATATGGTTGGAAGTCCCTTGGAGAGATCTTTCCAACTCCACCAAGTTTGTGCCATTTTGACATCATATGAGTGAGATATGCCCTTCGGAAGTTGGGCTATTAGATTGAGGAAAGTCCCAGTCCGGAATTAAGGAAGGGCAAAGTAGTCTTTTCTTTAATTTATTTCCTAATTCATTTTTAGGGATTTATTGGGGTAAAAACTTATTTTTGTCAGATTAGAAAAAAATTAAATTCACGCTTAGGGCTTGGGAGTGGAATTCGTCGGGGATGATCCCTATTAAGGTATGTGAGATATTTTAGTGATGGGTTAGTTCACCCACACACCAACTTGTTTCAATTCAGCGATTTTGGGTTGTTTACATGTTAAAAAGTGAAGTTCTCGAAGAACATTGTTGGATTCTTGTTGGTTGATTGTTGAATGCCTAATGTTGATTTGATTCGTGTTTCCTGGTTGTTTTTTGAGTTAAATCTATTGGGTATTGAGGGTACTAATGATCCTAAGTGTTTGGGGAAAGAACTATGAAAGTTTAGATGGTTTGGAGATGAAAACCGGAGAAGAAAAATCGTCAAAAAACTTGGGGAAGGGGGTGGGGCATCGCGCCAGCCAGCCCGTCCCAAAAGGGGCTCTGACGTTCACCCCATGGGGCGACGCGCCAGCCAGCGCACCCCAGCAACTCCTCTAAAGTTTGAGGGCTGGCGCCCCGCACCTCTTAGAGCGCCAGGGACGGCAGTTCTCCCCATTCGTTCCCCACCTTTTCGTACTAGTTCCTAAGTGTTGTACCTATGTTTCCTAGTTGATTCTAACATTCTAAGGTACATCTAAACATCATGAAATCATCCATAAATATGAGATCATAAACCTTGAATCTATAATCCAATTCAAGGAAAGTTAAGATCAAAGTCAATGAAGTTAAGAGTCAAGTCTAGAAGTTAAGAAGCAAGTCAAAGCAAAGTTTCTTAAAGTTTTCAAGAGTCTTTAACAAAATTTTTAACTTCATTTTAAAGCTCAAGTTTCAAGTTAAGCAAAGAGTAAAGAGTTGAGTCCATTTTCTCAAAAATCTATAAGGGAACTAAGTATTCCCAAAGAGTTTATAAATGTTTTCACATTTGAGCAAGAAAAGGGAACATCGATTCTAAGAGATCTTTTAAGCTAAGTTTTGAGTAATTATCTCAATTCAAAGAAAGAGTTTTGTTTTTACAAACATATGAGCTAAGTATATTTTGGG
Organism: Solanum tuberosum; assembly: GCF_000226075.1. Lineage (NCBI taxonomy): Eukaryota > Viridiplantae > Streptophyta > Magnoliopsida > Solanales > Solanaceae > Solanum > Solanum tuberosum. The sequence goes on along the minus strand of NW_006238970.1, from coordinate 957,066 downwards.
AGTAGTATTGAGCACCGAATTG
>NW_006238970.1:931046-956916 GCF_000226075.1 Solanum tuberosum | reverse complement strand
CTTTTTAGCATAGACTAGTGGATCCACTAAGTTAAGTGTTCTATATGATGACAAAGTATATGATAGTTCTGGTAGCGTGGGCAAGACGCTGTATCACCACTTAGGCTCATAGTGGTGGTTGTCGGTTAGAGAATCTCCCACAAAAGTTATATTACTTTTATATATAAGTAAAGTTGAGTTTGTTATTGCTTTATCTCTAATGAACTAAGTTGTTTATACTGTTTTACAAGCTTTATATATATATTGCATGTGTCTTATTGCTTTATATTGAGTTAAGTTATTCATGAGTTGTATAGAGCCAAGTTAAGTGTTCCTTCTTACTCTTTTCAAGCTTAAGTTGTTGTTTAGCATTCCAACTCGCATACTCGTACATTCAATGTACTGATGCCAGTTGGCCTGCATCATCTTATAATGTAGACGCAGGTAACTAGGATCAGCAACCAGCGCCTCGTTGATCCACTTGAACACTCAAGAGTCAGTGGTGAGCCTCCTTGCATTCCGGAGGACTCTTTTATTCGCTTTCTAGTTTAGTTCATTAGGATGTTGTGAGGTTTGTCGCAACATCCATCTTAGTTGTTTAGAGGCTTCATAGACAGTTAGTAGTTCAGTTGTCTTTACATTATCATTCAGATGTTGTTTAAAGACTGAGTTTCCATTTTGGCTAAACTATTATTTCTCAAGTTATGCATGAGTTATATTTTCTTATGTTTAAGTCATCCGCTGAGTTAAGTAAGCCAGGCTAAGGGTTCACTTGAGGCCAGCAATGGTCTTCGAGTGCCGGCCATGCCCAGGGTGTAGGCTCGGGGCGTGACACTGACTGACTACAAGCGAAAGACTAACTCAAGTATACATAATCTTAAAACTAAATTAAATTCATTGAACTCGACTATTCAACTTTAAAAAGTCCGAACATTACTAAACATATGTATACTCAAAGTTTTTAAAACAACTCAAAAGAAAGTAAATACAAACAATTCCTCAACTCTGTCTATCTATGAAGCCTTTACTATTACAGATTGATATCAGGACAAGACCCACAACATCTCAAAACTACTAATTGTAAGGTCAAGGTGAAGTCCTTCAGAATGTAAGAAGGCTCACCAAAGCTATCTGGAATATCACATGACCTGAATGAAACACATGTTGATGATCCTGAATACCTGTATCTACATCTTGAAATGATCCAGGCCAAATAGTGTCAATACAGGGATTGTACGAGCATGTAAGGGGAAATCTGCAACATAAGCATAAGCTCGAACTGATAATAAGGAAGATGTACTCACTTCGTCTAAACTCAACATGACTCAAGAATACTCAACTCGACTCAGGAATACTTAACTAACCTCAAGGATACATAACTCAACTTAAAATACTCAACTTAACTCAAGATACTGAACTCAACTCAGAATACTTAACTCATAATGAAAGAAACAATAAAAGATGCTATATACATGAAACTTTTAAAACAGTAGATAATAACTCAAATGTATATGAAAATACAATAGTAAACTCTTTATTCTTATTTGAGAGATTCTCTAACTGACAACTATCACTATGAGCTATGTGATGATACAACGTCTCGCCCACGCTGCCAGAACTGTCATATACCTTGTCGAAGTATAGGACATCCTCAACTAAGTGAATCCACTAAGCTATGCTTAAAATTAAATAAGGAATCATCTAAAAAGTATGACTCTTTCTACCCACATTGGCATATATGGTTTTTGAGGACTTTGAGTTGTCTGAACTCATCCTCATTTCGGTGCTCAATACTACTCCAATTAATATAATGCTTGCTCATGTGTTTAAAAATATTTCCTTATCATCAAACTTTGAAATTATTACTCAAAAGGTTCTCTTAAAAGAGATAGTGCTCAATACTTCTCATGAACTCATTTGGAAATCAAAGTTTCTTCTCATTTTAAATGTAAAAACATTTACTATTGGGAATACTTCGTCCCTTTATACTCATTTTAAAAAATGAAACTCGACTCTCCTTATCCTCATAGTTATACTCAAGTCTTTAAACAAATTATTAATAAACGTAAAGCACTTCTTAAAATAGGGTTCATGCTGAATTATGGACGTGAATGACACAATTCAAGGGTTTCAATAACCATATATAGAACTCAATACTCGAAATTCAATAACTCAAGAACTCAATGATACTACTCATCTAAAAAATGCTCGACTTATAGGGTTCATGCAGAATTATGGGCATGAACAACTCAACTCAAAAACCTTCATGTATAACATATGGTAATCCCATAATTAGGGATATAATCTCAAAAGGGCTAGGGACTCAATACTCAAGAATAAGAACTCGAAGATACTACTCCTCTCAAAGATACTCAATTTATGGAGTTCATGCAGAATTATGGGCATCAACGACTCAACTCAAGGATCTCAATGCTAATGTAGACTCATGAATACACTCTTCCAATTGTCATGCTCACTTAATCTAGTCTTGAAACAAATTATGAGTTATTGTAGAAGAATCCTCGAAAAGACTCAAAGGGAATTTCTCCCACTTTACTCTTAATTGTACCTCAAATGTGAAGTATGAATTCAAAGATTATGATTAGGATATGTGATCTCTCAATGATTAAATGAAGTTTAGATAGTTGATAATAATAAACGAGCGAAAACACAATTGTAGGTCACTGGCGCGACGCAGATGATGAATTTAATATTTGGTCGCAAAGTAAATTTTGAGGCACAGGACTTCGTATCATTTCCGCGATGTGGAGATGGGGTGACTTTCTGAAAACTAAAAGTCTTAAGCGTCTCCGCGACATCGACCGAGGCACGATTATTTTCCCGATCTTTTCTTCCTCTCCCAACTCGATTCAATTGATACCCTATGCAATTCTATGGTCCCAATTCACAAATTTTTATAAGCCCAAAATGTTTTCAATGAAACACACAAAACTCATTAATAATTACACTCATTTGCAAAACTCTCACTTCAAGAACTCAACAAGACTCTATTAATATAGAATGAAGCTAAACCTCAAGAATTCATCAAGAATCTCTAACAATCAACTTTAAAAAGAATTCATGGATGAAATTTTACATGATTGGCGTGAGGGCGAACAAACCCAACACTATTAAAGCTTACGTATCTGGAAGAGAAATCTTCTTGAAGAAACTGAAAGGAATATCTTGGAAGATGAACCGTATCCTTAGCGTTTCTTGAATTTCTTGAGCGTGTAATTTTAGGAGTGAATGGGAGGGTTTGATTCATGAAAACTGATTTTTCTGCATGTTTTGGGGTAATTTAGATAATCTCTTAAGGTGTTTTAGGACTAAAATATTGTTAAAGAAATAAATAAAACGAGTTGGGAGTCGGAACAATTTTCTAGCAGGAAGTGAGGTACGAATTGCCTCCGTAACGCGGAGCCATCGTGGAGCTGCTGCTAGGTTTGGGCGTCGTTAGTAAATCAGTCACAACTCTTTGCTCGAGCTCGGATTTTAACAAAATCAGTAGCGTTGGAAAGAGGAATCGAAGACCTTTAATTTGATAGTTTACGGGCCACCTAAATGTTTATGTGCTAAAAGATATGGTCATTTGAAGTTGATCCAAAACTTAAGAAAATGATGGGTGACTTGAACGAATTTCTCTTCAGTTCTTTTTGAAACTTGAGGTGCTACATCTTATGACCTTAACACCTCAGAAATTTTAAAATCACTTGGCAAAGTTCCATTCACAATGAATAACGGTTCGAGTCTTAGCTCAAAAATCTTCAGGGTGTTACAATTATGATGGAAAATATGTAAAACATATTTTGAGGGGCAATGGGGTCTTTATAGGGGCATAAATTAAACCCCAACAAATACAACCCTCCCAACCCATTTAAGATTGGGCGGGTTAGTGACCCACCCTTGAATTAGCTCAACCTATTTCAACCCATTAAAAATTGGGTAGATATGTTACCAAAATTAGCTCATGAAAAATCTTGTCAAAATTTTCTTAAATTTTTTTTTCCTCAATTAGATATGTTGTAATATAGCCATAAAAGAGAAAAATATAAATTGATTAGGTATTGAAATAGTTTAGAAGAACAAAAAAACAATTAAGCTTAGTAAAAAATGGGTTGAATTGGGTCTTGACCCATAATGTAACATATTCCCTAACCCATTTTGACCCCAAAAAATTTGGGTTGGGTTGGATCCATAACTGATTGTTGTTCTAACCCATTATGACTCATCCAAATTTTACCAACCTGTCTAATTACCACCCCTAGGTCTTTAAGCATGTAATAAAATCCCTTGTATTCCTAATACTTAGAAATCCATGGTATTTGTAAGACACATCTTAGTACACAATTGAATGTGTAACTAATGTTTGCATTAGTTCTACATAGCATGTACAAATGTACCAAACAAGGTATTACTAATACAGAAAGTTAATGCATTCATTATTTTTGTTATACACTCTACAAAACCCCTAAGTGCAATTTTTATTTGGGAGTTAACTCTTGAGTGTGAATGACGAAATTTTTGTGAATGCAGCAATGCATAACTCATGCTTTAAGATTTATGTTTGAGCTCTAAACTTCCTTCCTTTTAGTTTCTTTGTGCTTAATTTTATTTTTGAAGAATTTTTCTTTATAATGTCTATCCATTTTCCTATTGATCGTAGCCAATTCATGTCCTTCTTCTTGGAGTTTCCGGTAGTGCATTTCTATCCCATTTATGAATAAAACAGTTGTTCTTGTATGAAATGGGGCATCCAACATTAATATGCAACTTTGGAACCAATACTTACATGAATTTAACATTATTGGGAAAAGAATTGTCGATATTACATAAAGGAAATCTTAAAGATAAATACTGAAAGTAATATAGGTGATGTAAAAAGGGAAGTGATCAGTTCAACAACATATACAATGAAATCTCACTTAGTGGGGTCTAGTTTAACAACTTTAATAAAGCTAATCAAGGCTAAAAAGTAACATTAAATACAATTACTTTAAGAAGGAATAATAAGGACTAGGAGGTGAATGAGCTCCTCCATCTCTTTGTTTCACTAGAGGGGAAAGTAATATAGGTGATGTAAAAAGGGAAGTGATCAGTTCAACAACATATACAATGAAATCTCACTTAGTGGGGTCTAGTTTAACAACTTTAATAAAGCTAATCAAGGCTAAAAAGTAACATTAAATACAATTACTTTAAGAAGGAATAATAAGGACTAGGAGGTGAATGAGCTCCTCCATCTCTTTGTTTCACTAGAGGGCACAACATTGTTGTTGCCCTAAATAGGAAGAAGGGTGATTACACTGTGAAAGAATGCTAAAAGTTGGGATGTTCTATGATTGATTTTCTTGAAGACTTTACCAAGGGAGGAGGAGGGGGGGGGGGTGGGGATGTAATATCATATCATAATGATTTATTGAGGTATAGTGTACATATATTTTCTTGAGTCACATTTCGAGAAAGTGTACACATAACAAAAAATTAACATTATATATGTAAATAAATGTAAAACAAAGTTGTTTTCATTTGTCTTTAGATTCAATTCATCTATATTACTTTGTGATATAAGTGGAATAATGAGTGGAATATGGTTTTTTTGGATCCATCACATTTACGTTGTTCAATAAAAGATTTTAACTGACTTATCAATCTAGAGAACACAAAGCATTATTGAACCAAAAGATGAAAAAACATAAAAATTGACTAAATAACAAAAGAACTTCATAACCAATAATTTTATGGAAAAAAACTTGTATAAATTGATGACTGAGGACTAACAACAACTATATTAATAACAAAGATGATATTTGACCACATTAGAAGATTCAATAACTACAGTCAAGGCTAATGAAGTTTAATAAGTAATAATAAATGCAACTACTTTTGGAAGGAATCATCAAGACTACAAAGTCAATGAGCTCCTCCATCTCTTTGTTTCATTAGAGGGTACAACTTGGATTTTCCCCAGATAGGAAGATGGGTGATTACACTGGGAAAGAATGATACAAACAAGAATGGTGTGTAAATGGTGTGCTTAAGGACCGGCCCCAGAAACATATTGGGAGAACTAGACAACCTCATAAAGTTAATTGTTTTACCTAGAACCCTAAAAAGTTGCATGCCTGATCCTAGAAAAACTCAAAAAGAGAGACATTATTCTTATCAAAGGATTCTACCTATGCAAAAAACCAATGAAAAAGTGAATCACCACCTTTTGCACTGCCCACTAACAACTAATATTTTGTAGTTCTTCCTTTCAATGCTTTGTCTCAAATGGGTGTAATGACCTTCCAGGTCATTTATGTGTTAATGCCTTCTATTAGTCATTAAGAACGTTCTTGTAGCGACCACAATTTATTTATTATTTTTTGGGACTAACAATAGGGTCACTTGGTTGTACATTTGGATTCTATTCTATTTTCTGTGTTTCAAATATTTTGAAACTTGAACAATTCATTTTGACCAAAAGGGCGGGATGATGACCTCGTAATCTAATTCAAACAGTTCCATCATCTCAAAAAGGGTCATTTCAAGAAAGTGGCATGGTCGGTACGACTCTCGAGACTTTAAGCATGAGTTTGTGCAATTAGGTATGTTAACTTTTAAGTATTAGCCTAAGTTTGAACTTGGTCAATATTCTTGTTACACATTCCCGAATGACAATATCTACAGCGCGGTTAGCTCGGGAATGTACAGTTTAGTCTAGAATGATCCTTCGTGCAAATTTCGAGGCTCTAGATCTAATTTTGAGTCCCATTGGGGATTCAAGCTTTAAAATGGAGTTTATGTGTGGGGCCCACTTTTTGTCAAGACGAACTCATATATTGTTTCTACAACTTTATTTAGTCTAGAATATCGAATTTGGCTGGATAATTTATCGTGTTTGCATGAACAAAGTTCCTAATGAATTCCAAATACCTCTTACCTCGTCGCAGAGTAAATAATTGCCAAAACAAGCTGATATGCATCAACTTGTGCTAGCCGAAATGTCCTTCGCATTCTGGAACTTAGGTAATGTTCACCCAGGAAGCCTAGCTAGCATGTTCGCAGGGCCTGGATTTGCGGGATCCCCTTCCATGTTCGTTAGGCCATTGTCCTTTGCTAGCCACGATCGAGGGGACCTTGAAGCATTTTCTTATTACTATAGCTTCATGGAGAAATGTTCTAAAGCTACTACTTTTTTTCTGCATTACAATCTTGCATTTGCCTCATACCTTTCTAATGCAATTTATTTACTTTACCCCGGAGGGAGGGGAGATGAAACTAATTATATGTGTAAAATCATATTTAAAGTTTAATTGAGATGGAGTTGTACATGCTTTTTTCTTAATCACATTAGGAGAAAATTTACCCATAAAACAAATTAACGTTATATATGTAAATAAATTTAAAGGCATAGTTGTTTTTCATCTGTCTTTAGATTCAATCTGTTTGTATAACTTTGATCCATCATTTTCACATAGTCTTATATAAGATTTCAATTGATTTGTAATTAAGGTTACACAAAATTGGAGCCAGAAAAGGAATAAATCGAATTTGGGAAAGTACCCTATAAGGTTAATGTAATTGAGTAAAGTTTATTTTGTTTTATACAAGAAAGGAACCCCTTTTGTGTATGTGCTCTCGGTAAAAAAATGTACTCTACTACATTACATGTGTGGATCTTGTTGAAAAATCAGGCTCAATTTATGTTGAAATTCTTAATTTGCCAGTAAAGTCTATAGATATTAGAAAAAACTTGTATTACAGAGATTCCATCATCTTGTAGAGAACTGGACTATACTTAAATGTGCCTCCTTCATTGGAAATAAAATATATTAATGAGTGCATAAGGAATTTCTTTGATCATTCACTAGGTCAATAAAAGACCTCAATTGACTTACGAATCAAGACTACACAAAACTTCATGAAAGACAAAAGATAAAAAATAAAAAAAATAAAAAATCTGACTGAATAATATAAGAACTTCATATCCTACAATTTTTGTAGTTAAAACATTATATAATGGGATGACTGAATACTAACAAAAACTAACTTAATAACAATGCCGAGAATTGACAATAATAGATGTTTCAACCATGGGTAAAGTTTCCTCCATGCTTAGATCCATATTCAAGAACTGAGATGCTAGGCCATAATAACACTTCTTGTGTTTTCTAACTTTCTCCATTTGCAACTTCATTATTAACATCTGCTCCAATATGTGCTTATCTAACGGTATTTGTGAGCCAAGTTGCATTATCTTATACATTTGTATTTGTTGGTTTTTTGGTTTTCACTAATAGTATTAAGTTTTTTCATTCTTGTTTAATGCTTGAAATTCATTACAAAGATCTTCAAAAGCATCAAAGACATTCGATCTTCCTTCAACATGTTTACGGTAGTGATCTTCTAGTTTCACTAAAAAATTGTCTATATTTTTGTTTACTTGTAAATAGAAACATGGTTTTACACTTGTGAAAAAATCATAACACCAACATATACTTCAATCCAAGTTGCAAGCTTATATGCATACTAAAACAAGGTTTTTTCCTTTTCGAGAAACTAACGGTACTTGCGTTCTGAGACTCAATCAACTATATTTCAATCTTTTGCTAATTGGTCACGTTTTCCATATTTTTTTCTTTAATTAATTTTTTTTTGAAATGGAAAAAATGACCAAAAAGTGTAACCAAAAGATTGAAATGAAGTTGATTGAGTTTAAGAAAGTATGCACTGTTAGTTTCTCAATAATAAAAGAAGTACATCCCAACAAGCAAATAAGTTTGCAACTTGAACCAGAGCAGATGTTGGTGTTACACTATTTTCATTAAGAGGAAAATCATTTTCTAATGATTCCACAAGTATAGAAAAATAATTAAATTTTTTTGACGTGACACTAGATGATTGTCAAGGTGATCATGCTGATGTCAAATCAAATGTCTTTGAGGCATTTGAAGATCTCCGTAAAGAATTACAAGCACTGAACAAGAAAGAAAAAAATGAATACTATTGTTTAAGATTATTCGCTCTGGCTCAGAACTACCTCAAGATTAACACATGGAGGAGCAGAAGTTGATAACGAAGTTTCGGCTGTAGAAGCATAAAAAAAACTAGAAGTGTTGTTATGGCCAAGCATATCAAGTTTTATTTAAATGTTTCTCCTAAGACAGAGGATGATAATTCTTTAACTCATAACTATCAAGAGTTGATAATTGGAATTCTTAAAATTAGCATTAAGCTTGGAGAAGACTTTACCAGCGATTGAATCTTTTAATGTAGTCAATTCTTGTCTCTTAAGTCACTTGTTGTTAGTCTTCAGTCACCCATTTATAAAAGGTTTTAGACAACAAAATAGAAGGTTATGGAGCTCTTATGTTACTAAGTCAATCATTTTTGTTTGTTGCATCTTTTATCGTTGATGTAGCTTTGAGTTGTCAAGATTTGTAAATCAATCAGAGCCATTTACCGAACTACTAGTGAATAATGTGAATGTGATAGATCAACGAAAACACTCTTGCACTGGTTAGTGTTCTTTCATGGTTCCATGTTTATGGAGGTTGGCACATATACATTTTACACATAGGCTAGCTCTATGTGAGATAGCAAATTCTTTTGTAATAAGAGTTCATAATACATCCATTAGCTATTAGTAATATTTTATGTAGAATAGAATATGGAATAAGAATATATGAATTAGCAATGCAAATAGTAGTTATTTAAAGACAAAAATATTCTTTCAAAGTAATTAGTTCATGTATAACAATGTCTAAACTGTTAATCACTGAATAATAATCCATTCATTATTAATTTACTTGTAAAAATCCATGCATTACAATCTCCACAAAAATATATTTTCTATAGTGGACCTTGAGATTGCAAATGTGTAAAACTACTGGTCAGGTAGGGAGGCAAATTGTAAGTTTGGACTGGATTTGAAAGGTCAAAATGGGTTCAATCAATAAATGAGTGGTTGTCTAATACAAACCAAAAATTGTTGGACTGAGATGATTTTGATCAAAATATTCTTAAAATGGGTCATAACACAACCCGCCAAACTCTTACAAAGATTTAGATTGTTTGTTTATTTTTTTAGTCAAGTAAAAAGTTTCCATGATAAAACAAGGCTAGCATGACATATACTAGCGGTATACCAAAAAAAGGGAAACCTACAAACAAAATTAAAGTGTGAAATAATGCTTGCATTAGTTCTGCGAAGATTTTTTTTTTACGTGTTTGGTTTGTTGTATTAAAAATAAAATGCATTCCATAACTTCCAAAAAAAGTGTTTCTCTAAAAAATACCTTACACACTCTTTATCTTGGGAAAATGTTTGGGGGGAGATTTGCGGGGTATTAATGTCGTTAATCTATCTAATACGTGTGTTGAAACCCTTTATTTTACTAATAAATAAAAAATCATGGTATTAGTAGTACACACCTCAATATACAGTAGACTGTATAACTAATGCAAGTTTTGTGACACTACTGGCTAAAAAGTATAACAAAGAAGGTACTAATAATAGACAAGACTAATGCATGCATTATTTTTCAAATACACTCTACCGAAAGACTTTCTTGTCTCTTTATTACAACAATTTTTTTGCATATGGTAACTTTAATCTAAAATGTGTAGTTCCTTTCCAAAAGTATTATAAACTTGCCTCTTTTCCACCTTTCTAAGGCCTATAAACAATCAAGTACATCAAATATGTTCTCTATTTGAGCTAATACATCCTCTTGTTCCTTTCATCCCAAAATTTTCAATCATATGCATGTTGGGACAAATTTCCATCTCTCCTCCTTCTTTTTGACATTTCTATCCTTGTTCCAGCTGCTTAAAACCCATGCGATTCTTCTAGGTTTTACCCTTATGATTCCTTATAGATAAATGACCATTTTAAATAGATGATATGTCCATTTGCTTAAGAAAAAATGTTGATTGTCTTTTCTAGATCCTTACACAAAAATTTTGGTTCGTAATTACATACACAATCAGTCATGCTATTTAGGGATGGCAATAGGGCGGGGCGAATGTGGGTAGGGTGGGATTAAGGCTATGTGTGGCGGGGCGGGACGGGTGGGATGCGGGGTGGGTTGAAGTGGGTTTATGTAAAACTAATGTGGGGCGGGGCAGGTTGGGGGTATATGTAATTTTATGTGTGTTCAAACCTAATTTTTTTTACATGTTATAAGAGTGACATCACATTATTTATTAAGTTATTTTTTAAAGCTATGAAAATATTCAGGATAGTAAATGAAAATAGTTCAATAAAAAAATACAATTTCTTACATGTTTCTCAATTGACCTCTTAAAAATAAAATTTTAAGTCACTTTCCTATTAATTTAATACAACTTAATGTAAAAATGAATTTGTTTTTATGAATTTGTTTTAGTATCAAACTTAACTAGAAAAGAAAATATTAAAAAAATTATGCAGGGTTAGTCTACGCGGGGCGGGGTGGGTCGGGTTGAAAAAGAAAAAAACTGTGGTGCGGGGCAGGGCGGGCAGATAAAAAATTTGTGTGTTAAGCTCAACCCACCCCACCCCCACCAAAAACCGCCCCATTTCCATCACTGATACTATTCAACTCCACATATTATAGTGGCTAGTATGCATTCATTGTTCCTCTTGGAATCTGGAAATGAACTGATTGTGTCAAGCCCCGGTACCAAATTGTTAGGAATTCTATAGACGGATCAAGTCATAGGACTATGAACAGGAAAATATAAATCAATTTACTTTGACTTTTCTTTGTCTTTGTTCGAATTCCTAGAACAATCTATTTTGAATATAACTTCAACTCATTAAAGAAATGTTGAATCATAATATTCAATGGATGAGGGAACTCCAATAACATATTTTTTAAATAAAAATATGACATGCTTTATTCCTTTTGAATATGGAGTCTTATTATATCAACAAGAAATCTAATCATTGTGAAACTAGGAAACATAAATCGTCTTCTAGAAAAATAACAATCGCTAAGCCTAATCCTTAATAAACAAAATAAAAAAGATCATATTTTATAATAAAATACATAAAGCTACTAAAAATATTATTAAATACTTAATTTAATTGGCTTCTTTCACACATATGTCTTGCTCACAAATGCAACCACAACAATCTAACTTTTAAGTAGACTAAATTTTTAGAGGTCAGGACGGACTGAGTTAATAAATAAGTGGGTCATTAACCCAGTATTTAGGAAAGCACTCGCTTCACCACTATAAGCGTGAAGTGGAGCTCTACCATGTAAGGGCCTCAATGCATTAGTTGTTGGGTTTAGCAAGGTGTGAATGGGAAATAAGAAGAGAAAAATGTAAAGTGGGGGAATCAATTTTGGAGGGAAAATGAAAAGTCAGTTTTACCATAATGGTAGAAGAAAAGAAATTGGTGTCCTTATATTAGGAAACACTTCCTTTTGTTCTTAAAAGGTTAAAAAGAAAGTGCCCCCTCGCGACGTGGTCATCGCTCGCTCGACCTCGGCCTCGGCTTCGGCTTTGGCTTCAGATTTGGATTTGGCAAATAATTTGATAATATTTTTGGACAAAATTTATTTAATCAATCTTGTTAATTCATTTCTTTCTCTTATAAATTAATTCAAAATGTTAGTTAAATAACATAATTAATTTGGCCCAACAGAATTTATTTGAAATTCATCACGTGTAACGGTAAAAACATTCTGAAAGGACCTGTTCCTTCCGAAAATTTGTTACTTTCCCAAAAGAAACAACGTTCTGGAAAAAATGGGTCTGAACAGATGCGTTCTTTGCTGTAAATGGCAATAAATAAGAGGTCTTTTTTCGTTTTTCAAACACTGAAATTTTTTCCTTTTTACATACATTTTCTTACATAAATAAAATTGTCGATCGAATGAGTCTACGTGTGCTCTTGTTGCTGTTCTTGCGTTCGCTGAACTTACTGAAGTTTGAGGTACTGCTACTTCTCTAACAGGTTAATCAATTTGATCTTGGTAGGAATTAATTTGCAACCTCGGGCACAGTGAGGGGATTAAATGTCTTAAGGAAACACAGTGGTTTCTGTGGACTTGGATTAAAAACATTCTCTCTATTTCATCTTTTTTGTATTTTTGACTAACCTGAATATAGGAGATAACAATCTTAAGAAATTTACTAGTTTCTGGAGAATAAAATCTTACAGTTTTCTACTCTGTTTGAATTTTTAAAATTCATTCGATTAACGATTAAAAGAACATAAAAACTTTATCGTTAAATCAGAAACAGTCTGTGTAAGGATTTGTTCTTTACTGGTAGTATTTCACATACTAAATTGTCTGCCATTTGTGACAGAAAAATGACTAATTCAAGTCAAGTAAATGCTGGAACAGTAAGTGCTGCAAGAACATCGGTTGCACACAATCGTTCAACTACTGTCCTAGCACCAACTGAGAAACCTACAAAGTTTTCTGGAGTCGACTTCAAGAGATGGCAGCAGAGATGTTCTTCTATCTGACTACGTTGAGTGTGCAGATGTTCATTAATGAGAACGTTCATGTTATGTCAGATGAAACTCCGCCTGAAGAACGATTCTTGGTAACAGACGGATGGACACATTCAAATTTTTTGTGTAAAATTTATATTCTGAGTTGCCTACAAGATAATATGTACAATATGTACAGTAATGTCAAACCTCAAAAGAAATCTGGGATGCTTTAGAAAAGAAATACAAAACAGAGGATGCCGGAATGAAGAAGTTCATTGTGGCAAAGTGTCTGGACTATAAGATGATAGACAGTAAGTCCGTCGTCACCCAAGTTCAAGAATTGTAGGTCATAATCCATGATCTCATTGCTGAAGGTGTAAATTTATTTTTTAATACCTATGTTGGAAATATTAAGTTTATTCTTAATACTCACATAATCTTTAATGTAGGATTGGTTGTGAATGATGTTTTTCAAGTGGCCGCCATTATTAAGAAGTTACCTCCATTGTGGAAGGACTTCAAAAACTACTTGAAACATAAACGCAAGGAGATGATTGTTGAAGATCTTATGGTAAGGCTGGGAATCGAAGAGGATAACAGGGCCGTAGAAAAGAGGTCGCGTGATAATTTAGCAATATCTGGAGTAAATATAGTTGAAGAAGATCCCACAAAATCAAAGAAAAGAAAGAAAGCATCTGGTCCAAAAAGCAATTCTCCTAAGAATAAATTCAATGGAAGATGCTTCAATTGTGGCAAATGTGGTCATAAGCCTACTGAATGTCGGGGTCCCAAGGAGGACAAGAAGAAGGATCAAGCAAATTTGGTTGAATCCAAAGGAGAGATGGATGATCTCTGTGCAATGATTTCAGAATGCAACTTGGTTGGAAATCCAAGAGAATGGTGGATATATTCTGGCGCCTCATGCCATGTTTGTGCCAACAAATAATTATTTGCATCATATACTCCAGCACCAGCAGACGAGAAGTTGTTTATGGCAAACTCCGTTGTTGGAAAGGTGGAAGGAACATGCAAGGTACTCTTAAATATGACATCGGGGAAGGTGGTGACTTTGAACAGGGTCTCGTACGTTTCAGAATTGTGCAAGAACTTAGTTTCTATACCAATTCTGACAAAGAACGGATTCATATGTGTATTTGTTTCTGATAAAGTTGTAGTGAGTAAGAATGAGATGTATGTAGGAAAAGGTTACCTCACTGATGGCCTCTTTAAACTCAATGTAATTGCAATTGATATGATTAAAGATTTTGTTTCTTCTTACTTTCTTGAGTCTAAATGTTTATGGCATGAACGTTTGGGACATGTTAATAACAAAATCTTGAGAAAACTGATTAACTTAAATGTTTTGCCTATATTTTAGGGCAATAAATCAAAATGTCAAGTTTGCGTTGAATCTAAGTATGATAAGCATACTTATAAATCTATTGAAAGGAATTCATATCTCTTAGAACTGATTCACACTGACATTTGTGACATGAAGTCAACACCAACACGTGGTGGAAAAAAAATATTTCATACCTTTTATTCACGATTGCACAAGATATTGTTATGTCTATTTGCTAAATGGTAAAGATGAAGCAATAGACGCATTTAGGCAATATAAAACTGAAGTTGAAAATCAGTTGGATAGAAAGATCAAAATGATCAGAAGTGATAGAGGTGGAGAATATGAATCTCCATTTGCAGAAATATGTTTGGAAAATGGAATAATCCATCAAACTACTGCTCCTTACTCTCCTCAATCTAATGGAATTGTGGAGAGGAAAAACCACACTTTAAAAGAAATGATGAATGTCTTACTTATAAGTTCAGGTTTACCACAAAACTTGTGGGGGGAGGCTATCCTTACAGCAAATCGAATACTCAATAGAGTGCCTCACACGAAGACACATGTTATTCCATATGAGAAATGGAAAGGTAGAAAACCCAACTTGAAATATTTCAAAGTGTGGGGGTGTCTAGCAAAAGTCCAAGTTCCTATACCTAAGATAGTGAAAATAGGGCCTAAGATTGTGGATTGTGTATTCATTGGATATGCCACAAATAGTAAGGCATGTCGATTTTTGGTTCATAAGTCCGAACATCCAGATAATCATGATAATACGGTAATGGAATTAGATAATGCTGAATTTTTGAACATATCTATCCGTATAAAACTAGACTTGAGTCATCTAGTGGGGGGGGGGGGCTAAACAACCTCGAGAAGAACCAAAAAGAGAATGAAACCAATAAAGAGAGTCTAAGGCGCAGTAAACATCAAAGGACAGCTACTTCATTTGGATATGATTTTGTAACATTCCTTCTTAAAAGTGATCCTCAAACATTCAAGGAAGCGATGTTGTCTAGCGACTCAACCTCTTCAAAGGAGGCTGTCAATAGTGAGACTGAATCAATCTTAAGCAATCATACCTGGGAGTTGGTTGATCTTCCTCCAGGGAACAACCCATTGGGTTCGAAATGGATCTTCAAAAAGAAGATGAAAGATGATGGAACTATTGACAAATATAAAGTAAGACTTGTTGTCAAAGGCTTTAGACAGATAGAAGGTCTTGATTATTTTGACACATACTCGCCAGTGACTAGGATTACATCAATTTGGATGTTAATTGCCCTAGCTACAGAATACGGTCTTGAAATCCATCAAATGGATGTGAAAACAGCCTTCTTAAATGGAGGGCTGGAGGAAGAGATCTACATGGAACAACCTGAGGGCATCGTAGTTCCCGGTAAAGAAAAGAAAGTATGAAAACTTGTTAAGTCAATTTATAGACTAAAACAAGCACCGAAACAATGGCATGCAAAGATTGATCAAACCATGTTGTCAAATGGATTTAAGATCAATGAGTGTGATAAATGTGTTTATATTAAGGACACTTCGGATCAGGAAGTCATTGCCAATGTAAAAGCTACTAAGCGTATGCTTGCTAGTAAGTTTGATATGAAAGATCTAGGAGTAGCCGATTTGATATTGGGAATAAAGATTCACAAAACTCCTAACGGTCTAGCATTGTCGCGATCTCATTATATTCAAAAGGTACTTGAAAAGTTCAAGTATTTGAATTTCAAAAAGGCAAAGACCCCAATTGATGTGAACCTTAATCTTGCTAAGAATAAAGGTGAAAGTTAGTCTCAATTGGATTATGCCAGAGTATTGGGAAGTTTGATGTATGCCATGAATTGTACATGACCAGACATAGCATGCGCTATAAGTAAACTGAGTCGATACACAAGTAATCTCAATCAAAATCATTGGTTGGCAATGAAGAGAGTTTTGGGTTACTTAGAAGACACTCAAAACTATGCTTTCCATTACAACAAATATCCAACAGTTCTTGAAGGATATAGTGATGCAAATTGGATTACTAGGTCAACTAAAATGAAATCCACAAGTAGATATGTTTTCACTATTGGTGGAGGAACAATATCTTGGAATTCATCTAAACAAACATGTATAGCTTGCTCTACAATGGAGTCTAAATTCATCGCCTTAGACAAGGTAGGTGAAGAAGCTGAATGGCTCCGAAATTTCTTAGAAGATATTCCATTTCGGCCTAAACCAATGGCCCCTATATGCATACACTATGATAGTCAAGCTCCAATAGGAAGGGGTGGAAACGTTATGTATAAAGGGAAGTCTCGTCACATAAGACGAAGACATAACTCTGTTAGACAACTACTCTCTACTGAATATATCACAATTGACTATGTAAAGTCAAAGGATAATGTGTCGGATCCACTTACAAAAGGCCTAACTAGAGAGGGAGTTGAGAGATCATCGACGGGTATGGGACTATGGCCGAGAACAAGTCATTATGGTGGTAACTCTAACAAGAAGGCTGGAGATCACAAGATTTAGGTTCAAGGAGATCAAACAAAGTCATAGATGATGGTTCAACATTGTCAAAACTTATTTTATGGTCCATTCTCATGATGAGACAATGTTCAGTAATCAGGATAAAGGCATAAGGAATTTTTAATGGTTTCTAAGTTTGATACAGGGTATATCAAATAGTGTATCTACGGGATAACAAAGTTAGAAACCACCTATGTAGGTGTGAAGTGTAAGCCGCTTCAAGGAGAATCCGGTAAGGCCAGTTCTCTAAGCACTTATTAGCCGAGATATGTTCATGGCTTAAAAGAACAAAACACTAAGAGCCAAAAATAGTTCAAGGGTTGATTGTGTGACTTATGTTGTCTAGGTATAAACCAAAGCTCGACGGTTCAAAGATATCAATTTACCGATTGACCAAGTTTATCCGATATATGTTCATTAAGGAATGTTTAAAGGGAAACCTACTTATCAAGATGCGATTAACCCTTACTTACAAGACATACAGGTTTTTCATGCATATGTTTTAACTATAGACATTCCCCATTCTTGTGGGGGATTGTTGGGTTTACCAAGGTGTGAATGGGAAATAAGAAGAGAAAAATGGAAAGTGGGGGAACCAATTTTGGAGGGAAAATGAAAAGTCATTGCAAAGTGCAAATGAAAAAGTCATTTTTATCATATTGGTAGAAGAAAGGAAATTGTTGTCCTTATATTATGAAACACTTCCTTTAGTTCTTAAAGGGTTAAGAAGAAGGAGCCCCCTCGCGCCGTCGTCGTCGCTCAGCCTCGGCCTCGGCCTCGGCTTTTGCTTCGGCTTCGAATTCGGATTCAAATTTGGATTTGGCAAATGATGTGATTGATTGATAATATTTTTGGACAAATTTTATTTAATCAATCTTGTTAATTCATTTCTTTCTCTTATAAATTAATTCAGAATGTTAATTAAATAACATAATTAATTTGGTGCAACGGAATTTATTTGAAATTCACGTGTAACGGTAAAAACGTTCTAAATGGATTTGTTCCTTCTGAAAAGTCGTTACTTTCCCAAAAGACACAACATTCTGGAAAAAAATGGGTCTGAACAGACGCGTTCCTTGCTATAAATGGCTATAAATAAGATGTTTTTTTCTGTTTTTCAAACACTAAAAATTTTTCCTCTCTCCATACATTTTCTTACATAAACAAAATTGTCGATCGACTGAGTCTGTGTGTGCTCTTGTTACTGTTCTTGCGTTCGCTGAAGTTATTGAAGTTTGAGGTACCGCTACTTCTCTAACACGTTAATCCATTTTATCTGGGGAGGAATTAATCTGCAACCTCAGGTACAGTGAGGGGATTAAATTTCTTAAGGAAACTCAATGGTTTCTGTGGACTCGGATTAAAAACATTCGGTCTTTTTCATCATTTTTCTATTTCTGTATTTTTGACTAAGCTGAATACAGGAGATAACATTAGTAAGTTTGAACCAATCACTCTTTTATGATAACTGTGATATGGATTTATCGAATAAGGAAGTGTGAAAGAAATTTTTATAATGGAGATTATAATTAATGGAGTTGAAGAAAATGATGAGAGATATAATGGTAAAAGAGAAATACAAGATTCTAACAATCATTTCCAAGTAGATCATTTAGAAGAACAAGAAATATATGTTTAGCCATTGTAGCTAATTTGAATTTGTGATATCTACTTTTTAGCTTATAATTTGAACTTTTGCATATATATTCTCTCTATTTATGTTGGTCTTTTTTTAGTTAAATTGCGATTCACTTCAATAAAGAGAGCACTTCGCTTACAATTCATGTTTAAGCAAAGCAAGCGTTACCAAATTTTTCCACTTCACACTTCCATGAACACTACAGTAACCTACCCAAACTTGTATGGATTGGACATATCATATTTTATTGGAGATTTTTAACTCCAATAAAAAAACACAGAGAAATTGTTTACTTTTATAAGCATGAGTCGACACCTCCTCTCTTGACTTCTATGGTCTTTATCATACTAGGGTATATTGGAGACCTAAATAAATGTTACTAGGCGCTTGGGAAACCACAGTTTTTTACCCACACACTATATTTTTATGTTGGATACTAGAAAAATATATATGGATATTGATTGATCACCCGATCTTAGAAAGTAATTTCAGATTAAAGGCAATTAAGTATCCATGACTCAAAATTCATAATTCACAATTGTCAAACTTAATGATGTATTACATTTTAGCATGAACAAGCCCTAAATAAGACCCTCGTGTTATATTATTCCCAAGTAAGATATCTACTGCACACATTGTATCACATAGAAAATACATAAGTTATTATCAACAAGACATAAGCTTGACACAAGAAATTCACCCTAAATTCTTAAACATCAATTCCATACCCAATTATTCATTGCTATTGGAGCGTGCAATCTGGATTAAATTTCCAAATCATAATCAACCAGAGACACAAGAATATAAATTTTTCAAAGCTTATCTAAGCTATAATCTACAAAAAGTGAAGAGATTAGCAAATCAATGTTTAGAAGTACCTATCTCTCAAGAGCATGACATCTGATAGGGTGTATATATGTGTCTCCATACTTTGCTTTATTTTGAGCTCCTCCTCAAATTTGGTCATTCTCTCGTTCAACATATCCTACAATAATATAACAATAATTTATGCATACGACCTCTCTTTGGCATAAACAAACAAGCATAGAATAAGTAAAACAAGATCATAAGACCTTGTAGTGAAGTTCAATGCGATGAATAAGATAGAATCTAAGATTGCCTCAAAAAAAGTTCATGATATTATTATAACATTTCTCCATCCCAGAAATTTCATTGTTCTCTTCCTTCTAGTCTCCGTCTCCACCTTCACCTCCACCTCCGCCTCCACCTCTAATTGCTTTCCATAAAGTTTTACCTTGTGTACCCTATATCCCAACTATCAAGTTATTGACTCACTCATATTATAGGGCTCTTCCAACGTGGGGCAAAACTTACTCATATGATAGGGCTCTTCCAATCTGGGTCAAAACTCAATTATATGATGGGCTATTCTAAATTGCCCAAATAAATAAGTTTCTGCGCAGATAAATCATATTTTAATTGTGGTATTTATTTTTCTCCTTTCGATTGATTTTTTTAAATAAAATAAAATTTGTAGATTAATGTATTTTTAGTTATGACCTAATTTTGGAATGAAGAAATTTAGAAAAAAATTGTCTTGTTCGGCATGAGTTATGTAGTATCTAATTCAGAGAGTATACATTACTTCTTAAACATAAGTATAGTGTACATTTTATCTTGTCCAATATAAGTTTAGAGAACTTTTATCTTATTTGACAAAAGTTCATTAGGATAAGTGAAGAGTCCACAAATTGGACTCATTTAGGGCTATATTTTTGATAGAATTAGTGTCCTTAAATGCATATTTTATCTCAATATCTGATGAAAACCCTTAAGTTTCAGGTATTTGGAGTTTGAAGGAAAGAATGGACAATACTTAGCAAAAAAAGGAACAAAGGCAGCTGAAAGAACGAAGAAATGAAGATCTGAGAATTGCCGAACCCATTCGGCGAGTCGCCAAAAGGTCTTATCCTCGCCTTTTGTTCTAGTGTGCTAAGCCATGAAGGAAATGATCAAATCGGTGGTGAAAAAGAGTACTTGGCATATCGCCAAGCAATTCCGCGAAGATGTACTATGTCGCCCTATGATCCACACACGACGATGCTAAGGGATAGAGCAAGACGACAATGAAACCTACCAAAGGGCGGATTGCCGAGTTGATCGGCAATCTCGACTGACGACGTCAAATGATCCGATGCAACACAGATTTTTAAAAACTATAAATAGTCGTTGAGAGTTGTAGCTTAGTATGATATTTTTAATGTGAAACTTTTAACATAGAATTTTCAGTTCCAAGTTTGGAGAGGGTTTTGAAGAACTTGAAGGTTCAAAGGGTTTCAACTCCAATATTTTGGGTTTGGGTCTCTTGGATTCTTCATTCTTTGCTTATTTTGAGACTTAAATCTTCATACCCATTTGAATGCAAACTCATAATGGTATAAATTTCTATCTATTTTACATGTGTAGCTAAAATCCCAATTCTTGGGGTTTGATTTTGTTAATATTGGTTATATTAATTATTGGGTCTTGCTTGCTGATAGTTTACTTGTTATTTAAATGTGATTTCATTTAGTAGTTGTGGTGGAACTTAATGAAATTGTAGTTGCAAATACTATTTCACTTTTGTGTTTTCCGCTTGTTCGAGAGAGAGGTCGTAAAACTAAGACTACTAAATTGATGGCCGATGGGAGTGGGTCGACATGAGGTTCAGCTCGAGCGAGTGAACCCTAGTCATTCTCCCACACACTCAGCTTGAGAGAGTGAGTGGGCTAAGCGGAGGCTGTTCTTCATGCGGCAAGTGGGTGTCGGAGAGGAACCCATTTGATTCGGAGTAAGTTGTTCGAGAGAAAGCTTACCCCCAATATAGTCTAGCCTAGTCACAAATATTTAACGAAATTACTATCAAAAGCATGTACCCAACGATCTAGTCTAATCTATATTCCTATCACATCCCAAGAATCCCCTCTCATTGATTATTATCTCTGTTTATATTTGTTTGTTTTTACTTGTGACAAAACCCCATTGTTAATTGACACTTTTGTGTCACCCCTTAGATTTAGTATGTTTGTATTCGACAATGTTTTTAGGTATGACTAATTAGAACTTAATTTTATTTTTCTATTAATTTTCAAGCCCACTCCCTTGGGACTCGACCCTAACCCTTGGTTGGGTTACTATATTATTGTACGATTGTAGACACTTGCTTTGGAAGCTATGTCTTGATTACGCAAAGGTAGCTAGCAGCAGCCTTCAAAGAAGTGGACTATGTGGATTTTAGACGCAGTCTTAGGCTTGTCCATGAATATTGGGGATCACTGCTAACACTTGATCAGAACAAAAAATCTTGATGAGAAGAAGAAGTGGTTAGCCCCACTAATTTCAGACGATACTCCAAAATGGTTGGCGAAAGGAGTTCCGATTGAAAAGAAAGAACTAAACATAGCAATAAGGTTCTGGTTTGATTTTATCAGCAGCACGATCATGCCATCCCAGCATGAGTCGATCCTTGACGTTGCCAAGCCACCTTGCCTAGGTTGTATCATAGAGGAAACTTGGATAAACTTGGGTACAATCATTGCTTCAGAGATACTCATGCGTGCAAAGAGAGCCATACCTCACTTCCATTCCCAGTATTGATCACAGAATTGTGCAAACAAGCTCACGTACCTCGGAATGCCAAGAAGGATTTGGAATTGATGCCCACAACCTCTCCTAATATTCAATAGATCGAATCCGAGTACCTTAAGGATCAAACAAAAAGGAATAAGGCAGCATCAATGGAGTTAGTAAACACAGAATCATCACCTGCACAGGCACCTCTGCCTACTCCGGCCCCTCGGCCTTCAGGAATATCCATTACCACTTCTACTCCTGCTGATACTGCAGGTTCTTCTGCTACTGCACGGTCTCCCAGAGCCACTGTTATTGCTGCTATTTCCCGGTCTCTACTCACCCAGGCTTCCCTACTCTGGATGGGACAACTGGCCCTTTCTGCTGATCGTCAGGCTGCCAGTCTAGAGGTCTCAGTTCCAAGCATGATCCAGAATGCTCTAGCTGATGCTGTGACACCTCTAAACACAATCATTGATGCCCTAGCAGCCAGGATAGCGGTGTGTGAGCACAACCAAGGGGCCACAGAGGAGGTGACAACTTTTAAAACTTTCATTGCTAAGCTTCAAAAAGATATAGACCACCAGAAGTCCACCGATGTGTCCATGGTCTTTGGAACAGTGGAAATTCCAAACTTGCCTGAGATGCCTTGGGCCACAACTAGACATGGGGATAGAGCGGAGCAGACAACCAATCCTTAGTTAGAAGCAGAGACTGATGAAGAGATGCATGAGGAGACTAAGGGAGCTGCAGATGAAGACCTAACCGAGACGGAAGCAATTATGATAGATGCTATTGTGCAGGCTTCATTAGCACCTGTTGTTGGATCCAGTGGAACTGGTCCTTCTGGAGTCACTCCGGACACTGAAGCCTAATGGAGTGAACGATTAGTTAGGATCACCTATTTACCTCCCTGTCTGCCTTTCTTTATTTTACATTTCAGATTTTGTGTTATTTGCATTTGAGAACGAATGTTTTTAATTATGGTGGGGTGAGGCCCACATTTGTATGCTATTTGTGAATCGTGTTTTGTTTGAGTATTTGGGTTGTGAGCTATAATGTTGGGTTAATAATGTTTCTGTGGATCTTTGAGCTTGTGGCTCCTTGTATTTCAAATTGCAAAAATGATTTTTACCCATTTGAAATTTTTTTCCACATCTCGTGTGTTAAATGTGGTTGTTCTTTTGCAAAATTTAAGTCTCGGTTCCGATCAATATCGATGACTTAAATAGTGCTCTCAATCGAACGAACATGAATGCACGGCTACGATGAGGCCAAATGAAGTTGCATAGACAATATGTAAACTCTTTGCATCTTGTTATGACTAGCCTAGTATCGAATTGAGTCTCTTGTGATGATCATTGCACACTAGCGAAAGTGTGGAGTTTTGTTTGATTGATAGTGTCAATGCCTAGTGTGGTGAGCTTACCTGTGAACTATGCTTGATGGAACCTAGAATTTGCCCCGTTGGTCCTGTCAACTAAGTGATGCTATCTCTTGATATGATCTTAAGCAACTTCTAACAGTGTGAGCCAATTTGACATATACCTCTTTTGTGACTTACCTTGTGAGTGTGTGAACCATTTTTGAACACCCCTTGAGCCTTTTCTTTCTTTGGAAGAAGCTTGATAACAACTAGACCTTTCTTTAACCATCACCCATAATCCTCATGAAGTTGTGGTTAGTTGAATAGGGGTGGGGTCAAAAGATAGGGTCAAGTCAAGAAGTGCAAGGAAAGTCTCATTTTACCGATAGTTTTGAGAAAAATGGAACCCCTCCACATAAAAAAAAAGAGAAAGAAAAGATAGTTGTGGAATAAAGTACAAAAGAAATGGGGTTCCCAAACAATCAATGGAAAGGGAATAATAGGATGACTTATGAGCACTAAAGAGAATAATGAAGGAAAAGGAAAAGGAAAAGAAGTGTTGTGAGCACCACATTTCATGAGGACGAAAGTCACTAAGCCTAAATGACCATACCTTTGCACTCATCCCCATTACAAGCGTTGAAAAGACCTTTTTGATCTTGAGTGAGCTGAAACAAATGTTGATTGGAAAATACGGGCAAACCTATGGGTGAAATTATGCATTGTGTTCTTCTTTGTGAGTGTGAGCATTGCATCTGATTCCAAATCTTTAAATTGTGAACCATTGTGTGAATATGGAATCATTCCTTGTGTGAGGACATTTGAACACTTTGGTTGAGGTTGAACTTGCATTTGATGCAAGTATTGTGAGCATGAGATTCGTTGATATTGGTGAGTCACAACTTGAATCTTTGAGAGCACATTTGATCTTTGCATAAGTAAATTGAGTCTTGTTGTGTGCATTCATGATTGAGTCGTGTGTAGCATTGTTCGAGACACCCTTTTTGAACGGCCGAACTTAAGTTTGCTTGAGAACAAACAAAAGTTTAAGTTGGGGTGTTTATGAGTCCAGAAATTGGACTCATTTTAGGGTATATATTTTGATAGAATTAGGATCTCAAATGCATATTTTATCTCAATATCTGATGAAAACCCTCAAGTTTCAGGTATTTGGAGTTTGAAGGAAAGCATGGACACTACTTAGCAAAAAGGGAACAAAGGCAGCTGAAAGAAGGAAGAAATGAAGATCTGAGAATCGCCGAACCCATTCGGCGAGTTACCAAAAGATCTTATCCGCACCTTTTTTTCTAGTGTTCTAAGCCCTGAAGGAAAGGATCAAATCTGTGGTGAAAGGAACAGTCAGTGTATCACCGAGCAGTTCTGCGAAGCTATAGTATGTCGCCCAATGATCCAAACACGACGATGCTAAAGGATAAAGCACGACAGCGATGAAACCTACCAAAGGGTGGATCGCCGAGTTGATCGGCGATCTCGACTAACGACGCTAAATGATCCGCTGCAGCACAAATTTTTGAAAACTATAAATACTCATTGAGAGTTGTAGCTTAGTATGAGATTTTTATTATAAAACTTTTAACATAGAACTTTGAGTTCTATGTTTTGAGAGGGCTTTGAAGAACTTGAAGGTTCAAAGGATTTCAACTCCAAGATTTTGGGTTTTGGTCTCTTGGAATCTTCACTCTTTGCTTGTTTTGAGGCTTAAATCTTCATACCCATTTGAATGCAAACTCATATTGGTATAAATTTCTATCTCTTTTACATTTGAAGCTAAAATCCCAATTCTTGGGGTGTGATTTTTTGAATATTGGTTAGATTAATTGTTGGGTCTTGGTTGCTGATAGTTTATTTGTTGTTTAAATGTGATTTCGTTAAGTAGTTATGGTGGAACTTAATGAAATTGTAGTTGCAAATACGATTGCCCCTTTGTGTTTTCAGCTTGCTCGAGAGAGAGGTCGTAAAACTAAGACTACTAAATTGATGGCCAGTGGGAGTGGG
>NW_006238970.1:916408-930340 GCF_000226075.1 Solanum tuberosum | reverse complement strand
TCTTTTACATGTCTAGCTAAAACCCCAATTCTTGGGGTATGACTTTGTGAATATGGGTTAGATTATATGTTGGGTTTTGCTTGTTGATGGTTTATTTGTTGTGTACATGTGATTTTGTTTAGTAGTCGTGGTGGAACTTAATGAAATTGTAGTTGTAAATACGATTTCACCTTTTTATTTTCGGCTCTCTCTCGAGAGGGGATGTAAAACTAAGACTACTAAATTGATGGCTGGTGGAATTGGGTCGACATGAGGTTCAGCTCGAGAGAGTGAACCCTAGTCCTTCTCCCACACACTCAACTCGAGAGAATGAGTAGGCTAAGGCAGCGGCTGTTCTTCATGCGGCAATTGGGTGTTTGAGAGGAACACATTTGATTCGGGGTTAAGTTGTTCGAGAGAAAGCTTACCCCCACTATAGTCTAGCCTAGTCACATTTATTTAACTAAATTACTATCAAAAGCATGTACCCAGCGATCTAGTCTAATCCATATTCCTATCACATCCCAACAATCCCCTCTCCTTGATTAGTATATCTTTATATTTGCTTGTTTTTACTTGTGCCAAAGCCCCATTGTTAATTGACACTTTTCTGTCACCTCTTAGATTTAATATGTTTGTATTCGACGATATTTTTAGCTATGACTAATTATAACTTAATTTTATTTTTCTATTAATTTTCAAGCCCACTCCCTTGGGACTCGACCCCAACCCTTGGTTGGGTTACTATATTATTATACGATCGTAGACACTTGCATTGGAAGTTGTGTCTTGGTTACGCAAACATTAATAAGTTATGTCACTAAGAGATAAGCTTGTGGTTTTAAAACTAAACGTACTTATCCATTAATATTAGTTCTATAGAAACTAAGTCATTTCGTAACGTATGGATTTTGACTTTTTAAGACATAATGTTCTAAAATTGAATTTATGACTTGTAAGACATAATTTGTGTGCTGCGAATTTTTTTCCTATAAATATTTTTTTCCTCATATGAAATAAATTGTGTCATGCGATTTTTATTTTAATGCCAAGGTTATCTTGGACAAATTTATTTTTAATTACTTAATATGATTAAAGGTAAAAAATAAAATCATTAATTCAAAAGACAAAATTGACAACAACCCTAAAATAAAGATATTTGTGCTTTAATGATCCACAAATAAATTCAAAAGTGATGGGCTTTTGGAAGCTATATGGAAGCCCGCTTATTTTAGTTGGAACTCCGATTCCTTTTTATCTATTGCACAACTATGCGAAAATTAAACAAAATACCCATTGAATTACATTTTTTTAGTTTAAAATAACTTAATTATAACTTAGAACAAAAATGTATCCCTTATGCCTTTTTTGTTGTTGACAAAATACATCTTCAGTATCCTTCACTTTGATAGTTGACTTGATGAAGCGTGGATCCTTTTTTAAACAAAAATAAAATAAAAAATGTATTAAATAACTTTTTATAAGAGTATTCTAAAAAATAAGAGTACTTTTATTTATTTGAAATATAACAGATTTTTTTACCAATATAATTTAGCATATTCTAAAATCATTTGGCTTAATGAAGGACCACTATTAGGAAATTAACTTATCATATATTTAAAACTGCTTAGAGAATTCCATCTTCGCCAGTCAATCAATAACAATGACAGCTAACTGCAACTCACAATTTTAACCAAGAAAAAGCAACTTGGATGGAGATATGCAAACATTCCGCTGTGTTATAGATTAAATTTACAAGCGCAAGTGATCAATGATTTTACATTCATGGTTAATCGAAAAGGAGATAAATTCCATGAAAAACAAATTCGTCCAAACTTACACTTCACTTAAGAAGTATAAATGGTCGAACTCAATTACAGAACTAAACAAGAGTTGAGGTCGATCCCACAAGAATGTAGAAGAAATAAGTCTACCAGCTCTTTTACTCAATTGTGGTTGGTATTTCCAGAAAATAAAAATGTGTATAGTAAATATTTGATTTGATTTAGTGTTCCAGTAACAATGTGTACCTATAATCCAGTAGCATAAGTAGCAAATGATAATCTCGAAGTTTTGGTTATCAAATAAAAGAGACCAGGATTATGCTCCACATGATGTCAGAATTCATCTCAGATTTCGCACAAATAACGGTTATTTGATTTAAGGAATCTATTATGAGCAAGTTCCGAACACCTAAATACTTGTTAGCCGTATTAGATGAATATCACTCATCTCCTCTCTCTCTTAGAGTGTGTACATTATTAACCCTTGCTTCTCCTTTAGAAAACTATCCG
Organism: Solanum tuberosum; assembly: GCF_000226075.1. Taxonomy (NCBI): domain Eukaryota; kingdom Viridiplantae; phylum Streptophyta; class Magnoliopsida; order Solanales; family Solanaceae; genus Solanum; species Solanum tuberosum. The sequence goes on along the minus strand of NW_006238970.1, from coordinate 928,067 downwards.
CTCTCGCGCTCAAATCTTTCAACTGATTATAGAATATGAAGTTCATTCATTTCTAGATTTTCCTAATCATACCCTTCTCTCCTAGAGCCTTTTGCAAATCGTCGAAGTATTTTGTCTTCAGCTTGTGGAGACTCGTCGTGGAAAGTAGATTCAAGTTCCCTTTTTTTTACCTTCTGTATTTCCTTCTTTATGATAATGCTCAAATATACTCTTCAAATCTAATTGAAAGAAGCAACGATTGTCGTCAATAAAAATATCAAACTAAGAGTCACTGGTTGAATCCCACAGAGAATTGAATATTGTAGAAAATTCTTATCAAGGAGTTTGGATTGTAAAGTCATTTTTTGCAATAGTAAAAACAACTGAGTGGATGATTCCACCAATATAATAAAAAGGATTTTGTTATCAATGGTAACAATTAACCTAATATTTCGGAAACTTTCAAAAGTAATAAGAAATATAGGGGGTGCATGGATTGGAAATAAATGTCACATAGGGCTAATTGTGTTCCTCTATAGTGGTGAACATTCATGAATAGGCCGAGTCATCTACAATGACACTAATCTTGTTTCAATCTCATAGCATCCTTGCATAGAATCTCCTTTCGGTTTCATATTTAAGCTATAATAAACAGCCCATTACCTTACTCTACTCTCTCTTTTGATGCAGAAATAGGGCAAATAGATACGACCCATAACGTGTTATGAATTTAACTCAAAATTCAATAAAACAGTATCTAAACTAGAACATAGTTAATATTTGTGGAACAATTTTTGATTATCAAAATTGAAACTAACAATCTAAAAATAAACTGAGCTAAATTACAGAATTGAAATAGAACTAAATAAAGATAGCATAGATGAAGCTCTTTGATGTCAATCTGAAATGAAAGAAGAAGAAGACAGAATTAGAACAGAATTGAAATGAAGAGAGAAGAGGCAAGGAAGAAGTTGAGAATTGTAGGATACCAATTTCTTTTCACATCTTCATTTTTTCCCTCAACGTGTATATGATAACCTCTCGACTAATCTGAGACGTTGAACTTCATTTAGCTACTTTTAATTCAGACCTTCATTATTTTCAATTCACTCCTTCCGCATATCCTATATTAACTAATACTCCTTCCACTAATAACTTCTATTGGAAAGTTAGCTGAAGTTGTTACACCTTGCCCCATGGAAAACATCCTTGACCTCAAGGATAGGTGTTGAAGTCCGGAAACTTAGTTTTCAAATCTGCATAGTCCTCCCAAGTTGCTTCTTCAGGTGGAAGATTTGACCATTGAACGAAGACCTTTACCCTTGCCACACTACCTGTACGAACCATCTGCCTTTGCAATATTTGGAGAGGCTGAACAAGAAACTGGCAATCTTCACTGGTAGTAGGCAAAGTGGTCTGGACCACCACTCTATTACCAATTTTTTTATTGTGAAGTTATACGTGAAAAACAGGATGGACCTTGGACTCGATCGGAAGAGCCAGTTTGTAGGCCACCTATCCTACCCTCCCAACAACAATAAAAGGACCATAGTACTTGGAACTAAGTTTGAGGTTTCTTCACAATGCTAATGAAGTCTGCCTGTAGGGTTGGAGTTTGAGGAACACTAAATCACCCACCTGGAACTCTCTTTCTGTTCTTCTCTGATCTGCATACATTTTCATTCTCTCTTGAGCATTCAACAAATTATCCAGGAGGAGTTGTTGAAGTTGTTGTCTCTTCATGATTACATCTTCCACTGCAACGACTGTGGAGTCTAGCATAGGGCCAATAGACAAATGAGGAGGTGTATAGCCATACAATGCTTCAAATTGAGTGCATTGAATACCAGTGTAAAAGTTTGTGTTGTACCACCATTCAGAAAGGGGCAACCAATGCCTCCACCGAGTTGGTCTATGACAGTTCATGCATCTGAAGTAGTTTTCGATGCGCTTATTAACTTTCTTAGTCCAGCCAACACTCTGAGGGTGATATGCAGTACTGTAGTGCAATTGAATTTCCAGTAATCTAAATAAATTCTGCTAGAAATTGCTCAAAAATTTATTGTCCCTGTCGGACACAATGGACTCAAGAAACCCATGGAGTGTATGTACATGCTTAAAGAATTTGGTTGCAACTGTGTTGGCTATATAAGGGTGGGATAAGGCCAAAAAGTGAGCAAACTTGGTCCTTCTATCCACCACCACTAGAATAACCTTTTTGCCTCTCGACTTAGGCAATCCTTCTATAAAATCCATGCTTACATGCCTCCATGCTTGATCGGGAATGGGAAGGGGTTGTAATAACCCTGGATAAGGCACATTCTCATCTTTACTTCGTTGACACACGTCACAGGCCTCCACATGTTGTATTACCATTTGCCTCATTCCAGGCCAATAAAACACTTGTGCTAACCTTTTATAGGTACCCAATTGTCCAGAATGACCACCAACAGGTGAGTCATGCAAGGTGGTGATCAGTTGGTGCCTTAACCCACTAGTGCTGCCCATATAAATATTTTCCTTTCTTATTAGAATACCAGAAGAATAATGGAATAAATGAGGACCTAGGTGACACATGGAGCACTCATATATTAGTGCAGTGACTTCAAGGTCATATTCATATCTTTTATGAATTTCTTAGACCCAAGTAGGCACCATAGCACTAATAGATGACTCACCAGCTAAAGCATTGAGAATGCTACCTTCCTTATCCTCAAACTGCCTAGATAATACATCTGCCACCTTGTTCTCAACAACCTTTTTGTAATGCATCTCATAGTCTAGACCCAATAGTTTAGTTAGACCATTTTGTTGCACAACAATTGTAACTTTTTTCTCTAGGAGATACTTTAGGCTGTGATGGTCGATTTTGACCACAAAGGGCTTTATACTGAAGATAGTGTATCCATTTTTCTACAACATTAAGATGTATTCCTTCTCATAGATGGATTTCCCTCTATGTCTAGGAGCCAAAACTTTACTGATGTAAGTTATGGGTCTACTACCTTCCATAAGAACAACATCGATCCCAGTTAAGCATGCATCAGTCTCCACAATAAACTCTTTGCATTAAGAAGTTCCATGTATTCCTTCTCATAGATGGATTTCCCTTTATGTCTAGGAGCCAAAACTTTACTGAAGTAAGCTATGGGTCTACAGTCTTGCATAAGAACAACACCGATCCCAGTTAAGCTTGCATCAGTCTCCACAATAAGCTCTTTAGTATAATCAAGTAAAGCCAAGAAAGGAGTAGCGAACATGGCATGCTTCAAAGCTATAAAGGCTTGATAAGCCTCTTCATTCCACCTAAACGCATCTTTTTTCAATAAATCGGTTAGTGGCGTGCAAATGATGCCATAGTTGCAGATATACTTTCTATAATAGCATGTAAGCCCCAAAAAACCTCTAAGTTCTCATAAGGTGGTAGGTCTAGGCCACTCACTTATAAACCGGACATTGCTTGGATCGATAGACACCCCTTCAGAAGTAATGATATTTCCTATATACTCCACTTGTGACTGACCAAATGAGCATTTAGATCTCTTAGCATACAACGATTGTTTCCTCAGCACTTCCAACAAAACCTTTAGGTGAACTACATGGTCTGCACGGGACCTATTATGCACTAGTATAAAATGCCAAGACAAACTTCCTGAGTAGGGGTCGAAATACCTGATTCATCAGTGCCTGGAAGGTTGCAGGAGCATTAGTGAGCCAATGTGCATTACCTTGAACTCGTAATGACCCACATGGGTCCTAAAAGCAGTTTTGAACACAACTTCAGGCTTCATCCTGATCTGATGGTATCCAACACACAAATCCACCTTTGAAAAAATCATAGACCCTTGTAGTTCATGCAATAAGTCAACCACTATTAGTATAGGTGTAACACCGCGGAAATTCTATGACTTAAGTTAGAGCCTCACCTTATGAATAATGACTTAAAAATAGTTAAAATGATGTTTATAAACCTAAACTAATGTAATTGACTTGGTTTGCAAGAGTAAAAGTCTAAACGTCAAGAAACGACCACGACGTCCAGAAACTAGAGAAGAATCTGTTCTAGTGTGTCCTTAGGTTTTGGGCAGGTTTGGGAGTGTAGTATGATGGTATAATCTGGTGAAAAGGTTTAAAATAGGTAAATATATGTTCCTAGGGTCAAAACATTTGAATTAGATGCCCCGGGGCCACCCTAAGGGGTCCCGAGGAGGACCCCAACCTAAGGCAGCTTGCAAATTGCACTTGGAGGGAATAAGGGCGCTCCCCCAAGGAGCAAAAAGTCAGTTCGCGACGCGGTTGTGTCGCGCACTCTATTGTCTCGAAATTTAATTTCAAATATCTTCAGGGAACAGCTCCGCGTCGCGGACTTATTCCGCGATGAAAATGCAGAAATTCAGAAATCTATTTTTACTTCATTAAAGAGTCCATTTAAGTGAGGGGTATTTAGGGTACTTTAGGGGACATGTATATAATGATTTTTAAGTCAATTTACCTCACTTTTATCACTCAAACACAAAACCCCAAAGATCAAAACCTAAAGTTCCTCCTTCTCTCTACTCTCTCTCTCTTCTCAAGAACTCAATTGAAGAAGATTGGAGCTTCAAGAAGAAGAACAACTCTCCAAGGTTTCAACTCAAATTTTCATGGTTAATTCGTCAATAAGTTATGGTTGCTTATCACTCTTGGGATTCCTTTCCCCAAGAGGCCCCTTCACGATGAATTTCAAAATCTCCAATTTCTAGATTTCAATCCAAGCATTCGCCGCCCCTTCAATAGCCTTTTGCGCGGATCCTGCACCTGCGCTTCCAGACCTCAACGAGATTCCAATAGGCCTTTCTTCTGCGGAAATAGCCCAATTGCATCGGGAGACTGAAGAGAAGGCCGCCCAGTGTGGCAGGCTCTTGCAAGAAATCTGTGGGCAGGCAAAAGAACTTGTTGTCCGTCAGGCAGGAGCAAATGTGGGTCTTCTTTCTAAAGTGAAATTGATGTTATAAACTGACTTTGATTGATGTTATATGAACAATTATGGATGAATTTATGTTGTATTGGTGGTTTCTTGAAGAATTCCCCATGAGACCCATGTTTCTCCTTCTTTTCCTAATTCTTACCCTAGTTTGTGTTGGATATTGATTGAAGGCTATGAATTGAATGTGATGTTCTGTAATTCATGTTTGTATGATGATTCTACCCTAGGTTATGTATAATTTCTATGAAATTAGGGTTGATTCTTTGAATGAAGCCTTGAAGGCTATGAAGGGAATATGTTGATTATGTTATTACTTCATGAATTACCTTGTATTATGTATTGGTTATGAATTGCTTGGTAATTAAAGTATGGATGTCCCACGAATGGCAGTAAGGTATGACGGTTGGTTCTTTTTTGAACTCAAGTTTGAAAGGTGAATTACTTAGATAGTAATGATGCTATACCTAATGTGTTATTGTGGTGTTGATGACCTAGTTTCCTCATCCTTAACCCTCTACACTTGAATTAGCTATGAAGTATGTATGTATATTATGGTATGATTTCTATATGATTGAAAGGTAGTTCTCATGATTGTAGTGTAATGTAAAGTGAAAGGTTTACTCACTTGCTAAGTGTCTCTAAAGTGAAAGGATTGTTACTCACTTATGAACACATATGAGCTATTATGGTAAGATGTCTACATAAGAGTCTAGTAAAGGCTAATGTGAACTTATTTGATGACTAAAGATGATTACTAAAGGGAATTAGATGCTTTGCACTGAAAGGGCATGTAAATGAGATGAGGGTCTCATGTTTAGTAACTCCGGCTCCCCACATGGGTTTCCTCACGTTTAGCAAGTCCGGATTACCTACGGTATGTGTTGTCTCATGAGATGGAAACCCCCACGTTTAGTAAGTTAGGGTTTCTAGAAGCAATCTCCTTGACCCTTAACTATGTGCCCACATAGGACTCTAGCTTAGTGGATCCACCTAGATAGCTATGTACGAATGGTTACACCTTAGGCAAGTGTTAACCCTCTCTTTTCGGTGTGGGAGTAGAACACCGGATTCCATGTAGCTCTTATGGTCTATGTCAGTTATTGCAATATTTCCCTAATGTAAAATTAAATGAGGGTATGAAAGGTGTGAACTCTTGCAAGGGTTTTCTTAAGGGTTTCTACATAGTGTAAGGGAGGGTATGGGATTTCTCTTACACATTGAACCTGTGGGATCCTAAGAGATGGTTGTAGTAGTGTTCTCTTATGATTATGATTATTATGACTTATGTATGTTGAATCTATGTTATGTATATTCATTATGAATGCGGTAAGTTATGATGAAATATGACCTTATGAATGTATGCATGAAGTAGGTTGCTTAATGCGATACTTGGCTTTGAATAGGGTTATGGGGTTCTATTCTTTGCATTGCACTAGTATTGCTTGGGCTCTCTACATGTTGGGATGATATTATGTTGGTTTGGACTATGATACTTAATTTGTGTGCATATTAGATTTACTTGGCAAAAAGCATGTTTTGAAAAAAATGTCCTTTTATGCATGTTTCAATGGTTTTATGCATAGTAGCCATACTTAGTATGTGTGTTGTACTAACCCATATCTTTTCTCTTTTCCCAAACATTTAGGTTCAGGCCATTTGAGGATTCAAGCTTACTTCTCAAGACAATTGGAGTTGCTTCCCCAAGTTGGTGAGTCCTCAAGTTCGAGGACAAGACCCTATGATCTAGCTTCTATGTTTAGTTATTTGCTTATGTTGAAAGGCATTGTTGTACTTCATATTTGCAAGACTTCTTATTGATGTAAGAGCTAAGTCCCATTTTCGATACTTCTATGTCTAGATGGTGCATTGTGATGAAGTTAGATTCTATTTTTCATATATGAAGTGAAATTGAACTTCCAAAGTAAAAGTTTTAAATTTTTCATGGTTTTATTCTATGATACATGTTATGATAAATGCTAAGGGCTTGTATAAGACCTCTTCGAGGTCGAATAAGTCGGTAACGACTAGGGGGTGCTCTCGGGTCGTTACAAAAGGAAAGTCAAGAGGTCCGTTTGAGTCACTTTGAGAATTCTTTAAATTGATTATAGATTTGAACTAAATCTTGAGTAAATGTGTATGAGAATGAGAAGAGTTTTCTTTCATGTTTCAAAATGCGTATAAGGGAACTAAGTATTCCCAAAGTATAATACTTTTACATTTAAAAGAGAGAAACATCGATTTCTAAATGAGCTACGAGTTCAAAGAAGTATCAAAGTATTACCTCTTTTAAGAGAATCTTTTCAATAATTACCACAAATTGAGAAAGAGATATGTTTTAAACATTTGAGCATGAGTTATATATTATTGGGAGTAGTATTGAGCACCGATATAGGGATGAGTTTAGACAACTCAAAATCCTCATAAACCATGTATGCCAACATGGGTAAAGGATCATACTTTTTAAATGATTCCTTATTGCTTTTAAGAATAGCTTAGTTGATGGATCCAATAAGTTGAGGTATTCTATACCCCAGCAAAGTATAGGACAATTCTAGTAGGGTGGGAAAGACATTGTATCATAACATAGCTCATAGCGATGGTTGTCTCTTAGAGAATCTCCCAAATAAAAGTAAAGAGTATGTTATTGTATTTTTATACATTTGAGTTGATATCTACTATGTTAAAAGCTTTAAATATTGCACTTCCTACTTTTGCTTTCATAATGGAGTTGATTTTGAGGTGAGTATTGTCTTCCTACGTAATCAGTTCAGTTAACTATTACTTTCAGTTTGCCCTTACATGCTCGTACATTCAATGCACTGACGTCATTCGACCTACATTTTTTTATTATGCAGATACATGTGTTCAGGGTCATCAACAGACGCTTCGTTGGTACCTTTGTATTCTAGTTAGCTTTGGTGAGCCTCCTTGCATTATGGTAGGTTCCACATTTATATTTCAATTTGGTTAAGATGTTGTGGGTCTTGTCCCGACATCTATCATAGTATTTAGAGGCTTCATAGACAGTACTAGTTGAAGAGTCTTTCACTATTTCCTTTGTGATGTTTTGAGACTTTGAGTTGCTTTGAGTATTTCAAGACATACTTTGGGTTAAGCTGTTGTTGATACGTTATGAGTTAAATCTTTGCAATTGAAGTTCTTCTTTTGTTGAGTAAGTCTTCCACTGACTAGTGGGCCAGGCCAAGGGTTGGCTAGGGTTCGCTTAGGGAGCAGCGATGGTTCTCAAGGGCTGGCTATGTCCAGGTTGTAGGCTCGGGGCGTGACGAATACTATGAGAAACATCACATACCCTGGAAAGAACGATTGTTCTTGGCGAAATTTCTCAACCGTTGAATGAACAGTTATAACCCATCTTTTCCTCTTCTTGAAACTTCGGCCTAAAATTCTAAGTGTTTAGGAATTTGAAAAAATAACTTAGAGTATTATTAGACCCCTAAATTGGGTAAGAAAACGTGGTCAAGCCTAGTGGGGTAAGGAAAAGACCAAAATGCCCCTTTCTCAAACGGATGAAATGTCTTAACTAGAGAGGCTACACTCAAATAGTCATAACTTTCTATTCAGAGCTCAAAATTTAGTAAACTTGGTGGCATTGGAAAGAGGACTCAAAGGCCTTTAGTTTTATAGGTCATGGTTCACCTAACTATTTATGTTCTAAAACATATGATTGTTTGAATTTGACCCAAAACTAAAATTGATGGAAGTTCGAGGTGTTACACTTGGACTATGCAGTTCTTGAGCCATGAGGAGTGTTACATTTGTCTTCTAGAATTACATGACCTAAATTCAAGCTAGAAGATGACGTAGGGAATATGAATATTTAGGAAGTGCACACCAGAATAAATTTCTATATTTTAGCTATTTTCTGTTTCCTAGTTTGTTTAAAACTCTGTTAGTTACTTTAAGTATTAGTTCCTCAATTTCAGCAGACAATAACTTAATTTTAGCATAATTTTAGCATTACTTTACATCATCTTAGTTAAGCTGCGATGTATTTATTCAGTCTCATTTATCAATAGAAATCACTTTTCCCTTTTCTTCTTCAATCAGCTCTTATTCTCCTCTGTTAAACACTAACAGTCTGCATAGAATTCCAGGTGTCTTCATCTTTAATCTAGAATCAACACACTCATTGGCCACAGTGTTGGATCCACTATTTGCCTCCCCTTTATGGAAGTCACCTGATTTCTATCAACTGGCTTGGAGATCACTGTTTTTAATCTCTCAGTCAACACTTTATAGATAAAAAATTTAAACTGATCCAATTAGGCTAATAGGTCTAAAATCTCTCAACTCTCTGTCCCCAGTCTTCTAAGGTATAATAGTTGTGTATGATGCATTAAACCTCTTCTCAAAATATTTCTGTGTGAAAATTCCTCAAAGTTTACATAACATCTTCTTTTACAACGTCCTAACAAGATTGAAAGAATCACATAGTGTATCCATCCGGCCCAGGTGCCTTATCTGGAGCACAATGTTTAACCCCTGCCCAAAGCATTAAAAACACTTCTTTTGCAATAAAGTCAAAATATTCTACCATTTCTCTAGATCTACTTTGAAACTTCTCTTCACTGTGGAGAACTGGTGACATTGAAGTCTCCACAAACAACCCAAGGACCCTCCATAAGACCTCTAACAGCACTGATTCCCCCATGTTTTGTCCTTGTAGCACAGAGGCTGGTAATTTTTCCAGGGGGAGTTCACGTGATGTGTACAAGCAAGATTGAAGTGACCTATTCTGATGAATGGGTCACCGGGAAAGGAGTTCAGCAAACCTATAAAGTAGGAGATAGAAAAAACTTGGGAACTGTGCCTGGGAGCATTTTCCAACAGCTTTTTGTTTGCCAGTAATTATTTACTTTGGACTACTCTGAGCCAAAGGAATTGAAAAACTACAAAGTTAAATATTACTGCCTCCGTCCCTGACATACTTACATTTTTAGCTTGTCCCAAAAAAGAATGACACTCTTCTTTTCTTTTTATAATTGTGGTGTCCAGACCATCTTGTGCGCACCTCAACTAATTCGATGGGGTTACCTACTATCTCCCACCAGCACAGGTACCGAATAATTTTGTCCACTAAGACTGGACATATAGGAAGAAATCACCTATGTTTTGCCTCCGCTGAAATACCCTTCTCTTTTCAGAAACCATCTAATCTTAGTATCTTCATTTTACCCTTCATGACATGACTTATTTGGAAACCACTCAATATCAAATTTCATCTTTTGTAGGAAGAGAGAAAATGAAAAAACATGCAGAACTTTCACCAACACTCGTTCAAAAGGATAATTTTGATCTTTGCATACATTTGGCTTACACGTCAAAAGTCTTCTTTAATTTCTTAAAGTTTGTGTCTAGTCAAACACTTTCACATAAAATGGGAAGGAAGAAATATTATTTAGTGCCGCTTTGTTCAAGATAAAGCGCATGTACGATAAAGTGCACACACCTACTGCATTAGTGCCTGCATTGAAGCGTTGTCTTAGTGAAGTGAAGTGCCCAACTTATGTCACATCAAGTTTTAGCAGGCAAAGAATATAACAACCGAGGTACAGGGCATCTGAAACATGATAATAATACCACTGATGAAGACAATTGCTCCTAACAATACCTGACTGGTTCAGCCACCCTATAGAATGCACTAATGCCTCCCCCCAACACTGGTTTTAACCAAGGTTTATCACCATCAGCATTTAGTAAATTGTGATTTGCAAAATATTCTTTAACCAATAAGAAAAGAAAATCTTGCAAATATTTTTCCAATCATAATTTATTGAATATTTGCAAGCTAACCAACCCTAGGAAGCAAAACGTAAGTAGTTGTACTCTAAAGTATTTTTTGTCTGCACTGTTTGTCTCCCATTATTTTATCTTCTACAGCAATCAAATCAAAGGGAATTGAAAATAGGATATTGAAAACACAGTTGGTTTGGAAACTAGGCTTCTTCACAGTATAAAGTTCAAGAAGTTGTAAAAAAATGAAGTTATTTTTTAACTTTTTTTTTATTAAGATGCTTCACAATCAGACGATGGAGTCCTATGAAAGAAATGGTCACCTCTAGTACCCAAAGATACTTTATCTGTGTTTACATGCTGATACTCACCTGTTATTTGATTTCAGAACAAGGTTTACAGTAAAATAGATACACTACAGAATCTCAAGGATCAGAAACAGCTAGCAAAGGAAGTTAATAGTTTGAAGTTTTAATAAAAACACCACCAACATGAACTCCAACTGCTAAGAAAAAGGCTCAACCTGAAGTACTCACCAGTAAAATCATTTCGGAAGATAATGTTGCTGGCTGAAGTATGTCAAGAGTTTCTGGAGTGGCCGCTCCAGATATAATCGTGCAAGCCAATCTCTTGACCAGAAGCGGATACTTTAGGCCTTGAGTTCTTCAGAGCAAGAACAAGCAAAATGAGAATATGTAACTCTCAAAGATAAGTGAAGTTTTGATCGTCAAAATGCCCATATTTTTTTGCCTTGGAACGAATTAATTTTTTTTGGGTGATGCTTGCATATTGTTTAGATTGATTACTCCTAAGAAAAATTGCTTCTATGCTCTTCAATCCCGAGGTAATCAAGAGAGTTCTCCGGATATTGTGACCAGTATGTTGCAAGTATTTTCAATAAATATTTATGCATTGTTGGATCCCGGTGCCACTTTGTCTTTTGTAACCCCTTTAGTGGCT
>NW_006238970.1:913515-915287 GCF_000226075.1 Solanum tuberosum | reverse complement strand
ATCGGCGAGTGCGACTAATGTCGCCGAATGGGTGCGAACTGGACGGTTTATAATGGCCAAAAGACTTAGAATTTGAAATCGTTCACTTTCCATCGTTTTTAAACTTCACAAACCCACACTAAGGTATTATATTCAATATTCTTCTATTCAATTAGTATTTTAGTTGTTGATTGGTGCTCAGAGTTGGATTTCTTTGCCGCCAAGCTTTTCAATCGTGTTTTAATCGACATATAAGGTTGGTTTCCGAATCCCAAATTTACATTCAAAAACTTTGTACTCTTTTGCAATATTCATATCGTTTTGTTGTGTGTTGGGCCTCTCTGATAGAATTAGAATACTTGAATGCCTATTTTAATTTGATAGTCTTGTCTGTATTATTTTGATCGTCAAAATGCCCATATTTTTTTGCCTTGGAACGAATTAAATTTTTTTGGGTGATGCTTGCATATTGTTTAGATTGATTGGGTGAAGTGTGAGTAACCCATGCATGTACTAAATGATGAAAATTGCTCAATGATAGAGTGGGTAAAACCACTTTTAAGAGAAAATATTGTCAAATGGCCAATTTTGGCAAAACCAGGAAAAATCTGAGTATCCCGGGGGTGATGGGTAGTGTGGGTCTTGTTTGAATTCCATTAGTGCATGCTTTGATTTTGTCTTCGGGGATTGCGTGGTTAAATTCGAGAAGATGGGTTGAAATTAGGCTCGTTGGGTCGATTAGTGAGCTAGGTCGAGCTCGCCGAATGACTCAGCGGTTTGCCTAATGTCCCCATCTCCCTGATAATTTGGCGCCTTCACTGATATTTGATACTGTAACATTTGGTGAGAAGACTGAGGGAGCCGAAAGCACTCGCCGACTCGCCAAAAGTATTCTTATCGCTCTTTATCGGCACCCCTGAGCCTTTGTTGCACTATTACTTTCGACGGATAATCTCTTGTTCGCCGATAGTATTTGGAGATTCACCGAGCAGGTTTTCGCATCACCGATTTGCCAAAAATTTGCAAGCTAAACCTTTCGACGAGCGCGATCTAGCACGCCAAAGAAGTTCGGCGATTCACCGACTGAATCGGTGAGTCTTTCTGCAACAAGATTCTCTGTGATTGTGTTTGACTTTATCCTAATTTCTCTCGATCTTTTGCAGATATGGTATCTAAATGAGCCAACACAGAAAAAGGCAAAGGGCATTACGAGAAATGAAGGAGGAACAAATCCTCCACAGAAATGAAAGCAAAATCTACCACCGGAAGACAAAGACAAGAGGAAAAGGCACATATCTAGGAAAGGGATAGCTATTGAACCCCAAGTTGATTTCCCTGAATCGGAAGATGAAGAGCTATTGATTCCTCGAAAGAGTAGACACCAGACTAACTCTCAGCCTACACCCACCAGAGCTCTCTTAGCTGCTACTCCACCTACTACTGAATCAGTGCCAGCTCAGGTACCCTCAGTAACTCCTGCACTGCCTATTACTCCTCCACTTAGATTGCTGAACAGACTAAAAGGTGAATTAATTATGAATGTGGTAAGTTATGATGAAATATGACCTTATGAATGTATGCATGAAGTAGGTTGCTTAATGCGATACTTGGCTTTGAATAGGGTTATGGGGTTCTATTCTTTGCATTGCACTAGTATTGCTTGGGCTCTCTACATGTTGGGATGATATTATGTTGGTTTGGACTATGATACTTAATTTGTGTGCATATTGGATTTACTTGGCAAAAAGCATGTTTTGAATAAAATGTCCTTTTATGCATGTTTCAATGGTTTT
>NW_006238970.1:910953-913207 GCF_000226075.1 Solanum tuberosum | reverse complement strand
ACGACTAGGGGGTGCTCTCGGGTCGTTACAAACTTGGTATCAGAGCATAAGGTTGAGATAATGTAGGATTCATGTCACAAGATACCACGTCGAGTAGAGTCTTGTTCATGGATGTGAAGCGCGCCACACTTATGAATGAGAGGCTACGAGATTCTTAAGAACTTTCACTCTTTTGTTATTCCATAGTCGTGCCTAAGAGTCTTAAATCTATTTAGTCCTTTTCTTCTAATCCTTCTCTTGTGGTTTGATACGTTCAAATTACACCTCCCTAAAGAAGCATAAGCGGTCGTTATCAAGTAAAGAACCCAATAGTAGGTTGGGGTAGATCCTACGAGGAAAATGGTTTAGACTTTAATTTAACCAACAATTATATTCGATTAGTCAAATTACTTCCACAAACAAGTAATAAAAATGGGGGTTTTTGGTAACAAATTGTAAGAATTTAATAAGTAATCAATAATAAAAACTCGATTTCGGTTGTTATCAAGATGAGAGAAATAACTAGGGTCTACGTGTTCCCCACAAGCTCATAACGCAGTAATCCTAGTAATAGCAATCCTTTCCTAGTGTACTACATGCAAAGTGATAAGTTAGGTATCTCTAAATCCTTGGTCCGACATTTAGAGAATTTCACCCCGCACCTTGGCCGCTACGTGTGAATAATTTAATAACCCTTAGATTTACCTCATATTAGACATCATAATCGATGTTTCGCTTAGTTATTACTTCGCACTAATCGACACTAGCCTATTAGATAGTATCACACTAAATCTATGTTGATAATTCTTTTCTTGTTGATTACCTCCTTGGTCCGGCAAGTAGAAACAAGGCGAGTTCTAACGCGTGCACTCGTTAAAAAGACTTCTAAACGAAAGAATTATCAATGCATGCAAAACACTATTCAAGAATTGCTTATTTACTATTCATACTTTGTTGATCGCTCATGGTTCCCACAACCCTAGTTGTGGGGTTTAGTTACCCATAATCATATGAACACAATTCATTGTTTTAGATGAAAGAATTATGAACTTACGTAAGAAGAATAATAAACCCAGAAATTTAACTTGAATTGCAACACAAAAAATCTTCAAAACGAACTTAGGAAATTAATAATTGCTAAAGGTGCAAGTTAATCTCCCAAGTCAAGAACTAGAATACAATAATAATGTCTAACCCCCAAAATGAGGTTTACATGCCCTATTTATAGAAAACAAGTCCTAATTTAAAAGGGAAACAAAATAAGGAAAGTTTGTTACAGGCACGCGTCTTCAATCCATGAGACAGACTCACAGATCGTCAATGGATCTACGGTCCGTGAGTCCTCTCCATCAGCCAAGACTTAGAAAATATTTCAACTTCCAAAAATCAGCTTCTCTGAAGCAAACGACGGAACTGCAGTACGGACCGTAGATTGATCTACGGTCCGTCAATCCCCTTTCGTAGCTCTACACTTAGAATCTTCAAAAATTAGGTACTGGAACCATCGCAGTATCAATCTACGGATCAACAGTACGGTCCGTAGATCAATCTACGGATCGTCAATGGTCACCGTGGTTCCACACTTGGTCAGATTTCCCTGATTTGCCTTCCATGCCTAGGCTTCTGATCTACGACCACCATATACGGAGCGTCAATGGACCTACGGTCCGTAGATCACCTCCGTAGATGCCCTTTTCTACATTTCTTTCAGCTGTCTCTTAATTTCCGCACCTGAACATCTTTCCTGCCAAATATGATAAAAACACATAAGAACCCATAAAAAAGGCCCTAGACACACACTACTTGTAAGTGAAATGTATTAGAAATACCGTAAACTCACGGTATATCATGCTTATAGGTAATGAATACAAGAAGGAACAACACAAGGAGGGCCCGGTGAGGAGAATGTGAATGAGGCGGTTACCCCCCTCAAACCTCCTCAAAACCCTCAAGTTCCATTGAAGAAGAGGCTATGTCTAATGTTGAGATAAAGTCGGCTAATTCATAATTTGACTCAAGTGTTGGCCACTCAAGTTGCAAGGGATGCTAGGGTGCAAGCGATCCCCAATGCTAGCACTACCGTTTCTAGGATAAGGGGATTTTCACAAGGATGATTCCCCCTACTTTCTTTGGCTCCAAAGTGGAAGAAGATCCACAAGGGTTCATTGATGAAGTTTAAGGTTCTAGAGGCTATGGGTGCGTCTTCTCAACAAAAGGCAGAGTTAGCCACCTATCAACTCAAAGATGTGGCACAAGTGTGGTATGAACAATGGAA
>NW_006238970.1:909674-910819 GCF_000226075.1 Solanum tuberosum | reverse complement strand
AACCTTCGTCAAGGGGGTATGAGTGTGAAGGAGTATGGCCTCAAGTTCAGTCAATTGTCCAAGCATGCTCCTACTTTGGTGTCGGACTCTAGAGCTACAATGAACAAATTTGTTATGGGTGTATCCGATCTTATGGTGAATGAATGTAGGTTGGCTATGCTAATCCCAAGCATGGAAATTTCTCGTCTTATGGTTCATGCCGATCAAATTGAGGAGCAAAAGCTTAAGCGAGTTGGTAGAGATTTCAAGAGGTCAAGGACTGATGATGGAAATTCTTCTAAGGTTAGGTTTGAAATCCAAGATAAGCCAAAGTTCAAAAAGAGGTTTTCAAACCAACGTCCTCCTAACACTCCAAGGGTCAACAAAGGTAAAGTGTCTACCCTCAATCCTCAAGAAGCAAGAGGTGGTGGTCCTTATGTTGAGAAGCCTAATTGTACAAAGTGTGGTCGAAAACATGAAGGCAAGTGCCTAGTTGGCACGGGTAATTGCTATGGTTGTGGTAAGAGCGGCCACATGAGGAGGGACTGTCCTTTTCTTAAGGCTCAAGGAAGGGAAAATGCTCAAGCACAAGCAAGTGGCCCAAATCCCGATGCTCCTAAGAAAAATTGCTTCTATGCTCTCCAATCCCGAGGTAATCAAGAGAGTTCTCCGGATATTATGACCAGTATGTTGCAAGTATTTTCAATAAATGTTTATGCATTATTGGATCCCGGTGCCAATTTGTCTTTTGTAACCCCTTTAGTGGCTATAAAGTTTGATATGCTTCCCGATGTCTTAGATAAACCCTTTTCGGTTTCTACTCCGGTGGGTGATTCCATAGTTACTAAAAGAGTCTATAGGGGTTGTCCCATATCATTGCCCAATAGAGTCACTTTGGTTGATTTGGTGGAACTTGATATGTTAGACTTTGATGTTATATTGGGGATGGATTGGCTTCATGCTTGTTTTGCGTCCATAGATTGTAGGACCCAAATTGTGAAGTTTCAATTTCCTAATGAACCCATTTTACAATGGAATGGAGGAAATTCCGTCCCTAGGGGAATGATCATTTCATGTCTAAAAGCTTGTAAGTTGATTTCTAAGGGTTGTCTCTATCATATTGTGAGGGTCAAGGATCTTGAGTCCGAGATTCCTCCTTTGGAGTC
>NW_006238970.1:909182-909663 GCF_000226075.1 Solanum tuberosum | reverse complement strand
ATACCCTGAGCATGGCTGAGGGAAATGGTAGCAACTTGGCTAAGACGAGTCAAGAAGTCGAGAGGGACTTCAACTTAACCGCACTGGTAACTCAACTGAACGTGTTGGCCACCAAAATATCAGAGGTGGAAAACAGTGCAAGAGCCTAGGGAGGTACATACCCCCTCAGAAGTGGAAACAGTCTAGAGACAGGGAGAACAATCGTGTCGAGGACATACTCCAAATCATTCTCCAAAAGATCAGCGAACAAGATCAAAAATTGAAAGAGATGAATGAGAATATTGAAGTGTTGAATCAAATGATTGGCTTCCATTCTAGATCGATCTAGCTGATCAGGACACTAATGAGTTATGCAGTGGCTCTTTTTCACTCAAATGAACTATTGGAGCTACCCAATAACACTAGGACCAACCCCACTAATGGAAAGTGAGTAAGGACTCGCGTCGTGCCACGACGTTAACTAAGGCGCTTCTTGGGAGGT
>NW_006238970.1:895362-908915 GCF_000226075.1 Solanum tuberosum | reverse complement strand
CAGTGGATTGCCTAATGGATCGGCGAGTGCGACTAATGTCGCCGAATGGGTGCGAACTGGACGGTTTATAATGGCCAAAAGACTTAGAATTTGAAATCGTTCACTTTCCATCGTTTTTAAACTTCACAAACCCACACTAAGGTATTATATTCAATATTCTTCTATTCAATTAGTATTTTAGTTGTTGATTGGTGCTCAGAGTTGGATTTCTTTGCCGCCAAGCTTTTCAATCGTGTTTTAATCGACATATAAGGTTGGTTTCCGAATCCCAAATTTACATTCAAAAACTTTGTACTCTTTTGCAATATTCATATCGTTTTGTTGTGTGTTGGGCCTCTCTGATAGAATTAGAATACTTGAATGCCTATTTTAATTTGATAGTCTTGTCTGTATTATTTTGATCGTCAAAATGCCCATATTTTTTTGCCTTGGAACGAATTAAATTTTTTTGGGTGATGCTTGCATATTGTTTAGATTGATTGGGTGAAGTGTGAGTAACCCATGCATGTACTAAATGATGAAAATTGCTCAATGATAGAGTGGGTAAAACCACTTTTAAGAGAAAATATTGTCAAATGGCCAATTTTGGCAAAACCAGGAAAAATCTGAGTATCCCGGGGGTGATGGGTAGTGTGGGTCTTGTTTGAATTCCATTAGTGCATGCTTTGATTTTGTCTTCGGGGATTGCGTGGTTAAATTCGAGAAGATGGGTTGAAATTAGGCTCGTTGGGTCGATTAGTGAGCTAGGTCGAGCTCGCCGAATGACTCAGCGGTTTGCCTAATGTCCCCATCTCCGTGATAATTTGGCGCCTTCACTGATATTTGATACTGTAACATTTGGTGAGAAGACTGAGGGAGCCGAAATCACTCGCCGACTCGCCAAAAGTATTCTTATCGCTCTTTATCGGCACCCCTGAGCCTTTGTTGCACTATTACTTTCGACGGATAATCTCTTGTTCGCCGATAGTATTTGGAGATTCACCGAGCATGTTTTCGCATCACTGATTTGCCAAAAATTTGCAAGCTAAACCTTTCGACGAGCGCGATCTAGCACACCAAAGAAGTTCGGCGATTCACCGACTGAATCGGTGAGTCTTTCTGCAACAAGATTCTCTGTGATTGTGTTTGACTTTATCCTAATTTCTCTCGATCTTTTGCAGATATGGTACGGACAAATCTAAACACAGAAAAAGGCAAAGGGCATTACGAGAAATGAAGGAGGATCAAATCCTCCACAGAAATGAAAGCAAAATCTACCACCGGAAGACAAAGACAAGAGGAAAAGGCACATATCTAGGAAAGGGATAGCTATTGAACCCCAAGTTGATTTCCCTGAATCGGAAGATGAAGAGCTATTGATTCCTCGAAAGAGTAGACACCAGACTAACTCTCAGCCTACACCCACCAGAGCTCTCTTAGCTGCTACTCCACCTACTACTGAATCAGTGCCAGCTCAGGTACCCTCAGTAACTCCTGCACTGCCTATTACTCCTCCACTTAGATTGCTGAACAGACTAAAAGGTGAAGGAGCCTGGACTATCATATGGGAGAAAGTGCTATCTATGGAGGGTCTAGAAGGTAAATACCCAGATGTTTTGGACACCCTCCACTACTATTAGTTAAAGGAGTTCACACGGCCCTGAGGCCACTACCTTCATTCCTGGGTTAAGGAGTTTTATACAGCTTATGGGGAGTTGGTGCCTAAGAACAAGAAGAAGGCAAGTGAGTTTCGACCGTAAAGTTGGTCATGGTCAGTGGCAAGGAGGTGGAGTGTCGCAACGATCATATTAATGTTGTATTAGGTAGAACGCTGCACTCTACACTTACTTATGAGGGGTTGCCTATTATTCTGTCCCTGGATGATTTGAAGGGTTGGTTAGCTCTACTGATTTCTGACACCATCCTGAGGTGGATCGATGCAGGAGCTCCCATTGAGAAGAGGGACATGAACATCACCTCCAGGTTCTAGTTTGGCTTCATCAGCAGCACAATAATGCCATCCCAAAATGAGTCGATTTGGCGATTCCTAAGATGGCTTGCCTCGGTTCTATCATGGCCAGGAGGTGGATTGACCTAGGACTGTTGACTTCACAGGAAATGGCAATGAGAGCCAAGCAGAGACTTACTTGTCTGCCATTCCCGGTTTTGATTCCTGAATTATGTCGGCGTGCCGGAGTACCCCGGGATCCTGCGAATGTTATAGAGGTCATCCATTCATCCTCCACGGACATCCAGCATATTGAGGACGAGTTCACATGAGATGAGGTTGACAGGAGAAGAGTAGCTCTGACAGATATCTCTACGGAAATTGATGTTGACTCGTTACCAGCAGAAGCACCTTCGTCTACTTCGGCCTCTGAGTCTTCAGGTACATCTGCACCCTCATCTTCTGCACAGGTACCAGATGTTTCTTCCTCCTCCTCCCAGCCAGTGAAAAATACTCAAGCGATGATCCTCAAGATAGGACACTTGGCCCAGTCAATGGATGTGTGGGCTACTCGACTGGAGAGGTCTGTTCTGGAGATTATTGACAGGGCCATACTAGCAGTACTTACCCACCTTCAGACTGTTGTTGATGCCTTGAAAGTGAGAGTCATTGCTTGTGAAAGCAGACAGGGGAGGCCTCTGGGATGACGACTTTAAAGGCCGAGGTTGTGAGTTTGAGGAAAGACGTAGACTATCTTAAGTTTACTTACTTCACTTCACTTCTAGAGGCTACTGTGGATAGGGATGCTCCTGAGACTTCGGGGATTCCACTGGCTACCACCGGAGATGTGCAAGGGGTGGCACAATAGAGGAAGAGTCCGATGTAGAGACCGAAGAAGAGGTGATAGTAGTGCACGAAGAGGAAACGCAGGAGAGCTGCGATGAGAGCATATTCAGAGATTTGCCATATCTTGTAGGATCAGTTGTGCAACCAGTGATCCTTCCATCATTGACTGACACGTCCACAATAGCTCCTAGTGGATCTGGCACTTCTATTGCTCCTGAGGTGAGTTCGGGTACTGAGACCCGAGACCAGACAGGTGCTCCCAACATTGAAACCCTGATTCAGACAGAGACCTTGATAGACGGAGCGACTGCATAAACATGACCCTTCTTTACCTCCCGCTTTGTCTTACTTATTTTTATTTTTGGATGCTTTTATTTGCATTTGAGGACAAATACTTTTATTTGTGGTGGGGTGAGGCCCACTTTACCTTTGTGCATATTTATTTTGATATTATATTTTGTGCTGTGAGATATTATGGTATTTTTACACTGCTTTCTGTGGATTTTTGAGATTATGGATCCTTTTGTTTAAAATTGCGACATGATTTTGACCCGTCTAAAAATTTGTGCCACCTCTCATGTGTCGAATGTAGCTGTTCTTTTGCAAAATTTAAGTCTCGCTTCCGATCAATATCGATGACTTGAATAGTGCTCTCAATCGAACGAACATGAATGCACGGCTACAATGAGACCAAATGAAGTTGCATAGATCAGATGTGAACTCTTTGCATCTCGTTATGACTAGCCTAGTATCAAATTGAGTCTCTTGTGATGATTATTCCACAACTAGCGAAAGTGTGGAGTCTTGTTTGACTGTAGTGTCAATGCCTAGTGTGATGAGCTTACTTTGAACCACGCATGATAGATAATAGAATTTTCCCCATTGGCCCGATCAACTAAGTGATGCTATCTCTTGATATGATCTCAGGCAACTTATAAGAGTGTGAAAAAATTGACATATACCTCTTTTGTGACCTACCTTATAAGTGTGTGAACCGCTTTTGAACACCCCTTGAGCCTTCCCTTTCTTTAGAAGAAACTTGATGAAAGCATAACCTTCCTTTATCCATTACCCATAATCCTCATGAAGTTGTGCTTAGTTGAATAGCCAACTTACGCCAAAAGCCTAAGTTGGGGTTGTGGTGAAAAGATAAGGGAAAATTAAGAAGTGCAAGAAATTCCTCCTTACCCATGGTTTTAAGAAAAATGGAACCCCTCCATAAAAAAAGAAAAAAAAAGAAAAATATAGAAAGTTGTGGAATAAAGTACAGAAGAAATGGGGTTCCCAAACAATCAATGGAAAGTGAATAATAGGATGACTTATGAGTACTAAAGAGAATGATGAAGGAAAAGGAAAGAAACTGTTGTGAGCACCACATTTCATGAGGATGAAAGTCACTGAGCCTAAATGACCATACCTTTGCACTCAGCCCCATTACAAGCCTCGAAAAAACGTTTTTGATCTTGAGTGAGCTGAAACAAATGTTGATTGAAAAATACGGGCAAACCTATAGGTGAAAGCATGCGTTATGTTCTTCGTTGTAAGAGTGAGCGTTGCATTTGATTCCTAAGCTTTAAATTGTGAACCATTGTGTGAATATGGAATCATTCCTTGTGGGAGGGCATTTGAACACTTTGGTTGAGCTTGAACTTGCATTTGAAGCAAGTATTATGAGTATGAGGTTCTCTGATATTGGTGAGTCACAACTTGAATCTTTCAGTGCACATTTGATCTTCGCATAAGTAAATCGAGTCTTGTTGTGTGCATTCATGATTGAGTCTTGTGTAGCACTGTTCGAGACACCTTTTTTTGAACCACTGAACTTGAGTTTGCTTGAGGACAAGCAAAAGTTTAAGTTGGGGGTGTCGATGAGTCCACAAATTGGACTTATTTAGGCCTATTTTTTTAATAGATATTGTGTCCTCCAATGCTTATTTTATCTCAATATCTGATAAAAATCCTTAAGGTTCAGGTATTTAAAGTTTGAAGGAAAGCATGGACACTACGTCGCAAAAAGGAACGAAAAAGGTGAAAAGAACAAAGAAATGAAGGCCTGAGGATTGCAGAGTCCACTTGGCGAGTCGCCGAAGGATCTTACTTCACGTTTTGTTCCATTGTGCTGAGCCCTGAAGGAAAGGATCAAGTCGGCGGAGAAAGGAGCAGTCGGCGCATTGCCGAAAAGTTTTGCGAAGCAGTACCATGTCACCCAATGACCCAGAGCACGACGATTCTGAAGGTTGGTGAAAGACGGCGATGAATTACACCAAAGGGCGAATCACCGAGTTGATCAGCGATTCCGACTAACGCCGCCGAATGATTCGCTGCAGCACAAATCATTGAAAACTATAAATACTAGTTAGAGTTGTAGTTTTAAGTGTCAAACAATTATTATAATTTTCATATAGAATAGTACTTTTGATATTTTTTCCCTAAGTTTGACAGGGTTTTGAAGACTTGAAGAGCCAAAGGGTTTCATCTTCAAGATTTGGATTTGGGTCTCTTGGATTCTTCAATTTTGGCCTATATCAAGACTTAAATCTTCATATCCAGTTGAATGCGAGCTCAATATGGTATAAATTTCTATCTCTTATTCATGTGTGGCTAAAAACCCCAATTCTTGTGGTGTGATTTAGTGAATATGGATTAAGATAATTGTTGGGTCTTACTTGCTGATAGTTTAATCGTAGTTTAATTGTGATTTTGTTTAGTAGTTGTCGATGAATTTAATGAATTTATAGTTTCAAATAAAAGTTTATTTATGTGTTTTCGGTTTGCTCGGGAGAGAGGTCGTAAAACTAAAACTACTAAATTGATGGCCGATGGTAGTGGGTCGACATGAGGTTAAGCTCGAGAGACTGAATCCTAGTCTCATTCCCACACACTCAACTCGAGAGAGTGAGTGGGTTAAGGCTTATGGTGGTCTTCATACGCCAAGTGGGTGTCCGAGAGGAACATATTTGCAATGGGGTAAGTTGCTTGAGAGAGAGGTTATCCCTCTTAAAGTTTAGCCTAGTTACAATTATTCTATGAATCTTCTATTGATAGCATGTACCCAATAATCTAGCTTAACCCGTATTCCTGTCACATCCTAAGATACCCTCTCATTACTTAGAAATCCTTCTTTATTTTGTTGATTTTACTTACGAGTGACAAAACCACATTGTTAATTGACACTCTTGTGTCCCCCTTTAATTTACAATGTTTTTAACCATTAATGTCTTTAGCTACGACTAGTTAGAACTAGTTTTATTTTTTTATTAATTCTCAAACCACTCTCTTGGGAACGATCCCAACCCTTGGTTGGGTTACTAAACTATTGTACGATCGTAGACACTTGCATTGGAAGTTGTGTCTTGATTACGCAAACATCAGCTATCATTACTGAGCATTTCTTCTACTTGTTTCTCCAGTTCTTCCTTTTGATAGTAATTATATCTGTAAGGTCTGAGAGATACTAGTGATGTGCCTGGTTTCAAGGGAATAGTATGATCAAGGGATCTTGCAGGTGGTGAAGATTTGGGTTCAGCAAACACATCAGTGTAGTGAGAGAGTACCCCTTCAATTAAACTATTCACCTCTTCTATAACTTCAGTACCAGTATCTTGGATAAGTAACAAATGAGACATAATGGTTTGACCTTTTGAAAATAGTTTACTCATAGTACTACTAGTGATTATGCTAATCTAACCGTTGTCCGGAATTACCCTTAAAACCACCTTGTTACTTTTTCTCCAAATGGTCACACATTGTTTCTCATGGTCAAATTTAGTAGGGTTATACTTCTTCATCCAGTCATTACCTAATATAACGTCACAACCCCCTAACTTGAGGATTTGCAAGTCTTCCATAAAGGTTGTGCTCCCCATTTTCCAAGTGAATTGAGGGCACCTGGAATTGCAATATACATAATTGCCATCAGCAACAGTTACTCTGATTGGGTGCACGTAACAAGACCGATAACCACTTTCCACCACAGTTAACTCATTTATGAAGTTGTGGGTACTGCCGGAGTCGACTAAAATGGAGAGGGCCCTCTTCTTTACCCAACCTGCAACCAGAATGGTATTGACTCCTTTACAATTTCCCGACAGAGCACTAAGACACATAGCCTCAGGTATGTCAGAATCAAGATTAGCATTCACCTCAACGTCCACCTCCTCCGGATCATCTAAGTGTAGAGATAATTCTTCAGAACAACCAGAAATACATTATATTTTCTTTATTCTACAGGTATGACCTGGGCTATACCTTTCACCACACCTAAAATAGAGGTGATTAGCCTTTCGATATTCATACACTTCAGAGCTGAGTTTGAGAGGTGCAGCTTTCTGAGTAGCAGGTGTTGATTCGGCTCCTAATCTAGGCAACATAGGGTTATATGCATTAAGGACATTTCCCACCGTTTTGGGAGGCGCTCTATTCTTCTTCAATGCAGCCTCGATTTCTTTTTATTGCATCCTAGCCATGCCGAATAGCAAAACTAAGGCTTGTAGGCTTGAACATTTTGACAGCAAACTTAATCTCCTCTTTAAGGCCTCCAATGAAGCTAGACAAAAGTGTGATTCATTTAGTGCTGGGTTTCGCATGATCATTTGAACCTTTAGATCTTCAAATTTTCGTAAACATTCGTCAATGCCCCAGTTTGGTTGAGCTTGGTAAACTCTTCTACCACATCTTCCATCAGAACATCTCCAAACTTATCACAAATTTCATCCCTTAATTCATTCCAAGTGACTGGACCTCTAGTCAATACCAAGGAATTATACCAGATCTCTACATCCCCATTCAAGTAAAGGGTTGCACCCTCGACCCCCTTGGCATCATCAATTCTATAGATATTGAACTAACACTCACACTTAGGAACCCAAACCTTAAAATTCTAGCCTTCGAAGATAGGAAGCTCCCATTTGGGGTAGGAACATGTGTCTGATTGGGTCAAGCCGATAGAGCATCCTAAACAGGAAGAGGAAGGATCCCATCACCTCTCGCCTAACCACGCTCCATGACATTAATATGCTCTAGTAGGAGATATAAGGTACCCTGGATTCCATGCTGAGTGGCTGTCAAATTTTGTTGTCCATTTCGGAGTTCGAGTAGCAGTTCATCATATGGGTCTAACTTCTTGTCCATACTTCGCATTCGAGTGCCTTCAGCCATAAGTGACCAACAACAGTTGTGGAAGCAGTGGCTCTGATACCAATTCTTATGAATTGAACCCGAAATTCAATAGAACAGTAACTAAACTAGAACACAGTCAGTATTTGTGGAACAATTTTTGATTATCTGATATTGAAACTAACAATCTAACAATAAACTAAGCTAAATTACATAATTGAAATAGAACTAAATAAACATAGCATAGATGAAGCTCATTGATCTCAATCTGAAATGAAAGAAGAAGAGAAGATTAGAACAGAGTTGAAAAGAATAGAGAAGAGGAAAGGAAGAAGTTGAGAATTGTAGGATACTAGTTTCTTTTCACGTCTCCACTCTTTACCTCAATGTCTATATGATAACCTCTCGACTAATCTCAGATGTTGAACTTCATTTAGCTACTTTTAATCCAGGCTCTTTATTATTTGCAATTTACTCTTTCCACATCTCCTATATTAACTAATACTCCTTCAACTACTAACTTTTATTGGAAAGTTAGCTGAAGTTGGTACATAACCTCTATTTTCAAACAAGTTATAGACATCAAACCAAAATTTCTAGTATCAGACTAATTACCCACTCCAATTAATCTCTTTAGAGCAATGATCTGAGATCGGAAGTAGGAATTAAGTTTGCAACCTTAACCCATAAATTAACTCATGCTAATTAGCCCAAATTCATGTACGAACAACAACAAAATAGTGCATAACACAATACCCAAAACTTTAAATCAACACCCAACCCCATAATTGCACCCCTATATCTTGGGGTTTTAGCCACCCATCACAAAAAACAAAGAAATTATACCTTTTATGAAAGTAGTCATGGGTAACATGAAATTAAGCAATTACCACAAAACCCACTTTGAATTCAACTTCTATTCGTCAATTTCAAAAACAACGTTGAAAAAACCCAAAAAAGAACTAGAAAGTGTTATTCACAAGGTAAAGTGTGTTTTCTTCACTTGGGCAAACACCAAAAACTATTACAACTAACATGACCTCTATTTTTCTCTTTCCATTGGGCTGTTTATAGTTTTCCAAAATTTGGTCCAAAACTCAATACACTACCCATTTAGTGACATTAGTCGGGAACGCCGATCACAATGGGTGGATCACCGATTCCTCTCCAGCTCACTTTTCTTGCTCTTGACTTCAGGTGTTTGAACCTCAATCGGTGAGCTCGTTCGAGTCGTCTCTTCACATTCAGTGTATTTCTGAGTACCATCTTAGTTGGCCTTTCAAGCCTTCAAATTTTTTCCTTGCACTATCACTTTTAGCGATGGATAACAAGTTTTCCCTTCTTATTCGGTTAGTCGCCTTTTATTTTATCAGTTCACCGACTTGCCTCAATTAATGCAAGTGTTGTGGATCGTTACTTTGGGCGAGGCCATGCTTACAATGAGATCCACCTTTACTGTTTGGTGATCATCAGTGTATTGCTTACACTTCTTTGTACATTTTTTACCATTCATTCAAACATTCATCCTATCATTTTCCTTTAGCCTTCATAGCTTTAAATTAAAATATCATTAGTGTAAGACATAATTAGATATTAAGGACATTAATGGTCGAGCTAAATAGGCCTCAAATGAGTGTAAATTTACCACTCATCCCTACCTCCAACTTAAACTTTTGTTTGTCCTCAAGAAAATCAAGAACACAATTCGCTCAATAAGGGTGTCTACAACAATATTCAATGAGAGCGCCTAACATGCAAGTGTCATTACAAGACTATTCTCAACAACATGCTACACTCAATCATGATAAAAATTCAAATGATGACTAGTTCGTTTTAATACAAGCTCAGGCTCACTATAGCTTATTTTCTAATGCAAGATCATGTTTTGACAAATACATTCAAGTGCCCTCACATCAAGAACAATTGCATGTTCTTACAAAAGAAATCAACAAAGAAATAAGGAATCTATGCAACTCTCACTCTCTCAAAAGAGAAATACATGCAAGCTTCTTCCAATAGGTTTGCCCATATTTTTCAATCATCACACAACCTAGTGCATGCAAGATCTCAAGGGTCTTTTAGGCTTGTTATAGGGATGAGGGTTAAGGTATTATCAGTTTGGCTTAATGAATTTACTTTTTCAAACCATGGTTGCAATCATCTTCACCTCTTCTCAAGTAATTCTCATTCCTTTTCATTTGAGAACTCAAACAGAGCTTTCACTCACTTTATTCGGAATCCCCATTATTTCATCAGCTTCTCTTTTTCATTTCCAATTGTCAAAATAGCTCAACACAATATTTTTCTTTTCCCTTTCTTTTTTTTATTAGGAAGGGTTCCTTATCTTTTTCACAAACTTTAGAGTTGAGTCTCATTTCATCTTTATTTGCTCTTCATTGGGCTTTCATTCCTCCTTCCCTTCCACACCCCATCTTAGGATTTGGGCGTGAGTTGGCTATTCAAACATAACAATGCTTCAAAAAGAATTTTGGGTTACAAGGTGGGGACAATTTGGCTCAAGATGTTTTAATTTGGTTTTGTCAACAAATGATTTAGGCTCAATTTGATTCCAATATGGATGCATACCCTAGAAAAGTAGTCACAAATCATACGGAAATTTGGGTTCCCCCTTAGAGTTGTTGCCCAAGATAACGACCTAAATTTACCAAGGTTTCGATAATTAGACTAACAAAGAAAAATCTAGGATTCCACACACATGCTATCATGTGAGACTGAACTAGACATGGCACATCGATATACACTCATTTAGCACAACCGAAAAGATCAAAAGCGTATATGTGATGTTCATTTCAAGGCTCACACAAAACAAAGTTAGTCAACAAAAGATTCAAACAGATCTCTCAAAAGTGCAATGACTTCAATTTCACTCTTGCAACACTAGCACTACACATCATGCTCATCATGAGCACTATTCAAGAAATCAATAATGAACATAATCGACCCTCAAAATATTATCAATGAAAACTCAAGAATTTCACGATTTTTAAATTTTATGTCACGCCCCGAGCTACCCCCGAGACACGAACACGGGACTAGAATCACAAGTGACCCTAAGCTAACCCTGCTGGCATAATCACGAGCATACTAACTATAAAATGAAGAATAAAACTTATGCAGAAGCTAATCGTAAATAAATTTGAAATGATGGGGGATATCCATATACTAAAATTGAATATCAAATACGAGATTTTAGTACAAAAGAAACATCAAACTACAATACTAAGCTGAATCTAACTATGTCTAAAATTAGCCTTTAACTGACTAGAAACGCTGGGACTGAATACTGATTGACTGAATGTAAGAATAAAGCAAGAATATAATTTGAACATGATATGGATACTGAATACTGAACTGACTGAATGCAATGATCAAATTTATAACATACTATGACTGAATACTGACTGTACTGAAATGTGATCAATGCAATAAAATCTGACTGAACTGTAGGAGCTACTAATAACCGATAATAAAACCACATGAGCTAAATGTGGAGTCCGATGTATATGCCCCATCGAGAGGACCCAATATACCCGGCCAGAGTTATAGAGGAATGCTGGCGTGATCACTAAAATGATGCCCACAGAGGGGAGTTACAACCTACATTGCTCGTAGTTCTGGGACTATATGGGTGACTGGCCTTAGTCCAACTTGGTATTTTGCTGCTCCTAATATATTAAGTGATTACACATTATGACTAAATCACTGTATATACAGGATAGCTCAAGACTTACATGTAAACTGAGAATGCACATTAATACACTAATAACGACACATTCAAGACTGAGTCATGTATGTCTAAAATACTGAAATATCTAACCTAGCATGTGTAATTCAACAAGTAAAGAAATACATAGTGTTCTGAAATTCATGTAATAAATGAAGTAAATACACGATAATCTGATTTGGTACATGTAAATAACTAAATCAAGATAAACTACTAAAGTTCTAGAAACCCAAGGTCTAGTTGATAATAGGGAATCAAGAATAAGACTGAAATTTAGGGATCTAATGGGGGAAAGGAACCCACTAGTGTAATTCCACATACCTGGTGACGAATTCGGGGAAAGAACTGATGGAATCTTGCTGCGTTCTTGAACTTAGGGTTGGTTTCCTCTTTCTCTTATTATGCTTCTTAATTTCTAAGTTTTGATTAATGATTTGACTTTGCTAAGTTCTAGTTATGTTTCTAGGCTAAAACTAATCAAAACCATGTAGTATAGGGTTAAAACGACATAGTTTAGGGGTCCAACAAAATAGGAAAAGACCAAAAGACCCCCGACTTAACTGCTGTCGGAGTGACTGACGGACCATTGATCGACTGACGGTCTATGCTGGTCTACCGTCGTTCGTCACTAAAGCTGGACTTCTGAGGGTATGATCCATGGCCCTGGACAATGAACTGTAGTCTGACCTACGGGCCGTAGGTCCTAACTGTGGCTCGACCCATAGCCAAAAATTTAGACTGAGTTCTAGGGAAGGCTGCAGTGACCATCCACAGACCACCAGCATGGACAGTGGATCACTCTACGGTTCGTGGGTGACGTTCGTAGGTTGCACCTGTAGCACTAGATTTTCTGCACTTTCAAATATTTCTGGGTGAACACATACTGTAGGCTCTTCTGGTCTGTGAACACATCTACATGAATACCATACAAGTAGTGTCTCTAAATCTTGAGTGCAAACACCATCGCTACAATCTCGAGGTCATAAGTTGGATAATTCTTCTCATGTACCTTAAACTGTCTAGAAGCATAAGATTTAACCTTACTTCGCTCCATCAACGCACAACCTAGGCCGACTAGGGATGCATCACAATAAATCACATAACCGTCTGGACCCTCTGGTATAGTCAAAACAGAAGCTGTAGTCAACCTAGTTTTCCATTCTGCGAAGCTTTTCGCACAATCATCTGACCACTGAAACTTGACCATCTTCTGAACCAACCTAGTCAATGGTGAGGCCATGGATGAAAATCCTTTCACGAACCTTCTGTACTAACCCGCTAGACCTAAGAAACTTCTGATATCTGTAGGAGAGGTAGGTCTGAGCCATTGTTTCACTTCCTCTATTTTCTGAGAATCTACATGAATCCCTTCACTAGACACTATGTGCCTAAGAAAAGCAACTGACTGCAACCAAAACCCGCACTTGTTAAATTTGGCGAATAACTAGCGATCTTTGAGAGTTTGCAAAAAAACTCTCAAATGACTTGCATGTTCTTCCTCATTTCTAGAGTACATGAGGATATCATCAATAAAGATGATAACGAACAAGTCTAAGTACTACTTGAACACCTTGTTCATCATGTCCATGAAAGTTAAAGGAGCATTGGATAGTCCAAATGACATAACCACAATTCGTAATGACCATACTGAGTTCTGAAGGCTGTCTGCGGAATGTCACTATCTTTGACTCTAAGCTGATGATAACTAGATCTGAGGTCTATCTTTGAGAAATGACTAGCACCCTGAAGTTGGTCAAACAAGTCATCAAGTATTGCTCAACTGCCTATAGTCAATGCACATTCTGAGAGAACCATCTTTCTTCTTTACGAACAACACTGGTGCACCCCATGGCGAAATACTAGGTCTGATGAAGCCCTTATCTAGAAGGTCTTTCAACTGCTCTTTCAATTCCTTAAGCT
>NW_006238970.1:871381-895233 GCF_000226075.1 Solanum tuberosum | reverse complement strand
GGGAGGAACTCCGAGAAGATCTTCTGGAAACACTTCTAGAAACTCGTTCACCACTGCAACTGACTCTACAGTTGGGGTTTCAGAGCTTGAATCCTTAACCCAAACTCTATGATAGAGATAACCCTTAGAGATCATCTTTCTGGCCTTAATGTAAGAAATGACTCGACCCGTAGGCGCTAAGCTACTACCCTTCCATTCTAAGATTGGTTCATATGGAAACTAATAGCAAACAATCCTAGTTCAACAATCGACTGAGGCATACCAGGAATGTAACCAATCCATGCCTAGAATGACGTCGAAGTCCACCATTTCTAACTCTACCAGATCTGCTGAGGTGACTATCTTAGAGACTGTGACAAGACAATTTCTGTATACCCGTCTAGCTATAACTGGGTCACCGACTGGAGTATTGACTGAGAAAGGTTCTGATAGAGTTTCTGGACTAACATCAAACTTAACTGCTATATAAGGAGTAACAAAGGAAAGAGTAGCCCTGGATCTAACAAAGCATAAGCATCGAGATCAAAGACTCCTAACGTACTAGTAACTACATCAGGAGAATCTTCCTGATCATGGAGAGCCTGAAGAGCATGGAGCTGATTTTGGCGCTGTCCGCCACTTGTACCAGAAGAGTTACCCTATTGATTCGGGCGACCTGTTGGTGTTGCTGAAGTTGTAGACCTGTGCCCAGAGTGACTACATCCAAAGCATCCTTCCTTTCCTACAAGGCACTCGCCCGGATGATTCTTACCAAACTTTGGGCAATTTGGGTAGGTTTTAGTACCTGTAACACTCTCGTTTGACTTAGAGCCTGATGCCCTACCTTTCTGATCTTTACGAAACACTAGCTGATGAAGGTGCTGAGGTTGAAAATTTCTACTGACTTTGGGAGAAATTTCCACCACCCATTTTCTGTTGAGAAAAGTCTTAGTTCCCAGTTCTAGCCTTCTTATTCTCCTTGGAATGTTCCCTAATCTTATCACCCTCGACCTGCTGAGTGTGAGTCATAAGCCTAGCGATGCTCATATCCTCAAGTAACATGGCATTTGTACACTCTGTATTCAACAAGTCTGACATTCCATAAAAGAACCTATTCATCTGAGCCCTGGAATCAGCAACCATGTGAGGAGCATACCTGGAGAGTTGGGTAAACTTGAGCCTATACTCTTGAACTGTCATGCTACCTTGCCTTAAGTTCATAAATTCCCGAACTTTTGCCTCTCTTAGCTCTCTTGGGAGAAACCTATCCAGAAAGGTCTCACTAAAGCATTCCCAAGAGATAGAAGGTGCATTTGTACCCCTGTTCTCCTTCCACTGAGTATACCAGATATGACCTACATCCTTAAGTTGGTAGGATGCTAACTCCACCCGATCATTCCCAGTTACCTGCATCCCTTCAAAGATCTTCTTGACCTCATCAATGTAGTTTTGGGACTTTTCTCCAACCAACGATCATAAGAACTCTGGCGGATTCATCCTAACAAAGTCTCGCACTCTAGCTAGAGTTGACCAAACATTAGCATTTACCGGAACTGAAGCCTGCTGATTATTTTGGTTGGCCACACTCTGAGCCAACATTTGGATGGCGTTCCCGAACTCTGCATTCGGGACTTCTTGATCTGGGACTGGATGAGCTGCGTTTGTGTTTCTGGCATTTGCATTCCTGGAGGTATCTCTACGAGTAAACATGATCTCTTAAATGTAGAACGTCGAGATAGAATGAAATTAGATCATACCTTATGCATGATAAGAGTAACAAGAAAACTAAGATTTTTCCTAAAACACTTAGTAGCCTCTTTCTCATTAGATGTGGTGCACTTCACACCCATTAAAATGACTCTACTTAGTGTGGATTTTCAGACATCCTAGGACTCTTACACCTAGTGCTCTGATAGCAAATTTGTCACTCCCCGAGCTACCCCCGAGACACGGACACGGGACCTAGGGTCATAAGTGACCCCAAGATAACCCTGCGGGCATAATCATGAGCATACTAAAGATAAACTAAGGAATAAAACTGATGTGGAAGTTAATCGTAAATAAATCTAAAATGATGGGGGATACCCATATACTAAAACTGAATATCAAATATAAGAGTTTAATACAAAAGAAACTTCAAACTCAAATACTAAGCTGAATCTAACTCTGTTTGAAAATAGCCTCTATTTGACTAGAAATGTTGGGACATGCCCCAGCTAAGTCTAGCAAAACTAAAACTAAAAGACTAAAATACTGAAAAGATAACATGACTATTGTCCTCTAAGAATGAGGACTCACCACTGATACTGCTAAACTAGAGATCAGGAATCGATCTGAGCGTGATCTGGATGCTGAGAACCTGAACCTACATCACGAGAAGACGTAGTGCAGAGTATGCATCAGCATTTGAAAGGTACTGAGCATGCATGATAGAGTAAAGTTGAAATAAACATATAACTGAACAAACAATAAAGAAATAATATAATTTGAGCAAGATATGGATACTGAATACTAAACTGACTGAATGCAATGACCAAATCTATAACATACTAAGACTGAATACTTATTGTGCTGAAATGTGATCAATGCAATAGAATCTGACTAACTGTGGGAGCTACTAATAACCGATGATAAAACCACATGAGCTAAATGTTGATTGTGATGTATACGGCCCATCGAGAGGACCCAATATACCCGGCCAAAGGTATAGAGGCATGCTGGCATGATCACTAAAATGATGGCCACAGAGGGGACTGACAACCTACGTGGCTTGTATTTTTGGGACTATATGGGTAAGTGACCGTAGTCCAACTCAGTATTTTGCTACTCCTAATAGATTAAGTGATTAACATATTATGAAAGAATTAATGTAATATATTGAATAGCTCAAAACTGACATGCAAACTGAGAATGCACATTAATATACTGATAATGACACATTCAAGATTGAGGCATGTATGTCTTCAATACTGAAATATCTGATCTAGCTTGTGTAATTCAAGAATTAAAGAAATACACAGCTAGGGTTCTGAAATTCATGCAATAAACGATGTAATAACATGATAATCTTATTTGGAACATGTAAATAACTAATTGTGATAGTCTTCTAAAGTTCTAGAAACCCTAAGTCTAGTTGATAATAGGGAATAAAGAATATGACTGAAATCTAAGGCTCTAATGGGCGAAAGGAACCCACAAGTGAAATCCCACATACCTGGTGACGAATTACATGGAGAAATCTTTCTATTTGAGGGCTGGAACTGATGAAATCTTGTTGTGTTCTTGAACTTAGGGTTGGTCGCCTCTTTCTCTTCTTACGCTTCTAAATTTATAAGGTTTGATTAATGATTTGACTTTGGTAAGTTCTAGTTATGTTTCTAGGCTAAAACTAATCAAAACCACGTAGTTTAGGGTTAAAACGACGCACTTTAGGGGTTCAACGAAATAGAAAAAGAGCAAAAGACCCCCGACTTAACTGCTGTCGAAGTGACCTACGGACGGGAGTGACAGACCGTCGATTGACTCACGGTCTGTGCTGGTCGACCATCATTCGTCACTGAAGCTGGACTTCTCAGGGTCTGATCGATTACCCTGGACCACGGACTGTGGTCTGTCCTAAGGTCTGTAGGTCCTTATCGTGGCTCGACCCTTAGCCAAAAATTTGGACTGAGGTTTGGGGAGGGTTGTAGTGACCATTCAAAGACCACCAGCACGGACCGTGGATCACTCTACGGTCTGTGGGTGACATCCGTAGGTGGCACCTGTAGAACTAGATTTTCTGCACTTTCGTTGTTCTTGAATACGGGGTATTACAATTTATGAGGTAGTTTCAAATTTTAGGGAATACAAAAAAGGCAACAAGAGATGAATACAAACCAAATGAAACACTCTAATATAAGAAAAAGTAAAAATTACAATCATTCAAAACTTTAAAATAACAAAATACAAAGCAAAAGGGTAATATTGGCACAAACACCCTCATCCCCCAAAAATAAAAGTAGTTTCCTCAATGAAAAAGTAAAAAAGACGGGAAGAAAAGTCATAATATCCCCTTTACATGCTAAGCTTATGGATTTCTATCAACAGGAGCAGTCTTTGGAGGAAAATAATAATACGGGGCATGAAAGTCCGACAATAGTATCACATGTAGCAGCAATTTGGCATCTGTTGGGCATCAGTGCCCTGCAATTCATGGGAGGAATAGTTTAGTCTAAAGAGACTCCACAGGTGTCGACTGCGGAGGTCTCCTGAACAAATCTCTCCAAGGTAGCTTGGACAATCATCTCCTCAGTGTCCTGCAACGGCATAAGTGTTAGAACAATCCCATGCTCATCCTCATCTCTCCTCACCTAATCCTCATGGGTCTCCTCAGCCAAATCATCATTGGCCACTCATCATCATCAACAACATCCTCACAAAAATTGCAGAACCCTCAACTATTCTACTAAGTTTCACAATAGAAGAAGGATCACTATTGGGCATAGTTGGTGGCATGTAGGATGGAACGTCTAGTAGGGGAACATGACCCTATAGACTTGAAATATCAGTAGATCACAGCTAGTCTACATACACTCGCAAGGTAATAAGTTGACCTCTAATGGTGTCAAGCACACTAGAACTACCATGGTCCTTCTCTTCTACCTCTAATCGAGTAGTGAGGTCATCCAGCCTCCTCTTGTGGGACTCAACCAATTCCTTACAATGTGTCACCTTATCCCTTAAAGGGGCTATCACATTCTCAATTTCCATATCAACCACTATTGGCATATCCTTCTCAACCCCTAATAAATCAACGCTTGAGTCAAGGGGGCATGGGAAGTAGTAACGGGAGAAGACACAATAGCAGCAACAGTAGTAGTAATAGTAGAAGTGGGAGGCAAAGTGGGAGATACACCTTTCTGCTCCACAGAAGGAGCAGATGGGTTGCATCAGAAGCCAAAGATGCTGGACCAACTATGGGCATCCCACATTGATGTGTTCCCGATTAATGATAGTGCCCACTAATACCACCTTGGGATGTCGAAGGATAGATTCATTATGTGAGGGCATGATATTGCTGCTAATGAACTTGAACCAGTATCGGACCACAAAATTAGCCAGTTAAATCCCTCAAAATCTGCCATGTTATCCATTTAAATATGATATTTTATAACAATATTATTCTCTACAATTACTGAAACAAATATGTATAAGTTCATTTATTTACAACACTATATACATTAATATGTACAATCATTCTCTGTTAATTCATCTTGCTAACATTCCCCTTAAATTGATGATATTCGATAAGAAGCATCCATTTTCCTAATAGAAATTGAATGTGTTCGATAAGAAGCATCAGCTATATGAAGACCACTAGACACGTGTGGAAGAGTAATGACTCTTTTATCTACAACTTCTTGTATATAATGACAATCTTCTTCGATGCACTTGGTTCTCTCATGATAAACTAGATTAGTATGAATCTGAATAACACTAGCATTATAGGAATGGTGAAGAGTAGGATTAGATTGACGGAATCCCATCTCAACAAGTAATGAACGAAACCATACAACCTCAGCACTAGCAGTAGACATAGATTGATATTCAAGCTTTGTTGATTATTTGGATACACGATCTTGCTTCTTACTCTTCCAAGATATATATGATTTTCTAAGGAACGTGCACCAACCAATGATTAAACGACGAGTATTAGGACATTGTGCCTATTATGAATCACTAAAAGCAGTAATACAAATAGAAGAAAATCTAGGACAGAATAAACCATGAGTAGATGTTCCTAGAAAATACCTAATGATGCAAGGAATTGTTAAAAAATTGAGATTTGGGGGAGCTTGCATACATCCCATGTAGGTGATGAGAACAAATTATGTGGAGATTTCATATAAATATATTATTTAAGATCACAATGGAGTAAAACATTTTTGACATCCATTTGATGAAGAGACAAATTTTCTGATAAAGCGATCGCAATAATTGTTTGCACCGTAATCATTTTGTTATTAGTGCAAAAATCACTTCATAGCCCACATCTGTAATGACCTGTTTCCGTCGTTATAAAAAAACCATCGGGGAAAAGTTTTGGGCTAGAAAACTTTTTTGTAGTAAATTGAGATTTCCTATCCTAGTCCAAATTTAGACGAAATTGAAGTCAGTGACGTCTAGGGAAATCTGGTAACAAATGCAATATTTAATATTGAATGCGATTACATGAGTGGATAGCTAAGACTTTAAGGAACCCGTACAACTTTACGGAATTGAATTCGGGCGAGTCGAACTCCCAAAACTGATCTTAACGTGAGCGGGTAGTTTCTGAGTGTCGTGGGTTGAAGGTGTGTTGTGAAATGGAAATTTGAAGCTCTTAAATCGACTCTCTATTTCCATTCAAGCTGCTAGGGTGGGACTATTCCCGCCAGTGTTGTAGCACCTCGCTATTTGGAAGAACTAGAATTAAAAAGAAATTGTTTTTGGAAATAATAAAATTCGGGAAAGTTTGACAAAGTTAAGCAACGTATGAGTTTTGGGTCAACTTCAAACGATCATAGCTCCTAGCTCAGGATGATTTGGTTGTGCTACAAGATACCGTAGGAAATATCTTTGAATTATCTTTCCAATGCCTCTAAGTTTGCACAGTTTCGAGTTTGTATGAGGGAGATGTGCCTATTTGAAGTTGCGATGTCAAGATAAAGAAAGTCATAACCGGATTTTAGAAGGGTATTATGGTCTTTTCACTACCCAATTATTTAATTTCATTTTTGGTAATAAGTTGGGGTCTAAACTGATTGGATTCAGTTTAGGATTTATCAAATTAAGTTACGGTTTTGAGAGAAGAGAAAAGAAGAGGACAAAAAGAGGAGAAAATGCAAGGAATCGCCAAGTTCTTGAAGTTTTGCTTGAGGATATCACCAAGGGTTGATTACTATGAGGTATGTGAGATTTCATAGAGTTGGGTTAGTTCACGCATGCGCCAATCATGTTTTATTTCAGCGTATTCATGTTCTTGAAAGAATAGTTCATTAGTTCTTGATGGATGTTGTTGATAGTTTCATTTGAATCTTGATTGTTAAAGTTTTGAGGAGTTTTTGGGTTAGTTGCATGAGATCTAAGATTGTTTTGAGTAGATTCTTGAATATGTATTCAAATTTAAGTGTTTGGGGAAGGAACCAATCGAATCTAGAAGGTTTAGAGTTGAAAAACGAGCAAGAAAATTCGTCAAAAATCTGGGAACAGGTGTTGGGCACCACACCACTCAGAGTTCCCCAAAACAAAGTCTGTAGTTTTGGCTCTGGGGCGCCGCGCCAGCCAGTGTGCCCTAACCTAGACTTTATAGTTTTGCCTCTGGCGCCACACAGTGTGCCAGGGACGCCAGGTCTTCTACCTTTTCCAACTCCATTCCGTAAAAGTTTCCCTTGAAATGTACCTCTATTTTCTAGTTGATTTTCTACACTCTAAAGTACATCTAAACAATATGAAAT
Organism: Solanum tuberosum; assembly: GCF_000226075.1. Lineage (NCBI taxonomy): Eukaryota > Viridiplantae > Streptophyta > Magnoliopsida > Solanales > Solanaceae > Solanum > Solanum tuberosum. Next base: position 887,779 of record NW_006238970.1, on the reverse strand, counting down.
CATCCATAACAAGAGATCATGAGACTTGAATCTATAATTCAATTCAAGGAAATTTAAGAGTCAAGTCAAGAGAAGTTAAGAGTCAAGTCAATAGAAGTTAAGAGTCAGGTTAAGAGAAGATCATAGAGTTTTCCAAAGGTCTTTTACTAAAGCTTTTAAATTTGTTTTAGGACTTGAGTTTTGAGTTGAGTAAAGAGTAAATAGTAATGATTGAAGTTCATTTCTTCAAAAAGAGTATATCGGGATTATTTATTCCCATTCCCAAAGAGTAAATGTTTTCACATTTAAACAAGAAAGGAAACTGAGATTTCCAAAGAGCCTTTGAGCTAGTTTTCAGTAAAGAGTAAACGCTTTCACAATTAAGCAAGAGAGGAAACGTTGATTTCTAAGAGTTCCTTTGAACTAAGTTTTGATCAATTATCTCAAACCACAGAGCTATGTGTTTAAACATATTGAGCTAGTATATTTTGGGAGCAGTATTGAGCACCGATATGGGGGAGAGATCAGACAACTCCCTGGCCTCATAAACCATGTAACCACAATGGGTATAAAAGGGTCATACTTTTTAGATGATTCCTTAGTGCTTTTTAGCATAGACTAGTGGATCCACTTAGTAGTCAGGTTCTATACGCCTGGCAAAGTATAGGACGGCCCTGACAGCGTGAGGCAAAACACTTTAGCATAACAATATCTCTTAAGTGATGGTTGTCAATTAGAGAAACTTCCACAGAAGTATTTTGTATTCTTATATACACATAAGTATCTTGTGTTTTTATATACATCTAGAGTTTATATTGTATCTTTACATACATACAGAGTTACTATTGGATTTCTAAATACACAGAGTTGTTATCCATGTTTTAAAGCTTTTCTTTATACTGCACTTATTTATACTACTTTAATTGAATGAGCTAAGTTAAGTTGAGTTGAGTTGAGCCCAGGTATGTTCTTTCAGTTCCTTTCAAGCTTATGTCTTGTCTTAAAATTCCTCTCGCTTGCTCGTATATTCAATGTACTGATACCATTTGGCCTACATCATAAAATGATGCAGATACAGGTAACCAGGATCAGCATCTACTGCACCGTTGATTCTAGTTGAACTTCAAAGTTGTTGGTGAGCCTCCTTCCTTCCGGAGGACCCCCTTCATTATTTTAAAGTATTTTAGTTTGTTAGGATGTCGTGGGTCTTGTCCCGACGTCCATCTCAATTGTTTAGAGGCCCCACGAAGTGGATAAAATAGGGGTGCAGATACAACTCCTGTGACTGATGATTGTTTTACCGGAGCTTTTCTAGACAGGTTTTTCCCTAGGGAGTTGAGAGAAGCGAAGGCACATGATTTTATGAACTTGAGGCAAGGTTCAATATCGGTCCAAGAGTACGGGCTAGATTTCACCCAGCTCTCCAGGTATGCTCCATACACGGTTGCCGATCCAAGGGTACAAATGAGTAAATTTTTGTTTGGGGTATCCGATCTGGTGAAGACCGAGTGCAGGAATGCTATGCTTCTAGAGGATATCAATATCTCCATACTAATGAATCATGCTCAGCAGGTTCAGGGAGATAAGCTTAGGAAAATGGCTAAGGACTAAGAGAAGGCTAGAACAGGGAATTATGAATATTCTCAGCAGAGATTGAGTGGTGGAAATCACTTACCGTTTCAGCAGAAATCTACAGCCCCAGCACCTTCATCAGCTAGTGCTCCATCCCTCAGGTTTTGACAGGATAAAAAATGTAGGGCATCAGGATCTAAGGCTCTTGGAGTACTTTAGGTAACAAGATTTTCCTAACTTGTCCAAAGTGTGGTAAAACCATCCATGCGAGTGTATTGCAGGCATGGAAAGGTGCTTTGGGGGTGCTCATTTTGGTCATAGGTTGAAGTATTATCTATCTGCCAAAGAAGTGGCAACGAGGTAACAATAATAAGGCTGAGTCTACAACTCCAGCAGAACCAGCAGGTCACCCAACTTAGTAGGGTATTTCTTCTAGTACAGGTGGCGGTCAGTGCCAGAACAGGTCGTATGCTCTCCAGGCTCACTAGGTCGATGAAGACTCTCCTAATGTGGTCACTGGTACATTACGAGTCATTCCTTTAGATGTTTATTCTTTGTTAGATCCAAGGGCTACACTATCTTTTGTAACTCCCTATATAGCGCAGTAAACTTTAGTGTCAGTCCAGAAAGTCTCTCAGATCCCTTCTCAGTCTTTACTTCAGTTGGTGACCAAGTTATAGCTAGACGGGTATATAGAAATTACCCTGCCACAGTTTCTCAGAAAGCCACCTCTGCAGACCTTTTAGAGTTATAAATGGTAGATTTTGATATCATTCTAGGCATGAATTGGTTACATTCTTTTTATTCCTCAATCGATTGTAGAACCAGAACAGTTAGATTTCAGGTTCCAAATGAGCTAGTCTTAGATTGGAAGGGTAGTAGCTCAGTGACTATATGTCGGTTTATCTCTTTCCTTAAGGCCAAAAAAAAGATCCCAAAAGGGTATGTCTATCATCTTGTTTGGGTTAAAGATTCAAACTCCGAGACCTCAACCATTTTGTCTGTCCCGGTGGTAACTGAGTTTCCAGAAGTATTTCCGGAAGATCTTCCCAGAGTTCCTCCGGAAAGGGAAATTAACTTCAGAATAGATCTCCTCTGTAACATCTCAGATTTGAGAAAATAGAAAAAATGCAGCTTTCCAAACCTAGTGCAAGAACCACAGAAGCCACCGACGGTCTGTGGTCTGACACACGGTCCATAGCCGGGGTCCATCATTGGGCACCAAATATTTATGGTCTCTTACCCCACCCACGGTCGACCAGGATGGTCCGTGGTTGGACCTAGGGACCGAAGGTATGGATCAGCAGCCAATTGGAGGGAATTGTCTATTGGGTCAACTTTAAATGGTTATATCTTTTAGCACAAAATGAATTAGGTGGCCCATGACCTATTCAATGAAAGATAATTGAATCCTCTTTCCAACTCCATCGAGTTTACTAAAATCCAATCTCAGAGTAAAAATTTATGCTCGTTTTAGTGAAGCCCTGTCGGGCAGAGCTTGACCAATGACCCCTACCGATGGTTAGTAGGTTAGCTGATAGTCCGTAGGTCCCTCTATGGATGAACTTCTTCAGCTTTTTAGTTAGGGTCATTTAGGTAATTTTTCCTATGCATTGGGGCCCCTATACTATGTCATTTTACTCAGTTTAAGCCTAATAACTTAGTCAAACATAACCAAAACCTTTATTCACCAAAAATAACCAAAACCTAGAGCAAAAGGGAGAAGAAAAAGGCGATAGTATCCCAAGAACAATCAGAAGGTTTGCATCAATTTTCAGCCTCAAAATCGAAGGATTTCTCCGTAAGATTTCATCACCAAGTATGTTCGATTTTACTAGTGGATTCCTTTAGTCCCCTTAGTCCTTAGAATATAGTCAGATTCTTGATTTGGTATACATTGCTTAGACCTAGGGTTTCTAAAACCTTTCATAATTGTTGTGATTTAGCTTTTGTAGTAATCATAATCAAATTATAATGTTTTCTTGGAAAGATTGCTTAGTTCCTTGCATGAAACTCAAAACCCTAGTTGTGTAGATTCTCTTAGTTCATGAATTACAGTTGCTAGGTCAGTTAAACAGATAAACATGCTCTAGTTTATGAGTGTTTCATTGTCAGTACTTAAATGTTGCATTCTCAATTTTACATGTAAGAATATTAAGCTATCTAGTATTTCAATTAGGTTGTGTCATACACAATTCCTGTTGGGGGTAGGCTTAGCACCGATTTGGACTAGGGTTTAGCGTACCCTCATAGTCCTAGAACTACGTGTCCCCATAGGTATAAGTCCTATTTGTTGGGCATCAGATTTAGTGATCACCCCAGTCATGCCTTTATACCTCTAGCAAAGTATATTGGGTCCTCTTGATAGGCGTATATATCAGACTTTGTGTTCAGCTCATGTGGTTTTATGTTGGTTAGTAGTAGCTCCCATAGTCAGACTCTAATTCATTTGACCAGGTTTTTAGTTATACTTCAGTATTCAGTCTCAGCATGTCATGTTCATGATGAATACTTGGTCATTGCATTCAGTTCAGTTCTTTTCAGTATATTCCAGCATTTACATCCGGTGAAGATTATATCATTGCCCAGTTATGCTTTGTTCAACTTATATGTTTGTTCAGCTACTATCCATATCATGCATGCTTAGTACATTCCAAGTACTGACGCATACTCCGTGCTACATCGTTCCATGATGTAGGTTTAGGTACTCAGTATTCAGATCATGCATAGATCAGTTCCCGATCCGTATTCAGCAGCTTCAGTAGTGAGTCCTCACACATCGAGGACAATAGTCATATTTTTCATATTTAGTTCTTCCATTTCAGTTTCTATTTTTCTAGGGTTAGCTAGGGGCATGTCCAAGCAACTCTAGTCAGTTAGAGGCTTTTTCAGACATAGTATTAGAATCAGCTTTAGTTTTGAGTGATTGTTCAGTTAAACTTTTAGTAAGTTTTAATGTATTCAGATTAGGTGGGTATTCCCCACTTCCAGTTCTGTCATATTTTAGCCTCCGCATAGTATCTCTGTATTAAGTTGTTTTAGTATGCATATGATATGCCAGCTTCAGGGTTCGCTTGTGGTCACTCATGATCCTAGGTCCCATGTTTACATTAAGGGGTAGCCTGGGGGAGTGACAAACTTGGTATCAGAGCATTAAGTTCAAGAGTCCTAGGATGTCTAAAAGGCACACTAAGTAGAGTTTCTTTCATGGGTGTGAAGCCCGCCACATCTATGAGGGGGAGGCTATGAAGTGGTCTAACAAAACCTTCCCTTCTTTCTTTTCAAACTCGTTCTATAGAGTATGAACTTTACCTAACCTCCTTCTAACCCATACTCGTCACGTTTCAGAAACTGCCTCCAGAAGAGTTTACATAAAGAATCAGCCAACAACTCCAGCAGACCCTTTGAATGAGCAGGTAACGCATGCCGAGTTCAGGGTTACTTTCCAAGTGCTTGCTCAATCTAGGACCACCCAGGTCAATCACCAGGTTCTGGCCCCAGAACCGCCGCAAACTAACACTGTTGTTGTAAGAATCTGTTTTTTCACTCGGATGAACCCTTAGGATTTTCATGGGTCTAAGTAAGAAATAAGATTTTCTCAGCAACATCCAGAAGATAACGGTCATTACGGGTGTTACTCTAATCGATAGTGTGGATTTAGCTGACTATCGATTGAAGGGAGTGGCCTACACTTAGTACCAATAGTAGGAGGATTACAAGTCTTCTGTTTATATGTTTATGCGTTGTTAGATCTAGGGGCTACACATTATTTTGTAACTCCTTATGTATTAGTAAAACTTCAGTGTCAATAATCCAGAAACTCTCTGAGAATCCTTTTCAGTCTTTACTCTAATTGGTGACCCAGTTATAACTAGACGAGTATTCAGAAATTGCCGTATCATAATCTCTGAGAAAGTCACCATAGTAAATCTTATAGAGTTAGAAATGGTTGAATTCGATATCATTTTAGGCATGGATTGGTTACATTCCTGTTATGCCTCAGTAGATTGTAGGACTAGGATCATTCAATTTTAGTTTCCAAACGAGCCTGTCTTAGAATGGAAAGTTAACAGTTTAGTGCCTATAGGTCGATTTAAGTCATACCTTAAGGCCATGAAGTTGATCTCCAAAGGGTATATCTATCATCTTGTTCGGGTTAAGGATTCAAACTCTGAAACCCCAACTCTTGAGTTAGTCCCAGTAGTGAATGAGTTTCTAGAAGTATTCCCAGAAGATCTTCCCGGAGTTCCTCCCGAAAGGGAAATTGACTTCGGAATAGATCTCCTTTTGCATACCCAACCCATTTCAATTCCTTCTTACAAAATGGTTGCTGCTGAGATTAAGAAATTGAAATAGCAGTTGAAAGACCTTATAGATAAGGGCTTCATCATACCCAGTATCTCTCCATGGGGTGTTCCAGTATTGTTCATGAAAAAGAAAGATGGTTCTCTCAGAATGTGCACTGACTACTGCCAGTTGAACAAAGTTACAATAAAGAACAAATACCCTATTCCCAGGATTGATGACTTGCTCGACCAACTTCATGGTGCTAGTTATTTTTTGAAGATAGATTTCAGATACAACTATCATCTGCTCTAATTGAGACATAGTGACATTCCAAAGCCAACCTTCAAAACTTGGTATGGTCATTATGAATTTGTAGTTATGTCTTTCAGACTAACAAATGCTCCTACAACTTTCATGGACTTAATGAAAAGGGTGTTCAAAAAGTATGTAGATTTGTTTGTTATTGTCTTTATTGATGATATCCTCATATATTCTCGGAGTGAGGAGGAACTTGCAACTCATCTGAGAGTTGTTCTACAAACTCTCAAGGATCACCAATTATTCGTTAAGTTTAACAAATGTGAATTCTACGTACAGTCAGTCACTTTCCTTGGTCATGTGGTATCTAGTGAAGGAATCCGAGTGGATTTTCGAAAAATAGAGATAGAGAAGCAATAGCCCAGACCCACTTCTCCAAAAGATATCAAAAGTTTCTTAGGGTTGGCTGGTAACTACGGGAGATTTATTGAAGGATTTTCATCAGTAGCTTTCCCATTGACCAAGTTGACTAAAAAAAGGTCATGTTTCAGTGGTTAGATGAGTGTGAGAAAAGATTCTCAGAACTGAAGACTAGGTTGACTACAACTCCCATCTTGACTCTACTAGATGGTTCAGAAGGCTATGTGATTTTTTATGATGCATCCATGTTCGCCCTAGCTTGTGTGTAGATGCAACGAGGTAAGGTTATATCTTATGCTTCTAGACAACATAAGGTCCATGAGAAGAACTACCCAACTCATGAACCTGAGCTTGCAGCATTAGTATTTGCCCTAAAGATTTGTAGACTGTAACAACCCGGAAAAACTAGTAAGACCTAGCTAATGCTTGACGGAATCTAGTAGGTGAAATTAGAGCCTCACAAGTGAGTTTGAAGTTGGAAACTTCATTAAATGTTGTTAAATGGTTTCCCGAGTGAAGGTTGAGGAATTTAGGGGTTAAACGTCAAGATACGACTATAACGCCTGAAAACTAGTAAGTTGAACTAGTTAGTCATAGAGACTATCATAGGAGTTTTTGGAGTGTCGTATGCGGGTTAAAACTAGACAAAGTGACCCCCGTACTTAGAATGACGTGTTTAGGGGTTAAAAGTCTAGGTACGACCCCCCAAGGACAACCCAAGGGGTCCATAAGGAGGACCCCAACACAGCCGAAAAAGCTGCCAAAACAGCTTGGATTATGAGTCCAATTGACGGACCGTCAATGGACCCAGGCCCCGTGGGTTGGGGTCGTGGGTCATGGCCCGCAACATTTAGCCTCAGTACCTATCCATGAACCCTCTCTGAAGCCCCATGAACCCATCCACGTATCGTGGATGGGTGGTCCGTAGATGGTGACAATTTTTGAGTTTTAAGTTTAAGTTAGGGTTTGGGAATTAGTTAGGTATTTAATTTTTTTTTAGTCTAGGGTCGTTTTATACTGATTTAATAGACCTACATAAAATATTTTGAGTCATTAAAACACGTTTTAATAAATCATAACCCAAGACCCCAAATCAAATCCCAACTTCCCTTCCCTCCAAGAATCTTCTCTCTAGACTTGATTGAAGAACATAGGAAGGGATCAAGCTAGAGCTTCAAGAAGAAGACTTTTTCATATAAATTTGATGGTATTCTATACCTAAGGTATGTATGCTTTTCATTATTGGTTAGCTATCACCAAGAAGCCCCTTCAACTATGTTTTCATATTCCCCAAATCTAGGGTTGTCAAATCTAGTCATGGGTCTTCTTCCAAAATGAATTCAATTGTTTAATTAAGTTTTAGATTAATTATGATGATTTATTATTTGATTAATGGATTATTGATGATTTTTGATGAAAATCTCCCTTGGACCCATTATTTCCTTTTATTTCTAAATTGTGAACGAAGGTGTGACTTGATTGGTCATGGAATCTTAATAATTGATTATGCTTAGGTTTATTATGTTGTTTAATCATGATGTCTCTCTCTCTAACATGGTAATTCTAGTAAGTTAGGATTGATCTTGATTCTTATCCTTGAAGGGCAATTCTCTAGGGTTGTATATGTTGATGAAGATTGTATACGAACTTGTTGATCCCCTTGAAAGGTGGAGGCGTTTAATTATGATGTGGTTACTTGATTATTACTATAATTCTACATATATTCTTGATTAACCTAAGATTCTAGGGTTTTGTCATGAAAGAGGCAAACTGAAGGTTTAAATGTGATCCTCCAAGAATGATGCATTTCTCCATGTAATGCCTTAGTTTAGATCACCTAGACTTGAATTGGTTAAGGATAACACTTATAAACATGGATTGAATTGATTATGATATTATATGCATGTTGATGAATACTTGAAGTATACAGTACCAATCATGATGTGATTAAGGTATTGATGAGTTATTGAATTATGGTATTCCCTTATCTAATGTGCTATTGCTATATGTTTGGAATGAGTTGGTCCATAGCCTTGAGGGGCATATTGTGAAGGTTTGTGCATGTCGACAAGGTTGTGTGTAAACTCATGATTTATTTAGAAGTTGAAAGTCATATGAATATTGTGTATATTGTGGTATTGTTGAAAAGGTCGTTCTTCCCTTACCCTTTACACTTAATTATGAAGGAAGTGTCTATGATGATAATGTTATTGATTGTGTCATTGCAAGGAAGATTACACACACACACAATCCATGCATAAACATGATTATGATGTATCAATGGTGTTAATTGATAGTATATTTCTCATATGCACCTTTACACATTATTATGCATGAAATATATAACTTATCTAGAATGATGAGGATGTTATTGTGTTGATTGAAAGGCTAATTCTCATGAAATCACTATGAATGTTAATGTGAAATGTTTACTCAGTTGTTGATGGTTCTAAAGTAAAAGGATATTCTCACTTAATGAATCTTTGAGCTATTATGATGAATGTTGGTTTGAGTACGTAGTGCATTCTCTATTGAACATGAACCTAAGTAAAGGTGTAATGACTTTTAAAGGTAAATAGGCTTAGCACCGAGTGGATATGAACACTGAGATAGTGGATCCACGTAAAAGCTATTAGGATAGTTCTACCCCAGGCAAGTAAGACGCCCTCTTTTCGGTGTAGGGGTAGAACACCGGATTCCATGTAGCTCAAATGGTCTATGTCGGTTAATGCTACTTTCCCTATATAATGAAGATAATGAATGAGACATGAACTATACGATGACTTCTTAATGAGTTTTACTTAGTAGGTGTGGGGGTATGAGACTTCACTTTTTCATTGCACAAGTAGACTTAGTGGGATGTCATGGGATGGTTTCTTTATGTTAATGATGAAATTTGAATGCATGCATGTGTATTGGATGGATATTTGTTATGAATGACTTTCCTTGTGTCAAGTATCGTTCAAGACCAAGGTAGCCTCAAGGGAATACTAAGTAGGGTTGTTATTAGGGGATGCCAACCATACTTTGCACAAGTGTTTCTTAGGGGTTGCTTATGTGATGTTTACTTAATGATGAGATGATCTTGGTATTTGACTTTATATTCTTCTATGATTGGAGGCTATGTATTGTGAAGATTGGGATGTATATCATATTGATGTTGGAAACTATGTTTGTTATTATAATGATATCTCTCACGTTAAAATGAAATGTATGTGAGTTGCCTTATTGGTTGCACTTTCCAACTATTTCAAATATGATGTTCAAAAATGGCATAAAGCATGATTTCAAATTAAATGTCCCTTTTTATACATGTTTTAATGGATTTTGTGCATGGCTTTCTTACTTAGACTTTTTTTGTAACCCCCATCTTTCTACATTTTCTATAAGTGTAGGCTTTGGAGATATTGGATTCCATCCTCGTGGCTAGGTTCATAGGAGATCAAAAAGAAGAAGATTGGTGAGTCCTCATTGTATTCGAGGGCTCAACCATATGTCATTTATTGTCTTTCTCTTGCGTTTTAGAGTTTGGTTGTAAGGGCTATGTCCCTAAGTTGTATTTTCAAGAGTTTTATTCCAAGTATAATAGATGGTTGAGACATAGTGTCATAGATTCTATTTTATTTTATAAAAGACTTTGATTGTAAAGAAATGTTTTAAATTCCGCACTATTTTTCCTATGCTTTAATGTTCATGTATGCTAAGTGGCTTGTATACGACCCCTTCGGGGTCAATTACGTCGTGTTACTTCTAAGGGGTAAACTTGGGTCGTGACAAACTTTGTATCAGAGCATAAGGTTTATGGGATGGTTTTAGGATCTATCAAACCACATCTAGTAGAGTCTTGCACATAAATATGAAGCGCACAACATTTTATGAATATGAGGCTATGTTATGTTAGGAAAAACTTCACTTCTTCATTCTTTGAGTCATGCGATAGAGTTTAACCTTATAGGGTCTTTCTTCTAATCCTTATCCGGTGATCCATAGGATATGACTGCTCAAGGAGCTTGCACGGGTGGGTTTGAAGAAGACTACGATGATCAAGGAGATTCTCCTCAAGATCCTCGAGTTCCTATTGACTTAATGCCAAATGAGAAGATTAAGTATGGTATTCTTTGGTTTACTCAAGTCGGGATAGAGATTTCAGATTTCTATGGGCCAAGGATGGAGGAATATACTCCAAAGTTTATAGATGAAATATCTAGGGTGCTGAACTTTGTAGGAGTAACACTGATAGAGAAGGCGGAATTGGCCAATTACCAATTGAAAGATGTTGCTCTAATGTGGTTTAGTCAATGGAAAGGAGCAATGCCGGTAGAACTGGGCCCCATGGAATGGGAAAGATTTAAGAATGAGTTTATTGATAGGGTTTGCCCTTTAGATGGATTGCCTGGTGCTTTTGGCTAGAGAAAGAGAGATGAAGAAAATTAGGACCGATGCTCTTCAAGCTAGAGGTGAACAAAAGTGTTATCCTAAGGTGGCTACCGGTATGTGTTTTATGCTTACCTCAATTTCGATAATACTTGTCTTTTGTGACTTGATTAATTGGATACGATGAACTTTTTGTTGTCCTTAGTACTCATGGGTCTAACTATGGCCATATGTGGTTGTTGGTATAACCCAACTTAGCCCTAATGAGTTCTAGGATGTGTTAGATTTTTTGTGGAATAGTGGTTCTTAACTGGTGCCTAGAGATGTTGAGTAAGTAGATTCCTTTGAAAGAGGATGGAAGTGAAATAGTCCATGGTTTAGAATCATATTGTGTGATGAGTGTGAAGATTTAGTTATGACTTGCTCCGACCTTAGAGTTGAAGGAAGTGATGTTGTAAACAATTTGTATAGGTTTACCTCAAGTAAGGGATAATTTACTTAGATGGTAAGGTCATTGAGTGTCCTTGATGTTTATGAATTAGGCTTGCTTGAAACTCTCACCTTAAAGAGTGTAGTGAGTTTGAAAACTTTAGTCTCGGTTTGGTAGGATTTGGATGCATGATTATTAGACCTCTTTTGGTTTTAGAGCCCGATAAGGTTAAAATAAGCCTTGGTAAAGCTTGAGTTTGTTAGAAAGGAGTAGTATTTGAGGTTTTGGGTAAAAAGGGGCTCACTCCTAAGGGGGAGATCATGTGCTTGAGTAGCAATATTAATTGAGAATCCCGATGTCCTCATCTTTTCTTCTATTCCTATTCTAGCTTGAGCCCAAGAGTTTCTTTTTGGGGCTTCTTTTGTGTTTAAGAGTCATGAGTGTTTTAGAAATTTCCATGATCTCCTTATGTTATTTATGTTTTTGAAAGATTCGTACTTTGTATAAAATGGATTTTTCATGATTTACATGTTCCTCATGTTGTTGTGAATTCTAGTATGGAGATGGCATATTTGACTTCATGAGATGGTGTGATGAACATGCTTTGTTGTGTTTTTGATGAAATGGCACTTGGGTCCATGTTGATTGTGTTGAGCTTGCTTTTAGTGAGAAAATGTAATTCTTCCTATGACTATGTGATTAAGGATGTTTAGAAGTGATGATATAGGCTCACTCCTAAGGGGGAAATGGTATGCCTAGCTAATATTGTTGTTGTGTGCTTATATGTTGCCATGACATCTTTATATAATACATGTTCTTGAAGACTTGTGTTTCGAAAGAAAATGAGTTTAAGTGAAATTGTTTCCCCAATGTTGTTGTGCTTTGAGTAAGAGTTGCTTATTGTACTTCATGACAAGAATAAATGCACATGTTTTATTTAGGAGATGGTATTTCGTCCTTGAACATGACAAGTCGTTAGAATCTCATCCATGAATAGGTTGTTTAGGTATAGTTCATACTTCCTTATATTGCATTGATCATGTTAAGTTGGAGTTGATGTTTCCTCCTAGAATAAGGGCACATTGTGAATAGTGTATTTTGAGTTGTGCATTATTGTGAAGTTTCATGCATGATTGGGTTGCTAGTGTTGCATCTTAAAATTCCAAAAAAAAAGGTGTGTAAAGTGTCATTCGAGGACCAATGTTCCTAAGAGGGAGATAATGTAACAAGCCGGAAAAACTAGTAAGACCTAGCTAATGCTTGACGAAATCTAGTAGGTGAAACTATAGCCTCACATGTGAGTTTGAAGTTGGAAACCTGATTAAATGTTGTTAAATGGTTTCCCGAGTGAAGGTTAAGGAATTTAGGGGTTAAACGTCAAGATACGACTATAACACCCGGAAATTAGTAAGTTGAACTAGTTAGTCAGAGAGACTTTCGAAGGAGTTTTTGGAGTGTCGTATAAGGGTTAAAACTCAACGAAGTGACTCCTGTACTTAGAATGACATATTTAGGGGTAAAACGTCCGGGTATGACCCCCAAGGACCACCCAAGGGGTCCTTGAGGAGGACGATCAAGCGTCCAATAGACGGACCATCAATGGACCCAAGCCCCGTGGGCTGGGGTCGTGGGTTATGGCCTGTCAAGGCATGCAACATTTAGCCTCAGTACCTAGCCACGAACCCTCTTTGACACCCCGTGAACCCATCCACGATCCGTGGATGGGTGGTCTGTATGTGGTGACAGTTTTTGAGTTTTTAGTTTAACTTAGGGTTTTGGGAATTAGTTAGGTATTTAATTGTTTTAATCTAGGGTCGTTTTATACTGATTTAGTAGACCTATATAAACTATTTTGAGTCATTAAAACTCCTTTTAATAAATCGTGACCCAAGACCCAAAATGAAATCCCAACTTCCCTTCCCTCCAAGAATCTTCTCTCTAGACTCCATTGAAGAACATAGGAAGGGATCAAGCTAGAGCTTCAAGAAGAAGACTTTTTCATATGAATTTGATGGGATTCTACACCTAAGGTATGGATGCTTTTCATTCTTGGTTAGCTATCACCAAGAATCCCCCTCAACTATGTTTTCAAATTCCCCAAATCTAGGGTTTTCAAATCTAGTCATGGGTCTTCTTCCAAAACGAATTCAATTGTTTAATTAAGGTTTTATTATGATTGATTTTGATGATTTATGATTGGATTTATGTAGTATTTATGGTTTTTGATGAAAATCTCCCTTAGACCCATGATTTCCCCTTCTTTCTAAATTGTGAACTAAGGTGTGACTTCATTGGTCATGGAAGCTTAATAATCGATTATGTTTAGGTTTATTATGTTTTTGAATCATGATGTCTCTCTATCTAACATGGTAATTTTAGTAAGTTAGGATTGATCTTGATTCTTAGCCTTTAAGGGCAATTTGCTAGGGTTGTATATGTTGAAGAATATTATATATGAACTTCTTGATCCACTTGAAAGATGGAGGTGTTTAATTATGATGTGGTTACTTGATTATTAATATAATTATACATATATTCTTGATTAATCTAAGCTTCTAGGGTTATGTCATGAAAGAGGCAAATTGAGGGTTTAGATGTGATCCTCCAAGAATGATGTATCTCCTCATGTAATGACTTAGTTTAGATCACCTACACTTGAATTGGTTTAGGATAACACTTCTAAATAAGGATTGACTTGATTATGATATTAGGTGCATGTTGATGAATACTTGAAGTATAAATTGCCAATCATGATGTGATTAAGGTATTGATGAGTTATTGGATTATGGTATTCACTTATCTAATGTGCTATTGCTCTATGTCTAGAATGAGTTGGTCCATAGCCTAGAAGGGCATATTGTGAAGGTTTGTGCATGTTGACAAGGTTGTGTGTGAACTCATGATTTACTTAGAAGTTGAAAGTCCTAGGAATATTGTGTATATTGTGGTATTGTTGAAAAGGACATTCTTCCATTACCCTTTACACTTAATTATGAAGGAAGTGTCTATAATGATAATGTTGTTGATTGTGTCGTTGCAAGGATAATTACACACACACTCTCCATATATAAACATGAGTATGATGTATCAATGGTGTTAATTGAAAGGATATTTCTAATATGCACCTTTACACATTATTATGTATGAAATGTATAACTTGTCTAGGATATGAGGATGTTATTGTGTTGACTGAAAGTCTAATTCTCATGAAAACACTATGAATGTTAATGTGAAAGGTTTACTCACTTGCTGATGGATCTAAAGTGAAAGGATATTCTCACTTAATGAATCTTTGAGCTATTATGATGAATGTTGGTTTGAGTGCCTAGTGCATTCTCTATTGAACGTGAACCTAAGTAAAGGCTTAATGACTTTTAAAGGGAAATAGTTAGAGCACCGAGTGGATATGAACAATGATATAGGAAGCTTTTACGTTTAGCAAGTCCGACTTCCCAACATAGGTTGTCTCATGAGATCGAAACCTTTTATGCTAGAATTCCGGGTTTCTAGTAGCAATTTCCTTATCCCATAGCTATGTGCCCACATAGGTCTTTAGCTAGTGTATCCACCTAAAAGCTATTACGATAGTTCTACCTTAGGCAAGTAGGACGCCCTCTTTTTGGAGTGAGGGTAGAACACCAGATTTCATGTAGCTCACATGGTCTATGTCGGTTAATGCTACTTTCCCTATATAATGAAGATAATTAATGAGGCATGAACTGTACTATGACTTCTTAATGAGTTTTACTTAGTAGGAGTGGGGGTATGGGACTTCATTTTTACATTGCACAAGTAGACTTAGTGGGATGTCATGGGATGGTTCCTTTATGTTAATGATGAAATTTTAATGCATGCATGTGTATTGGATGGATAGTTGTTATGAATGCCTTTCCCTGTGTTCAAGTGTTTTTCATGACCGAGGTAGCTTCAAGGGAATACTTAGTAGGGTTTGTATTATCGGATGACAACCATACATTGCACAAGTATTTCTTAGGGATTGCTTATGTGATGGTTACTTAATGATAAGAATCTTGGTATTTGACTTTGTATTCTTTTATGATTGGAGGCTATGTATTGTGAAGATTGGGATGTGTGTCATAGTGTTGTTGGAAACTATGCTTGTTATTATAATGATATCTCTCATGTTATAATGAAATGTATGTGAGTTGCCTTATTGGTTGCACTTTGCAACTATTTCAAAGATGATGTTCAAAAATGGCATAAAGCATGATTTCAAATTAAATGTCCCTTTTTTATACATGTTTTAATGGTTTTTTGTGCATGGCTTTCTTACTTAGTACTTTTTTTGTAACCCCATCTTTCTACATTTTCTATAAGTGTAGGCTTTGGAGATATTGGATTCCATCCTCGTGGCTAGGTTCATATCAGATCAGGAACAAGAAGATTGGGTGAGTCCTCATTGTGTTCGAGGGCTCAACCTTATGTCCTTTATTGTCTTTCTTTTGCATTTTAGACTTTGGTTGTAAGGGCTATGTCCCTAACTTGTATTTTCAAGAGTTTTATTCCAAGTATAATAGATGGTTGAGACATAGTGTCATAGAATCTATTTTATTTTTTAAAAGACTTCGATTATAAAGAAACGTTTTAAATTTCACATTATTTTTCCTATGCTTTAATTATGCCGTGTTACTTCAAGGGTGTAACCTCGGATCGTGACAGAGACACTACTTTCATGGTGTTCATGTTGACCTATTTACAGATCATAAGAGCCTCCATTATGTGTTCACCTAGAAAAAGTTGAATCTTCGTTAGAGGAGATGGCTTGAATTCCTCAAGGACTGTGACACACTACACCATTTTAGGTCTACGGCCACCCCAGTAAAGTGTGGCCTAAACTAGCAAAATGTGTGGCCATTGATAAAAGGCTACACTTTTGGACTTTAAGCAACACTTTTCCAGGGGTGCCCGAAAGTAGCGTTACCTTAGAGTTTAGGCAACACTTTTCAAGTGTTGCCTTATCAGGTACGCTTAAAAGTGTAGCCTAAAAGGCCAAATGGCAATGCTTTTATGTACCTCAAAAAGCAACATTTCTATCTCATACAACTACACTTTTAAGC